>NC_073394.1:29986334-30315084 GCF_028641065.1 Leucoraja erinaceus
GCATGCACTCAATGCAATCTCGAACCATTGTCAGTCGGTGCATCCCAGGTAACTGTCCTCCCACACAACTCTTATCTAGCATGCAGAACAGCACTAGGTACAGCATTCAAACCTTGCAACAAGCTCTCACTATGATGCAGAGATGGGAATGAGGGATGGAATTCACGTGTCATGGCCAATATTTATCCTTCAACCAACACTATAAAAACAGGTGTATTTGATTGTTTATTGCCGTTAGTTTAGAGATACAGTGTGGAATTAGGGCCTTTGTGCCCCCCCCCCCCAAGTCCACGCCAACCAGCAATCCCCGCACATTAACACAATCCTACATACTCTAGGGAGAATTTACACATACACCAAGCCAATTAACCTACAAACCTGTACGTCATTGGAGTGTGGTAGGACACGGAAGATCTCGGAGAAAACCCAGGCAGTCATGGGGAGAACGTACAAACTCCGTACAGACAGCACCCATAGTCAGGATCGAACCCGGATCTCCGGCGCTGTAAGGCAACAACCTTACTGCTGCACCACCGTGCCACCCCCTAACTTATAATCATGACAAAGATTTACATTAAAATTTGCTGTTTTTTTAAGGATAAAGTATCAAACTAATCCTCTTTCTTACTTTATGATACTATGGCAGTAGTGTTTGTCACCAACTCTTCATTTCATTGCTAATAGTTGTTGGTGAAGCCTTTTTGTGGGTGGAGATGATAAAGTCTCAGGGTTGCCATAGAGCAGCACTCTGGTTTCCCTTATTGGAACTGTGAGATTTACAGCCTGCTTCAACCATTTAATTCTCCCAGCTGAGAAGGCAGAACTGGTTAGAGGAAATTGGAATATAAATTATTGCTGAATAACATGCAGCAAATCTTGGCTTTTGACCCAGATAAATTATTTTGAAAATCTCTACAGCAGTTAAAAGGGAAAAGATATCTAAGTACATTTATCAGCAATCAGTTTCAAGAGAAACTTGGGAGGGAAAATAAAATGAAGCCAAGACTGTTTGAAAGGAAAAGAAGTTGGATGCGAAGTGAGGGAAGTATTGATTGTTGATTGAATATTGCAAAATGTTATCAAATTGAATTGTTTTTCTTCAAGTAAGATATGGGAGATTTCATTTTTTTTCCCTTTTAGAAACATACCTACCATTTCTAGATCCCCCATCATGTGTATACATGCTGTGCATGAGAATAATTAAATGAACAGAAGTAAATAACTTCCTTTAAAATGGGTCTTAGGATCTAAGGGTTCATATGAACATTGGAATTAGAGCAGGATTAGGCTCTTGATTTATTTAAATATGGCCATGGATGATCTGAATATTTCCATTTCGACCTCAAATGTAGTTGTAACTTAATTTTCCATCGGTTTTTGACTCGTCGTGCTCTCATGAAAAATGTTGCTGCATCTTTTGTAAATGTGCAATGCCCCATTTTTAAGCATCCAAAAGAATCTTCCAAAAGCTGCCTGCTATACACTGTGCTGCAGAAGACCAGTGTCATTTGAAGAGCCTTTGCAAACCTGGGGTTGCCTTGACCCACCTAAGGATTGTTAAAAATACATGGTTGAATGGATTCAGATATAACACAAAGTGCTGGAGTAACTCAGAAGGTTACTCCATGAAGGCAGACGCAAAATGCTGGTGTAACTCAGTGGGACAGGCAGCATCTCTGGAGAGAAGGTATGGATGATGTTTCGGGTCGAGACCCTCCTTCAGACTCAAACCGTTCGACCCGAAACGTGACCCATTCCTTCTCCCCAGAGATGCTGCCTGTCCCGCTGTGTTACTCCATCATTTTGCGTCCACCTTCGATTTAAACCAGTATCTGCAGTTCTTTCCTGCACGGATTACCCCATGAATTTCTGTTTTGCACAGGATCCAAGCATCTTCGGCTTCTTATGCTTCATATATGACACAACTGCACTTTAATTTCCCTGATTCATCTAAATCCACCCTGATTGGGAACATGCAAAACTAGCAGGGAAAGATTCCACCAGTCTATTAAAAAAGTGGTGTTTATTATGCTATTAAGCAACATTTGTATGATAACCTGGACACCAATGCTCAGTTTAGATTTCCCCCCCGGGGCCACTTGATTCACAATATAAATGCTGATACTATTATGAATAAAAGTTTGTATTCCAGAGTTGAGTTTAGACAACAATCAGGTATTTTTCAGAGTATTTTTTTTGGAGGCTCTTCTGAAGTTTAATGCAATATTCCCCACTGCCTATGATCATATCAAGCATAAGGGGTTGTGGTTAGTGGAAATGAATCATCTTGGGGTGGGGCATCACTGCTGAACTCGCTTAGCATTGTTCCCTTGGTTCATATGTAGACAGCCTAAGGGAATGGGCCAGGAAAAGCAGCATTTAAAAAAAAAAAGGAGGTCCTCCACTTTAATGGGGGGGAAAAATGGGAAAGCAGGATATTTTATAAATTGTGAGAAGTGGTGTTCAGAGGGATCCATGTATCCTCATAAACAAATCACTGAACGTTAATGTACTGATATAGCAAGCACTTATGCAGACTGTCACGGGGAGAACATGCAAACTCCACACAGTACTTGAGGTCAGGTTTGAACACGGGTACATTTTTGGTTATTAAGGCATTCAAGGGCTGTGGAAACATGGTGCTAAGGTAAAAGAGCACCCATGATCTTTATGAAAGGGAAGGAGATGCATGGGGATATCTTGATTTGGGTATTTATCATCGTTGGTTTTGAGATGGCACTCGGTGGGCCAAAGAGTGTGTTTCCACGCTGCATCAAAACTTAAATAAACTAAAATAAACTAAAAGCCTGGCTCTCCCTGTTTAAACTGCACCGTGAGATCATCTTCACAAAGCAGACTACAGCATTTCATGAAATCGGCTGACATCACCTCCTTGACAAAAGGCGATGACACCAAGACACCGTGAACAATGGTAGCAGAAATGGAAATCTTTACATAATGCATTTTCTTGTGGTGTGGGTTTCTTTAATTTGCACTTTCCCGTTGAAGACTACTTCTTTGAATTCTTCTGCTTACGTTCTAATTTTTGATTAATTCAGTAAATTAAAAATGTATAATTATATCAGAACTGAAAAGGAAGTATTTAAACCTGCTGCTTTTTCAGTGCTTGCAGTTTCCAATGGTTCACTCTGGTGAGGTGATCTATTATTCTGTCAAATTGTTTTAGATAATTATTTGGAGTTGCTCATCTTGCAAATGGTGCTAATGGTTCTTAAAGCAGTATTAATGCCTGCTCTTGGAAAATACAGATGCGACAGCTACATTTTGAAGCAACGGATCATTTAGCTTTGTGTAACAAGTTTTTATAAAATCTTTCTATTCAAACAAGCACAATGTAATTGTTGAAGTATTCTTAATCAATTGTTCTTATTCTTTCATGGCAGGTGCTGTGATAGGCGATGGGCAGTCTGCAGTGGCCAGTAACATTGCCAACATCACCTATCGCCTCCAGTGGTGGGACTTCACCAAGTTTGACCTTCCAGAGATCAGTAATGGTAAGTGCTTTGGAAAGGTTGTTGGAATGGACAGGTAAGTGTGTCTTTATGTCTAATTGTATGGTGTTCGTTTTGAAACCTCCTCAATCAAACCATTGATTATACGTGTTATAGGGAGGTGCATTATATAGAGTTTAGTTATTTTCAAAGACAACTGCCTTTCTTTGACCCTTCACAATAGTTTTGAGTCCTGGTTGAGTTTTGCAGGCAGCCTTCTCTGATGCTTGAAATTATATTGAAAGAATTTCCTTTTGTCTTTTCCCCCAGAACAGGAATTGTAGTTCCAATGTTTAAAGAGGTCATCCTTCAGGCCAGTTTTAGATTGCTAAAAGAGTGGTTTTCAAACCTTATAGTGATCCTTGGGGAATGTGATGAGGGCATAGATGTTGAACAGAATTTTTTCCCTGAAGTTGCCATGGCATTTGCTGTTAGCCAATGATACTCCATTTGAAGAAACTTTCACTAGAAAAGTGATTGCTATTGAGGCCACAATTCCCTGCATTGCATATGAATCCACTTAAATGTATTTCATTTAACTTATAAGACAGCACGCAACTCAAGCAGGATCTGGAAGCTACTTACAGGAAGCTTTGCATCATTTTGTACAGGAATATCATTTGCAAAGCATAAAGTTAACCTCACGACTGGTCTTACTATTAGTTGAGATTCTTAGAAACGTATTTAAGTCTAATCACTCTGAGCATTTGATGCATGGAATAATTAGCAATTCCCAAGGAAGAAAATGCTCAAAAAATCTCTCATAAAAATAGTAACAGGATTTTGGTAGCTGTTGTACGCTCGATACAATTTGACATGAACATTTTTGCATGAAACACTGACAGAGGAGTGAACTTTACTGGATTGAATTATTGAATCCTCTACCTCTGGTTTTAATACAGGAATGAATAGCTTTCAGGAGAGTTTATTTGAACGCAGTTCAGGGGCACATTGCTGCATTGATTGGATTGAAAGGTTCCACTCCGTTGAGATTTCATTTTCATGGAGACCTTTAGTGATAACTGCCTGTGGATTATTATAATCTTGGAACTCTCACTATTTTCTGTTAATTTAACCTCCGGAGGGATATACAGCATGAATATTTTATGCTCCAATCAACATTCCACTCCACTTCCATTAACAACACTGTGATTATCCCATCTGATTCTATATTTGATTTTTGAATATAATAAACATGCATTATTTTGCTGTTGAAATCTGCCAATATGCCATTGACTTCTGTAGGGAAGAACTGCAGATGCTGGTTTAATCGAAGGTAGACATAAAATGCTGGAGTAACTCAGCGGGACAGGCAGCATCTCTGGAGAGAAGGAATGGGTGACGTCTCGGGTCGAAAGGTTTGAGTGAAGAAAGGTCTTGAACCGAAACGTCACCCATTCATTCTCTCCAGAGATGCTGCCTGTCCGGCTGTGTTACTCCAGCATTTTGTGCCATTGATTTCTGTCACGTAAAGCGATTTGGAGTGTGTAGTAAACATGTATATCTTTGCTATGACAGCTTTCTGAAGAGAAAACAATTGCTATCAGAACTAGATTAAATGGTAATAGCAAATGTGCTCCAGTGTACCTTGGCACCATTTAAAGAATAGTCAATATTACTGCAACCTTCTATTTCCATTGCCTGAAAACAATTCAGCAGAATATCATAAAAGTGCCTTGGTCTTCTAAAAATGTATAACTGAAGGAAATATAAAAACAGTGTAGCGGTATGCATACCTTACCACCTCACTTGTGGGATTACTGTTGAAGATGTAATGTGTCTTTTAAACTGAATTGCAGCTGTGAGTACCGTCACTTTTTAATTGAGTTGGTTGATCATGCCAAAAGAGTAATGCAGATTTCTGGTGTTCTTAATCAAAGTTCAAAGTTCAAAGTAAACTTTATTGTCAATTCAAATAAATTGGATTGAAATTGCGTTTCCCCATACTCCAAATGTGCAAGTAATATTTATAACACAGACAGACAATATACCAATAAGATAGACAATATACATTCTTTAAAATATTCACAGTGTGCCAGACTGTAGTAAAATTTTGAGATGTTATTAATGTGCAAAAATAAAAGTGCAATATAGAAAAGTGCAAATAGCATACTGCAGACATTGAGTTAAAGTTAAATGTTCATGGAATTTTCTTGAGTGTGTTGAGTAATCTGATGGCCTGAGGAAAAAAGCTGTTTTTGAATCTGGTGGTTTTGCTCCGCATGCTGCGGTAGCGCTTGCCAGATGGTAGGAGAGTGAACAGTTTGTGTGCTGGGTGGGTGGTGTCTTTGATGATATTGGTTGCTCCCTTGCGACAGCGAGTTGGGTATAAGTCCCGGATTGCAGGTTGGGGTGATCTGGTGATCTTCTCCGCTGTCCTCACCACTCTCTGTAGTGCCTTCTGGTCAGCAGCAGAGCAACTGCCATACCAGACTGAGAGACTGCTGGTAAGAATGCTCTCAATGGCACCCCTGTAAAAAGTGGTGAGGGCAGAAGGGGGAAGGTCGGCTCTCCTCATCCGTTGAAGGAAGTGGAGGCGTTGCTGAGCTTTCTTGACTAGGGAGATGGTATTGGTGGACCATGTCTGATCATCTGTGATGTGCACTCCCAGGAACTTGGTGCTTTTCACAGACTCCACTGCACTGCCATCGATGGTGAGTGGGGTGTGTGCTGTCTGTTTCTTCCTGAAGTCCACAGTTATTTCTTTTGTTTTATTAACATTGAGTTGAAGGTTATTGATGTCACACCAGCTGATGAGTTGTTGTACCTCCTCTCTGTAGGCAGAGTCGTCATCGTGGCTGATGAGGCCCACCACTGTTGCGTCATCAGCGAACTTGATGATGTGGTTCGTATTGTGTTTGGCACAACAGTCTTGTGTCATCAGCGTGAACAACAGAGGGCTCAGCACACATCCCTGTGGGGCCCCGGTGTTCATGATGGTGGTCTCTGATGCCAACTCTTACCGTCTGTGGTCTGTCAGTGAGGAAGTCCAGTAACCAGTTGCATAGTGGGGTGCTGATGCCTATTTTGCCGAGTTTATTCACCAGGTGTGGGGGGATGACTGTATTGAAGGCGGAGCTGAAGTCGATGAACAGCATCCGCACGTAACTGTTATTGTTTTCCAGATGAGCCAGGCTTAGGTGGAGTGCTGTTGCTATGGCATCATCAGTGGAACGGTTAGGACGGTACGCAAACTGGAATGGGTCAAGTGTAGAGGGGAGACTGGATGTTATGTGGGCCTTGACCAACCTTTCAAAGCACTTCATCATGATGGACGTGAGTGCTATGGGCCGGTAATCGTTCAGTGTTGAGGCTGGGGATTTCTTGGGTAGTGGTATGATGGTGGTGGCTTTGAAGCATGCTGGTATGATGGCTTGGCTCAGAGAGGTGTTGTAGATGTCCGTAAGAACCTCTGTGAGTTGGTCAGCACAGTCTCTGAGCACACGCCCCCGGTATGTGGTCAGGACCTGCAGCTTTCAGGAAGTAATCAGAAAGTATTATAGCTTAGAACAAAATTTTGAGCTTCACATTTCTTGTTATAAAACATTGTAATATAGAGCTGATTAATTAAAATGTGATGTTTTATGGTGGAAGTTACAACGTTTCATTATCCTTATCTGCTGGAGAATTATAAATCAAGACTGTAGGGTCTTAGCTACTCTCTGCTATTGCAGTGGGAAGGTAAAATATGACATGAAAGGTCAAGTGTGTTTTATTGTCATATGGAACAATGTTTTACTGTTGAACTGAAACAGTGAAATTTTTACTTCCAGCAGCACAGTCCTCAATAGATACCAAGCCCTCCATAATGTTTGGGACAGGACCCATCATTTATTTATTTACCTCCGTACTCCACAATTTGAGATTTGTAATAGAAAAACATCACATGTGGTTAAAGTTGAAATGTGGTCCACTGAAGGAAATGCGGTGGTGTAAATAAAGTGTCCCTGAAAGAACGCAAACAGTGGTGGTGAATGCATGAATAATACATGCAGTATTTTGAAGTAGCGTTTCCCAAAAAATATTGCTTCCATTTCTTCGTAATTATTATTAAGACTGTAGTTTTGTGTGTGGGGAGCATTGATATAAAGTTTAAAGATGATTCAAAACTTTGCAAAGGGTTGGATCATGATGATTGTAATTATAGGTTTCAGGATGATGTTACAAATGGTGGAAAAGCTGGTAGATTTCAGTATACATAAATACAGAGTGACGGACTTGAAAACAAATATTCTACAATGACAATCTTGTGAATGGCACAATTTTGAAAAGTGTGGCAGAGCAGAGAACCTATGTTTGAATACACATCCTTGGAAGGCAGAGCAATCAAATAAAGCTGTCAGACAGGTACTTGTGTTAGGTAGACAAAAATGCTGGAGAAACTCAGCGGGTAAGGCAGCATCTATGGAGCGAAGGAAATAGGCAACGTTTCGGGTCGATACCCTTCTTCAGACTGATGTGAGGGGGGGGGGGCAGGAGGAAGCAAGGAAGAGGGGGAGGAAGAAAGGAAGAGGTGGAGCCAGAGGGCTGAGGGAGAGCTGAGAAGGGGGAGGAGAAAGTAAGGACTACCTGAAATCAGAGGTCAATGTTTATACCGCTGGGGTGCAAACTGCCCAAGCGAAATATGAGGTGCTGCTCCTCCAAATTACGGTGGTCCTCACTCTGGTCATGGAGGAGGCCCAGGACAGAAAAGTCGGATTCGGAATGGGAGGGGGAGTTGAAGTGCTGAGCCACCGGGAGATCAGGTTGGTTATTGCGAACCGAGCCGAGGTGTTCGGTGAAGCGATCGCCAAGCCTATGCTTGGTCTCACCGATGTAGAGCAACTGACATCTAGAGCAGCGGATGCAATAGATGAGGTTGGAGGAGGTGCAGGTGAACCTCTGCCGCACCTGGAAAGACTGCTTGAGTCCTTGAATGGAGTCAAAGGGGGAGGTAAAGCGACAAGTGTAGCATTTCTTGCGGTTGCAAGGGAAAGTGCCCGGAGAGGGGGTGGTTCGGGTGGGAAGGTACGATTTGACCAGGGAGTTATGGAGGGAGCGGTCTTTGCAGAAAGCAGACGGGGGAGGAGATGGGAAGATGTGGCAAATAGTGGGATCACGTTGGAGGTGGCGAAAATGTCGGCGGATTATTTGTTGTATGTGACGGCTGGTAGGATGGAAGGTGAGGACAAGGGGGACTGCCCTTGTTACGAGTGGGGGGGATGGGGAGTGAGAGCACTCACTTGTGTTTCTTGGGTTTCTTAATGGTGAAAGAGAATTTAAAGCAAAGAAAATTAGAAATTAAATAAATTGTTGGATGGGTTTCATTTGGAGTATTAAGGGGATTCAGAAGTCCACAAGGGAAGATGTAAAGCTTAGTGAAAGGATATGAGAAGGTTTTATCAGGATGTTAGTTAGCATGAGAATCTAAATTAAAAATGGATTGAATGGAGATTGTAAAGATGGTAGATTTTAATGAAATATAGAGAAATTGAGTCAGAGTAGAAGTTGTACAACTCTACAAAGCAAGCTAGTGGGAGTAAATAGTTTCACTGAATTGTTGGGATTGGGATTGCTCCATCTGAAAAATGTGGCAGAATTTAATTCCACAAATAGTTTGTAAGAAAGTTGGAGAAATGTTTGTAGATGTTACAGTTATGTGAGAGTAAATACCACTACTCTGTCAGAGATTATGATCACAACGGGTTCAATGATTATCTCTGTTTCCATGAACCCATATATTAGCTGGTGCTGATCAAAGAATTGGTAGATATTATAAGCTAGGAAAGTATATGATCAGGGCCATGGAGAAAGCTGCTTTAGATTAGAGGGTGCAGAAACTGGCCCTTCACCCATTGTCCATGCTGACCATCTAGCACCCATTTCTATACCATTTCTACCCTACCCCACTTTCGTCTCGCCCCTTCTCATTGCCATTAATTGCCCCCAGATTCTACCACCCATCTATGTACTTGGGGCAATTTACAGTGGCCAATTAACCTATCAACCTGCACGTCATTGGGATTTGGGGGAAAACTGGAGCATCAGTTAACCCGCACATGGTTACAGGGAGAATGTGCAAATTTCATTCCGACAGCTCTGTTCACGATTAATCCTGGGTCATTGGATCTGTGAGGCAAGAACTTTGCTTGCTGTGACACTTTACTGCTCTGGAAGAGACCACCAAAGGGACCGAAGCCTCGCCTGGAATCATTAGCTTCTTGTTTGATTAGTATTTATCCATTTGTACAACATAACATTTAATGCAATAAAATTAACAGTCAAAAAGTCAGAGTTTCATAGCAAGTAAACAGGGTCTTTGTCCCAACTTTTCCACGCCAACCAACATGCCCAATCTACACTAGTCTTATCATCGGTGGGCAGCAGCGTGTTAGTTTTTTCTACTTTTTTAGTTTTTTTAGTGTGTCTCAATGTGAGTTTTTAATGTTTCTCGGTGAGAAGAGGAGGAGAAAGCTCCAGCTGGCGCGGAATCCGGAGCCTGGGATCTCCCGTTGGGGACCCCGGAGGAGAACAGCTCCGGCCCGCGGCCTACTGCTACTGCGGGCGCGGCGGGGAATTACCCTCCGGAGCGGGATCCCTCACCGGGGTTCCCTGGAGAGGAGCTCCAACCGCCGGCCCTGCGATCTGCGGTGCTTCTGGCTGCGGCGCGGTGGGGACTTTAGATCTTCTACCGCCGGCCAGCGGCCTACCCCATCTTGAAGCACCGGTCTCTGGTGGGGAAGCACCGATTCAGGACTTAACTGGACTTACCTTGTCTGCACATCTGGATGCCCGCGGCGGCGACAGCGGAGGGTTGTGATCCCGACCACGGGGGAAAATGGAGGACTGACCAAATATTGTGCCTTCCACCCAAGTGATGAATGCTGTGATGGATGTTTGTGTTAAATTTTTATTGTGTATTGTGTTTTTTCATTGTACCGCTGCTGGCAAATTCATTTCACTGCACTTTATGTGTACATGACGAATAAAACTGACTTGACGACTTGACTGCCTACATTTGACTCAAATTCCTCTAAACCTATCCAATCCATGTACCAGTCTAAATGTTTCTTAAATGTTGTGATAGTTCCTGCCTCAACTACCTCACCCAGCAGCTTGTTCCATACACCCACCACCCTTTGTGTAAAAAATGTTGCTCCTCGGGTTCCTATTAAATCTTCCCCTCTTCACCTTAAACTTATTCCCTCTGGTTCTCGATTTCCCTAATGTGGATAAAAGACTCAGACAAGGCCAAAACGTGCTTTTACCCAATCTATTCCCCAATCGACAAAAAAATGCATGTTTTTAATTAAATATTGTAATTTAAAATGAACTAAATATATACAGTCAGCTCCACGTTTCCCTTCTCCCACTACTTCTGTAAATATCCCTTTTCTGTTCCAGTTTGCTGATTAAGATTGTGGAGATCTTGTTTTAAGTATAATTCAGAATGCTGTGGTGACTTAGGACATATTTGAAGAAACAAGCATACTGCTCCACCTAATTGTGTTGCTGCAGTAAATGCAAGAAAACAAGGGAGCTGGTCATATTATCTAAAAAAAAAAAAAAATGAAAAGAGTTGATGACTAATTATATATTAGCTGTCGGACCAAAAATTGCCAACAATAAGCCAACTAAAATACTCAAATCAAAATACGTGAAGATTGTCATTTTTGGCATTTTTAAAATTGTACCTCTGTTCCTCTATGACTATGTGCTGTCCAGACTCTGATAAATTATCTGTGATGATCCTTCAAATGAGAAATTCTTGTTCAAACATTTTTTTAGGCTCCTTTGATTAAGCCACATCAGGCGTCATTTCTCCAATCTTCGTGTTTTGAGAACTGTGGAAAATTGAAGTGACAACATTCATTTTTTCTGTCATTCAATTTAGTCCATAATGTAAATCGATTCTGCACAACATAAACTTATTTAGCAAACTGCAATCTCTTGCAAATGTGTCATGCACCAACTGCAGGATTCCATAGTGGCCATAAAACGCAAGGCCGTTGTGCTATCAGGCTGAAGGAGAGGAAGTCCTCATCAGTAGAATATGTGAGGTGGAAGACTGAAGATAGGTGGTGGGGCAGGTAGTGTAGAGAACAGGTTGGGAGAGTAGGCAAGAAGTGGCAGGTAGAATACAGCATTGCAAAGTGTGGAGCCATGCAATTTGGTAGTAGGAATAAAGGTATAGACTATTTTTTAAATGGGGAGAGAAATCAGAAATCGGTGCAAAGGGACTTGGAAGTGCTGCTGCAGGATTCCCAAAAGGTTAATAAATGCTAGCATTTATTTCGAGAGGACTAGATAATAAAAACAGGCATGTGATGCTGAAGCTTTATATGGTGCTGGTTTGACTGCATTTGGAGTATTGTGAGAAAGTTTGGGCCCCATATCTGAGGAAAGATGTGCTGGTGCTGGAGAGGGTACAGAGAAGGATTACGAGAATTATCCCAGGCATGATTGCTTAATGCATGATGACGGCACTGGGCCTGTACTCACTGGTGTTTAGAAGGAGGAGGGGGACCTTATTGAAACTTACCGAATAGTGAAAGGCCTGGATAGAGTAGACGTGGAGAGGATGTTTCCACTAGTGGTGAAATGGATGAAGTCAGGGAGTTGTGTGTGGGTGCAGGAGGTAGCACCAATGCAGTCGTCATTGTAGCGGAGGTAGAGTTTGGGGATAGGGCCCTGTTACCCCTCAAACAAAGATTGTTCAACGTACCCTACAAAGAGGCGGGCATAACTAGGGCCCTTGCGCATGCCCATAGCTATGCTTTGTATTGGAGAAAATGGGGGGAGTCAAACGGAAAGTTATTAATGGTAAGGACCCGCTCCGCTAGGCGGAGGACAGTATCAGTGGACGGGGATTGGTTGGTTCTGCGGTCGTACCCTGGGGTCGTAATCTCTGTAAGCTTACTTTTCTGTAGCTTGACCACAGGTGTGCAGTATAGAGTCGTGTACAATATGCTCTGAACAGAGACATCTTCATTCCATCAGTACACACACTAAACTTGCGTTAAGAGAATGTTTGCTTGTGCATACATCATATGGGTGGCCTATAAATATCCTCATTATCTGCCATTTGTTCTGTAATAAAATGTCCAAGATATTTTACCTTATTACAGACACTAAGATTATTATCAGACAATTTGAAATAAGGACATTTTAGACATCCTCTTTGGTTCCACAGATCATAACAGCACTCTTACCAGTATTATATCTGATATCATGGTCCACACCATACGCAGAACATATTGTAAGGAGCTGCTGGAGACCAGTGCTAGATGGACTAAAGACCACAAGGTCATCTGCATACATAATATGGTTCACTAGAGTATTACCAATCATGCACCCAGTAGGCTTTCAATTGCTTGAACAGATAATCTATATAGATATTAAAAAGAACTGGGGACAAAATTCCCCCTAGTCTGACACCATTGCAAACCCCAAATGGGGCTGAGACCCGTTTGCCCCATTTTATTTGCATAATCAGGTGGAATTCTCACAATGTATTTAGGCACCCTTCTTTGACTCAATTTAACAAACAACTTTCTATGCTTAACATGATCAATGGCTTTGAAAGCATCAATAAAGCACATAAGAATTGATTAGTTTACCAGCTTTGTCCTTAATGACTGGCACTAACAGAACAGACGACATTGAGCCTGGTAACAAGCCACAAATCATAAAGCCAGTTAAACAACTAGCAAGGAGAGGAGCTGGCCTCATATGGGCATATTTAAGATGTTCAGCAGAAATATGATCTAAGCCACTTGCTTTGTTGTCGGACAGCTTGTTCATAGCTTGATACACCTCATGTGACATAATCACCATTGAATCATTACTCTCAATATTATCCACCCTATACAAATCTCTTTGGATACAGTTGAATAAAGTACCATAATGCTGCCACCATAACTCTGTGATAATAGCTGTTCCGGAGATTCCATCTACAGTTCATGGCAGAGGTATTTTGAGTTAAGAACTCTAATTTCTCAAAAATCAGTAACATTGTTACTTAGCAGCTTCTTAGCCATGGAATCAGCCCTCATGGCTTGCTCATTTTGATGTTATGTGTCTTATCTTTATGCTTGCAGTAAGGCTTACTGCCAACATATAAAGCGTGTACAATATCATTATACATGGAGCAACTATCTCTCCAATGCATCACATCCTTACAATTAACATTACTACACATAATTGCATGTTTAGGTAGATGAATATTGCGTAAGGATTTATCTGTATTAGCATAATAGGCTAGGATGTCTTCCTTTTGTGAGGGTTGACCAGTCCAGTTTTTCTGTGTTAACACTATTTCTATCTCTGGAAACCACAGGTAGGTGTTCAACATTTATTGACATAGCAACAGGTATATGATCAGTCTTTGCTGCCCCATACAGAATGCTCATGCACCGCAACTGAGGCATGTGCATCAGCTGTACTAATGCAATGGTCCAGCCATGATGTAGTGTGCCAGGGCTCACCAATATAAGAATAACCATCTGTAGTTAAAAGCACTTTGCTTACGATGTGCACTTTAACCACGTGTGATTTTTTTTCTATTACAAATCTGAAATTGTGGCGTACAGAGGCAAATAAATAAATGATGGATGTAGATTGGTTATTTATAACTATGCAATATGCGTTATTAACGTTGCGCCACCAATATTGCTTAGCCATGTTCCTATGTACCATTGCTTTATTTTGTTTCTACAAGGAAATATGTAGATTGGTTATTTCCTACTAGCCAATTGTAGTGCTTGTTAGTAGTGGCTCCACCTAATATGCGTTTTATATTAACAAGAGCTTGCCTACGCCATTCAGTATGAGTAGCTGCTAGGAACTGTAATGACCTGCAGATCGATGCTGTAACTAGATTTTAATAAACATGTGTTATATTTTTATATTTGTTTGACTCGACTCATTACATGGTGTCAGAGAGTGAGTCTTACCTCCTCCGTTCACGTTCACGTTTCCATCATGACCCTGCCATCTTACTTGCAAAGTTCAGACAGTTGTGTGACCTGCCCTCAAACTACATTATTGAACGGCCCAAGTTTTATGCTCGTATGCAACAGATTGATGAATGATTGAACGTTTTATCAGCGAATTGAAACACATGGCTGCACGCTGCCAGTTTCGTGATCTGTGCAATGAACTCATCCGTGACAAGATTGTTGGAGGTATGCTTGATAGCAAGTTAAGGGATGAACTGCTTCATAACACTGACCTAACCCTAATCAAGCAGAGCACGCGGTCAGATTGCTGAGATAACATCTTCTCACACTAAGTCTGTGCCCTCCGGTCAGCATTCGCAGTATAGTGTCAATTTTACAGACACCTCCTCTCGTAACAGCCATTCCCAGCCATCCCCTGCCTGGCAGCAGAGAGGATCTGCTGTTCGGTCCAAATTGCAACTATTTTCATACTACGGGTCGGCAGTTCTGTATTGCTTACGGTAAAACCTGTAATTTCTGCAAGAAATTAAACCACTTTGCTAGATGCTGCCATTCCCGTGCGTCCCCTACGTCGGACATGTTTTCAACGAACAACAACTCTCTGAACAGGACCAGTTCTCAGTAATGAAGGTATTGTATGTTCATACTGATTGCTTGAGCAGCCTAGCAGAACACACGGCTGCTGATTGCTGTCTGCAGTCATCCAGCGTGGCTGGCTGGATAAACAACATGGGAGGGTATACAAAACACGAGACATCTGGATATGGAGTCACAGGACACGGTTCCTTCACTGGAAGGATATGTTGACGGTTGCATCTGTAAATGGCTCCGTCCGCTTCAACCAGATATGAGCGCATTTCTTTGGCTGGGCCGGAGATGTGACCCAGACGGCCATAGCCCTTATTGGTCTGGGGGCGAAATACCTGTCCACTGGAGAGAGGTTTAAGTGGCTTACTGGATTAGTCAAAAAAACGTTTCTGTGTATCGCGTTTGAATTGTAGTTGTTTCTGGACTGCAGGCGAAGCACGAACTTGTTGGCTGCAAAAGCTGCTGGGACATAGGCAGGGGAGCACGAGTTTGGCGAGACATCAGTTGTTGGGCTGGAGAACCCAGTATGGGATCCCTTGCAATGTTCCTTAAGTTGAGCAGGTCTAGGTATACGTCCGATTGTGCAAGGTATGACTGCTCCATTAGTTGTTTTGCGCTTCGGACAGCGTGTTCGGCGAGAATGTTGGACTGCGGGAACTCAGGGCTGCTGGTAATATGTCGGAAGTCCCATAGTTTTGCAAAGTTTTTGGAAGACTGTCTGCCGTTGTCGAACAGACGATGTGAACTTTCTGCCGTTGTCGGACAGATGACGTGCAGGGGAGCCGTGCATGGAGAAGTGACGCTGCAACTTCTCGATAACTGCTTCAGATGTAATGGTTTGTAGTAAATCGATGTTGAACCAGCCCGAATGAGAGTCAACAAGAACCAGATAGTGTTTCCCATGCCATTCAAATATATCAGTGGCTAACGTGGACCATGGGAGAGGAGGAACCAGGTGTGGCAGTAAAGGCTGCTTCTGCTGATGTGGCGTCAGGCTTTTGCAGTCGGCGCAGACTTCGGTTTTGTCGCTTATGTACTTGGTCATACCAGGTCAGTAAAACATGCTTTGTGCCCGTTGTAGGGTTGCCTCCATGCCGGGGTGGCCCTGTGGACAGCGTCGAAGTACTTGTCCCGGAGGACAACTGGGACAACTGCCTAATGGCCCTTAATTATAATCCCGTCCTGTAATACCAGTCTGTTGTGAACCAGGAAGTATGGGCAGATTGCGAGCGGGGTGTTGTGTTGTTTATCTGGCCAGCCACGACGGATGACTGCAGACAGCAATTGTAAAGTCTCGTCAGCAGCCGTATGTTCTCCTAGGCTGCTCAAGCAATCAGTAGGAACATACGATACCTTCATTACTGAGAACTGGTCCTGTTCAGAGAGTTGTTGTTCGTTAGTTTTGTGTGGGGCTCTTGATAGCGTGTCAGCTGTGTGCATGTCCTTGCCTTTCTTATAGACAATGTTGAAATCATACCGCTGCAGCTGCATCATCATTCGTTGGAGGCGGGCTAGGGCAGCATGAATGGGTTTATTCAAACTAGTCACCAACGGCTGGTGATCAGTTTCTATATTCACAGACTTCACAAAAATAAAGTCCTTGAATTTTGTGCAGGCGAAAACTACTGCGAACAATTATTTTTTGATCTGGGCGTAACGTTGTTCAGTGTCAGTTAGTGTGCGAGAGGCGTAAGAAACAGGCTTGCAGCCACCATCGATAGTGGTCTGCAGGCAAGCAGCGCCAAGTCCGTACTGGGACGCATCGCAGGTGAGCGTCACTGATAACTCCAAAGTAAAGTAGGCAAGAGTAGGGGCGGCGCAAGCCAGAGAGTGTCAAAAGCTCTTTGGTGCTGCGGATACCAGGACCATGCAGCGTCCTTGTGTGTCAGTTCTCGCAGGGGTCAGATATGTAGCTGAGGTTGGGAATAAATTTCCCCAGGTAGTTAACCATTCCAAGGAACCTTTGTAGACTCGCAACGTCAGTAGGAACTAGGCATTTCGTTGATAGCTGAAGTTTTTGATGGGTCTGGTCTGAGACCATCACTTGTGAAAACATGTCCGACGTAGGTAACCTGCGACTCGAAACTTGCACTTCAGGGGATTGAGTTTGAGCTAAATGTCTTTGGCACGGTCTAGTACTTTCTTCAGATTGGCATCATGTTCATTACATGACTCATTACATGGTGTCAGAAGTGGGATTCAAACCCATGCCTCCAATTGGAGACCAGAATTGTATACCCTCCAATTGTATATCCTCCCACTGCCGGTCCTGCTGCTCCACTATCAGCAACCCTTTCCACCGCGGCCTCCCCGCAGCGTACGGCGACTAGCTCGCCTATCTCATCACCTCCCCGCCCCGTCGGGTCCCCGGTCACTTCCCCCATTCCCTCCCCGGTATCTTCTCCAGTGAAAGGAGGTGAAGCGGATTCGAACCGCACACGCGCCGGACGGGTTAGCAGGCCACCCACTAGAGAAGGTGATTTTGTGTAACTATACAATATGCGTTATTAACGTTCCACCACCTATATTGCTTAGCCATGTTCCTATGTACCGTTGCTTTCTTTTGTTTCTACAAGGAAAGACGTAGATTGGTTATTTCCTACTAGCCAATTGTAGTGCTTGTTAGTAGTGGCTCCGCTTAATATGCGTTTTATATTAACAAGAGCTTGCCTACGCCATTCAGTATGAGTAGCTGCTAGGAACTGTAATGTCCTGCAGATCGATGTTGTAAGTTTCTCCCAAACATTATGGAGCGCACTGTAAATGCTGCTAAGTGTGGTATTTACAATTCGAGACCTGGCATTCAAGTCCGTCCATGCTGTTCGTGCTTTACCTAAGGTCTGAAACAGGCCGATCATGGGGGAATGATTGAGAAATTGAAGGTACAGAGGGTGTTTCTGGTTATGTCATGGAAATCAAACAAAGCTGAAAATTTGAATTTCCTAGGAAAGAGGAACAGGGTTAATACTTTGGGTGTGGAGAAAGGTAGAATGTGACTGATCTACTTTTCTGGGGTAGACGCGCCACTGTATTGAATGGCTGGTCAGGTTGGAGGGATCTGGATAGCCTACTCTTGCTATTCTCTCCTCTTCTTGAGTGGGTCGGCGGCCTTTTATCAGAATACGTTTAGGATTATTGTTGTCATATGTACCGAGATACAGTGACAAGATTTGTATTGCATGCTTTCCAATCAGATCTGATATACTGTACATAATTACAATCAAGTCAAATGCAAGTACAATAGATATACAGAGTGCTGTATTTACATGAAATGATATTGGTCTTCATTCAGGTGAGAGCATACTGGCTGTTTTGGTTATGGAGTAATGAGAGAATCAAAGATCCTACCCTGAATAGATATCGATTAACTTCTCGTGTAGGAAGGAACTGCAGATGCTGGTTTAAATCGAAGGTAGACACAAAATGCTGGAGTAACTCAGCTGGCCAGGCAGCATCTCTGGAGAGAAGGAATGGGTGATGTTTTGGGTCGAGAAGCTTCTCGATCCCATAAACGTGACCCATTCCTTCTCTCTACAGTTGCCGCCTGTCCCGCTGACTTACTCCAGCATTTTGTGCCTACCTTCGATTAACTTCTCAGGAGTTTCATTCACCCAGCAATTAATTTTCGTAAACTCGCTTTACAGGTGAGGAATGGTCATTTTGGCAAGGGCAAATAATTCCACCGACTGTGAAATTATTTCTTTGTAAGGGGCATTCCTTCAGTGCAGGATATACTGTAGGTGTTGAGCGGCAGACAAATTAAGGTGGGAGATGAAAGGATTAATTGCAAGCTAAAATGACATGCCTTATTTTTCATAGCTTATCTCTTCAGTGGGTTCTTTGGCAAATCAGCATTTTACATTGTATTTTCCATTGGTATATTCTCCTATGTGCTGGAGAACTGGCATTTCCCTGCAATCGATGAAAAAAGTGGCTTAAAATGTGCAAACAAAAGTATTGCATTGTCTGATAACTTATCTTTTTAACCATTCATATTCTAAGTCCTTGGCTTTGCACAATTCTGCAGGACTCTTCATGCTGCATATCTATCATTTTGTTGATTGAATACAGATTAGAAATTGTACTTGATACTTTTTAAAATCTAGGATAACTTTCATGTTTCACTGTGAGATTGGTGTATAAATCACTGAAAGCAGCTGATGGTGTTAAGTTGCTTGAGTGTGTAATGTTCCCAGCAGCCGGACAGGAATCTGGTTAATTGAAGTGTTTGTGATGACCACTTTGGTAGCAGCAATACCAATTGCACAGCTACAGAGACGCATTAATTTACCGTTACCCAGGAGTCGATGCTAATAAAAATATCCCGTGTCATTGAGATTTTATTTCTTATGTTGTGAATTTAATAAGTTTTCAGTTCAACAGGATATATCTCCCTCATTTATTGCGCTACATGCCGGAAATATGCTTGATGTGGTCTCAGCAGTACAATATTTGGAAAAGAATACCAAAAACAACTTTTGATTATTTTCATGCTATCATGTTTTCATTTTTTGTTTTTCTCATCTCTTGAACTTTTGTTTTAACTCCAATCTATTGGTATTTTATTTATGACTTTTGACTGCACACTGAACTTTTTTCCTCGTTTATTACATTGTTTACAGTATACTGTGCCATTGCATATTCTGTTGAGCTGCTGCAGGTAAGAATTTCATCTGAGAAATGACGATAAAACACTCTTGACTCTACTGTTGGTAATCCAATAGGACCAGGTTCCTGGACAGTCAACCAAGCCTGCCTTTCAAGTGGCCAAATGGGAGCCACAGCCTTGCCACCTGCTCATCCATTGCTTGCTGACCCGATGTACAAATTCTGATGAGTTGTATAAGACGTTAGAATATTGTGTTCAGTTCTGAGCACCATGTTATATGAAAGATGTTGTCAAGCTGGAAAGGGGGCAGAAAAGATTTACAAGGATGTTGTCAGGACTAGAGGGCCTGAGCTTTTGGCAGAGGTTGTGCTGGCTGGGACTATATTCCTTGGACCATAGGAGGATGAGGGGTGATTTTTTAGATGTGTATAAAGATCATGAAAGGAATAGATCGGGTAGTTGCACAGAGTTTCTTGCCCAGAATAGGTGAATCGAGGACCAGAGAACATTGGTTTAAGATGAAGGGAGAAAGATTTAATATGATTCTGAGGGGTAACTTTTTCACACAAAGGGTGGTGGGGGCATGGAGGTAGTTGAGCCAGGGACTATCCGGACATTTAAGAAGCAGTTAGACAGGCACATGGATAGGACAGGTTTGGAGGGATATGGGCCAAATGCAGGCAGGTGGGACTAGTGTAGCTGGGACATGTTGGCCGGTGTGGACAAGTTGGGCCGAAGGGGCTGTTTCCACATTCCCTATCACTCTATGACTCTAGTAGCATCCTGGTTTGGGTAATAACTGTAAGCATTTATCAGTTATTTTTGAGGATTTATTTTATAGGGTTCCGAGTTACCTTTCATAGATTATGACCTTTCATATCTCTCCCGCCACTACCTCACTCTCTCCCATTGCCTCATCAGCCTGCATTAATTATCAGGCACAGGAGTAATAATAATAATAATAATAATAACTTTATTTGTTAAGCACCTTAAAAACAACCAAAGCTGACCAAAGTGCTGTACAGAAAAAAGAAAACAAGCAAGACATCATAAAACAGGCAGAACAACAGAACATACAACTAACACGAGGCGCATAAATTACATACAAAAATCCAAACAATAAATTAAAAAAAACATAAAACACAAGTACGAACAACGCAGCAAAACCAAGCAAATAAAGTTAATAAACAATTCAACACCTCACTGGTCTACAAAGGCCATGGAGGCCATGGAGAATAGTGTAGCTGGGACAAAGGCCATGGAGAATAGATATGTCTTCAGGAGTGATTTAAAAACAGCTAGAGAAGGGGCCTGTTTAACGTGCAGAGGCAATTCATTCCACAATCTCGGAGCCGACACAGCAAAGGCACGGTCCCCTCTGAGCTTCCGCTTAGTCTTTGGCTCAATTGACTAATAGTAACGCTGCCTTTTGCCACACAGAGGTGGGCAGGACTCCGAACAACAGGTGCCCAAATCTAACGATTGCTGGGCAGCAGAATTTCAGGTGGAGGGGAGGGAAGGCGTACCTGGAAAAGATTGCTTGATGTGGTTGGTGTGGACTGAAGGGCCTGTCTCCATGTAACTCTAAACTAAGTCAAGGTGAGGAAAGTTGGAGAGTACTCGGAAGCTAGAATTGGAGCAGCAACTAGAGACTGCAGGAGGCTGCAAAGAAAGAATTCAGCCTTTAAAAAAATGATAAGAATTTTAATTTACATCATTAGTCATGATAACAGCAAAATATTGTTTTAATTAACTGAAATCGCAGTGAATTGTATGTTTTTAATTGCCTGTCACCTCTAGATTTGTCTTTTAAGCTTCAAAATAGTTCTCTGCCCTGCTGAAGTAAGTCAGCGTTCAAGATCTCTCTCAACCAACTTAGGACATATGCCCCTCTCCGCCATGGCGCACGGAGTCACATACTCAAACACATGCTACACCGTTCTTTCAGGGTTTCTAAACATGGCAAAATGTCAAGACATGCAGGCACAACTTGTCAGTTCTAATGGACCCAAGTTAGATGTTCTCCCTTAGCAACAAAGTTACCGGTATGTACGGAAAAAAGAACAACCTTCAGCTAGCAACACAACACAATTTGTCAACTTCAACAGAGGCAAATGCAAATTGCAAGGCATTCCCCTCTCATGGCACATATTTTAAAGAGTTACCCTGCTGTCATCATCATTTCAAAGTCAGCAGGGTGACTGGTCTGACAATGCTGTTCACACCCAGCAGTGGCAAGCAACACATTGGTTCAAGTGGTCTGTTGGGTCTAAAGCTAATTGAAAATTAGAGGTTTCCTTGGTGTGAATTCAAACTCAGGTGGTGTTCAGGGTAAGCTGGGGAGAAATGGCTTACCTTCCCTAATTAGATCTTCCCTCCAAGTGACATTTTCTTTTATTTGCAGTGGTTGTCAGTGCTGGATGTTACCGTGACGAAGTCCATTTCCTCATGGAAGATATTGTTTATGTTTCATGAAATTAGCTTGAAGCATGGGGTGAGTGGAACCCCAGAAAGGATAAAGCTCACTGAAGTGAAGATCAACGTAGTTTAGGGATCAAAACAAACCTTTCATAGTTTGTACATGAACTATATACAAACTATGAAGTGGTTTGAATGTTATTCTGAACAGACAGCTTTTTGCAGTTACTATAATTTCTAATAGAAGTGAGAGTCATAGTCATAAGTTGACAAGACAATTCTACAACATGGAAGTGGCTGCACCTAATCAGAATTCCATACGTTGTAAGTACGAGAGTTTGCTACAATGCAACAAAAACTTTTTGGATATAATTGCAAAATGCAGCAGGTGAGCTAGAAGTGCCCAAAGTTGTGAAGGGAACTTCTATGCAATGTTTCCTCTGAGAAGGCATCGGCAGCTCCCAGTGGTGTTTGCAGCTGGGGACAGAGGGAGAGGAGAGTCCAAGTGAAGCCAAAGGTGCTGGGTCACAGAGACAGAAACAGTAAGAGCAGAGTCCTGGAGGCAGCGGGAGGGTACGCGAGGGATGATATGCAATAGTTTTATATGAGTGTAAACTGCTATGAGAGTGTGTGGATATTCAAGGGCGAGGTGAGAATCAAATTGAATCGGGAATAAAATACAGATGTTCTTGCTGAAAGTGCGGATTTTCAGAAGTTATGCTTTTTAATAAAGCAAGTCTTTAAAGTCTCGCATGATCTCTGATATAGTTGCAGGTTTAATTCATCAGTTTCAAGTAAAATGATCTGCTTATACTAGGGCACCTGGCTGTACAGGGGAAGACTGTTTAAGAAAGATAACCGATGAGAGCATTATTCACTGTGGATTACCCCTGCATAATTAACCAGCAGAAATCTTGGAAAAAGTAATCTCCTGGACTTTGAATCAGAATGTGAATTAAAAGATGAGCCAAAATTTTTTGATCGTGTTCAATGTAATGCTGCATTGCACCTCGGTCAAGTGTTTGTTACATTTATCAAGGGACAGCTTATGTGGTATTGAATGAATCAATATAACACCTTGTAATCACTCCTGAAGTATGCGAGGAAACCATTGTCTGGTTTCTCTTGCAGAATCGTGAAGTGGAAAGACTGAAATAGTTAAATTGAGAAGGACGTTTAATCAATATGCTCGAATTGTAAATATTCTTTTGCATTCTCAGTTATAAATGCAGATAACTTTATACATAGAAGCACATGCATGTCAATGGTGCCAGTTGATCAGTTTGACCGGAAATGGTCAGTGGTCAAACAGCAGCTGTCGGAGGAGGAAACGGGGTTAATGTTTCCGATTTGAAACCATTTGTCAAAAATGGGAAGAGAGTTGGCAAACTCCAGAGAGGATGAGGAATGAATGGAAACGACATAGGCAAAACCTCTGATAGACTAGTACCAAATTGATTAATATAAAGTGTGGTACAATGGGGCGGCTGGTAGAGCCACTGCCTCACAGGGCCAGAGACCTGGGTTCAACCCTGGTTGCTCTCTGTGGATTATGCATGTCCTCCCACATTCCAAAGAAATACAGGTATGTAGGTTAATCGGCTTCTATAAATTTCCCCTAATGTGTATGATACGATATGATTTATTTATCCCAGGAGGGAAATTGGTCTGCCAAAAGTCATAAAACACAACAAGATACATGAAACATGAAGTTAAAGTGACGAGTGGAAAGTCCAGGATTGGGGAATGTGCAAAGAGTGGGGGAGGAAGGGGGAAGGTGGGTCAGTCTACTCCACGACAGAAGGGGGATGAGTGTAAGGGGTGGATGAGAAAATGGGATAACAGAGCTCGTGTTAATCAATGATTGGCGTGGATTTAGTTGGCCAAAGGGCTGTTTCCATGTTGTATTTCTAAACTAAACTACACTAAACTAAGTACGGAAGTTAGAGTAAGATTATTCTTATCTTGGTGATGTGTTACAAGTAGGACAGTGGGGCATGCCCAGCATATCAGGTAATACCAAAAATGAAAAATCACAGTCAGAATCAAAGAAAGATGAATGATTGGCAAAAATGGCCATTTTTGATATAGGTAGAAAGAGCGTTACCTAAAGTTGGAGAAGTTTAGTGTAGGACGCTAGCATTTTCCCAGTTGGAGAGCTGTGGCGTCATTCGTCCTTTGTTTTCTTTACAACTTCAACTCACTAGTTTTCTCTCTTTCCCACATGTAACAAGAAGTCTCAATTTGAAAGTAATTCCTCCTCCTGCGGATTTGGAATGTTTCCGGCATTTTCCCTTTTTATTTCAGATTATTATTATCTGCACTATATCTTTAAATATTCAAAGTGATTTGTTTGTGGCTTGTTGTAAAGTGGCAGTAGCAAAAACCCAAGAGGAGGTCAACTTATTGATCTCTTTGTTTTCTGTGTGACAGTATGATACGCATCAAACAACATTGTTTCACCATTTCTGTTGATGACGAGGTTCTTTTATTTTGGTACATTTTTTCAATTGCCGGTTTGTATCATAAATGGTGGATGTTGGATTACAGGTGCATGCAATTGTAAAATGGTGTGTACAATGGCAGATTTGTAAATAATGTTGATGATTTCTAACTGAAATGTGAGGCAACTTCAATGCAGTTTAAAACGAAGGTTGACTGATCTCCGTTGGTATCCAGGCAACTGTGGCTCTCTGTCTTCTCATTATAGCATCAATCCAATTGAAACAAAGCATCTCACTGAACCATGGTGACCACCAACTGGAATATCTTTTCATGCATTACTTTGCATTTTGCTGTTCAAATTCTGTTAAACTAAGTTGTTTGGCATGCTGCATATTTTTGTAAGTTAGACGTATTCTTAGACTCATGGAATTACTTTTATAAATAAATCACATTTTAAGGATATTTTATACTGTTTTAGTACCAATCTGATTTCTTTAACATTAGCACTGGATTTGTTTTGGGTTCTATGTGTCGTGATTGGAGAGGTGAACACACAGGGTGCCCCCAGATAACAATGGCAGCCTGTAATTTAGGGCAGCACTGTGGAGCAGCTGGTGGAGCTGGTGCCTCAGCGCCAGAGAGACCCGGGTTCGATCCTAACCTCGGATGTTATCGGTGTGGAATTTGCACGTACTCCAAGTGACCGTTTGGGTTTCCTCACACATCCCAAAGACATGCAGCTTTTTAAGTAAATTGGCCTCAGTAAATTCCCCCTAGTCTGTAGGAAGTGGATGCGATAGTGGGTGAACATGGTAGTCGATAGTTGTCGTGGACTTGGTGTTCAAAGGGCATTTTTCCGTGTTGTATCGCCAAACTAAGTTAAATTAAATTAATGGTTTCTGTTCTTACAAATGTAAGTTAAAAAGTTGATTTTGTCTGTAAGTAAACAGTCACTATATGGTATCCATACTTCCACAGTAATGTATTGAATGGCAGTAAAAACACAATATTGATAAGAAAGAAAACAATATTAAAAATGGAGGCAGAAAACTAGTTCTGCGATTCACAGGAATGAACAGTTGGTCTTTTGAATTTAACATTATGTGAGCTTTTTTGTATGTGTAAGAGTGTCCATCATCCAGGCATTCATATCCCAGAGGTGGCTTGTAAGCTGGTATGGCACATGGTAAGAAAATTGACAATGTTCTTGCCAAAGTAAAAATGTTACATGGAGACACAAGAGACTGCAGATGCTGACTCTTGAGCAATAAACAAAGTGCTGGAGGAACTCAGTAGGTCAGGCAGCATTTGTGAAGGAGGATGGACAGCTGATGTTTGGGGCGGGGTCCTTCTTCAGACTGATGGGCTAGAGGGACGATAACTGGTGGAAAGAAGTGAGGGGAAAGGGTAAGGCAAGTGTTAAGCGTTAGGTGTATCCAGGTAAGGAGGGGTGGGGGGTGATAATGATGGGGATAGTCACTACGGCTGGAGGTGGCAATTGCCAAAGACAAAATAACCATATAACCATATAACAATTACAGCACGGAAACAGGCCATCTCGGCCCTACAAGTCCGTGCCGAACAACTTTTTTCCCTTAGTCCCACCTGCCTGCACTCATACCATAACCCGCCATTCCCTTCTCATCCATATGCCTATCCAATTTATTTTTAAATGATGCCAATGAACCTGCCTCCACCACTTCCACTGGAAGCTCATTCCACACCTCTACCACTCTCTGGGTAAAGAAGTTCCTCCTCATGTTACCCCTAAACTTCTGTCCCTTAATTCTGAAGTCATGTCCTCTTGTTTGAATCTTCCCTATTCTCAAAGGGAAAAGCTGATCCACATCAACTCTGTCTATCCCTCTCATCATTTTAAAGACCTCTATCAAAATGGTGTAATATGACAAGAAAGGATGTTGGAGAATGAAATGTAGAACCAGAGGGAATGTTGAAGGGAACAGGGGTGAGAATGTGGAGCCCAGAGTAGGGAGGAGAAATTTACACAACTATATGAGTAATAAATGTAAGTTCATTTTACTCCTGTCCTGCTATGCACTTTATAAGAATCTCATTTGTATGTGCACTTGAAGTATAAAGCATGACAGTAGGACACCTTACAACAAAGTAACTACTGCAGTATTTTTCTTAAATGGAATGATCACACAGCACAAAGATGTGCTCTTGACAAATTGAGGTTAAGCCATATCCTTGTGAGTTAATCAATATGCTTTTTACGCCGTCTTTACTAGATTGAGAACATTTGAAAGGACAAGTGGATTCACTCTCAAACTGACTTGTAATCACACTTAAGGTTGTGGGGGGAAAACAAATGTCAATACTTCTAGATAATTACCTTTCATTCATACTTGGAAACACTGGTATTTGAGAAAGTAAGTTTTAAATAATGAGAAGTGGGAGGGGTACAGCAAACCTGCAGGCGGGCAAGTTTGCTGTACCCATTCCATTTAACATTGCCAAAGTCTTTTAGATGAGGCGTGGCTGTCTATTTGACCGAGTCTTGGTGTGATCTTCATCCCACCACTCTTCTAGTTAGTGCTATAACTGATTGCATGATGTGAAAAACTGAATAATTTGAAGCATTGGACGAAAAGAGGACAATTCCCCAGTTCTCCTAACCAGCCCCAACCCATGTATTGTGTTTCAGTAAGCATAGTTAGACTGGCAAACCTTATTGCATACTTGTGAAGATTGTAAAATTGGAAAAATGGAAGTTTGTGAAGAGCTAACTTATTTATACTAAATAGAAAAGACTGAGTTTGCTAAAGCTAGTTATGACTTGGAGGCACAAGGAACTGCAGATGCTGGAATCTTGAGTAAAACACAGTTCTGGAGTAACTCAGCAGATCTGGCAGCAGCTGTGGAGAGAATGGATAGGTGACATTTCTGGTCGACACCCATCTTCAGATTCTGAAGAATCTCGAGACCTGAAATGTCACCTGTCCATTCCCTCCATGGACACTGCCTGACCTGCTGGGTTACTCCAACACCTTGTAACTTCTTAGTATTGACTTGTTTACAACAGCAGTAATTGGTGTTAGTACAATGTGCATTGTGATTCCAGGATACTTTAGAACATAAGAAATGGAACCAGAAGTCGGGCCCTTCATGCCTGCAGCCTGAGTCAGTGTTTGTTAACCATTTTACTGCACTAAACTCATATCCCCTGATTCCCTTAATTTCATTGATATCAGGCTTGATATCAATAGTCTGTGTTTGAGCCTCCACATGCTACTTGAGTAAAAAAGGTTAAAAGTTTACTACCCTCTGGATGGAGAAATTTCAACTCGTCTCTGAACCTGAATGGCCTACCTTTATTTTGACACTGTAGCCTCTGGTTGTAAACATCCCAGCCAGGGAAACATCAATCCTTTACCCCCTTCCACCCCAGGAAGATTATTCCCGATGTTGGGGAAGTCCAGAACTAGGGGTCACAGTTTAAGGATAAGAGGGAAGTCTTTTAGGACCGAGATGAGAAAATCATTTTTTACACAGAGTGGTGAATCTATGGAATTCTCTGCCACAGAAGGTAGTTGAGGCCAGTTCATTGGCTATATTTAAGAGGGAGTTAGATGTGGCCCTTGTGGCTAAAGGGATCAGGGGGTGTGTAGAGAAGGCAGGGATGGGATACTGAGTTGAATGATCAGCCATGATCATATCGAATGGCGGTGTAGGCTCGAAGGGCCGAATGGCCTACTCCTACATCTATTTTTCTATGTTTCTATAAGATTTTTGTATGTTACAATGAGGTTACTTCTCGTTCTTCCAAACTAAAGGAAGTACTGGTCTATTCTGCTTCATATCTCATCTTTATCAAACTACTCATCCGCAAAATCAAGCTGGTGTTCTTTTGCGATAATCTTTTCTTTTACTGGCATAACCTTCCTTGGGAAAGAAGTCAAGATCAGCACAGAATATTTCTGATGCAGACATACCAGGGCCCTATAGAATTGAAGCAAATCGCTTGTATCCCGATCCTCCTGCCATTAAGGTCAATGTATTTTTTGTTACCTTAATATTTGCTGTCTCTGCATGCTAACTGTCAGGTGTTTCATGTACAAGGGCATTGACATTGTTCTGAACACCAGCACCTTTCAATTTCTCATCATTTAAAGGAAAACCTACCAAAACACTATTTTTTCCACTTTATATTCCATGCGTATGCCTTTGCCCATTCGTGTAGCTGCTGGTCAAACCTTAATTGAGCTGTGAGCAAAGTGGACAGCTTGATGCAACAACGCAAATTGCTCATAACCTAATTTTTAATAGGCAGCAGCTTGATTGTCTTCCTAATATCAGGTATGAATGACACAACAATTAGCAGCCCACACTGTGAGTGATTTTTTTGTTCATTTGACTTTGCAATTAAACAAATTGTGGAACTGAACAGAAGGAACAGCAAAATGTGTTTTTACTTTCCCATAGCTGGGAGGGATTTGTGAAGAATCTAAATAAAAGCAATGCTCTATCTCACTACATGCAATTTTTATCACAAAATATCAAAGTATCAAAATACTGTCACTATAGCAGCAGAAGTTCATTTTAGAAAAAATGTAATATGTGGTTCCTAAGTGTTCTGCACTTTAAATGTTTGGATGAAAATGCTGTGTAAATGAAGAGCTGTTCAACGTATGTGAAATTGATTTGGTACTACAGTATATTACAACTATTATGTTACTGTGGTATATATTTCAAATATAAAGATTCTATAAAAAGCAGCAAATATTTTACCCATGTGTGGAAAAAAAACTCAGTTTTGTGTGTATGTTTCAATTTTTTTTTTTAAATGTTTTGCCTTTTCCTGGCATCTAATATTAATCAATTACATTTTCTCTCTATTCTTTGGTTTTGCTGATATTTCAGCCTCGGTCAATGTCCTTGTCCAAAACTGCAAGATCTACAACGATGCAAGCTGTGACATTTCAGCAGATGGGCAGCTTCTGGCTGCGTTCATTCCCAGCAGTCAGCGTGGATTTCCAGATGAAGGCATCTTAGCAGTGTATTCCCTTGCTCCTCATAACCTTGGAGAGATGCTGTATACGAAAAGATTTGGTAAGTGTGTAACAAAGCTTATTTTTGTCCAAGCCTTTTTCATTGTCATTTAGATAAAGACAAGTTTTCACAGTTGATGATTTATCTAATTGGCACTTCAGGAAAGTTATTAAATTATTTAACCATACCACTTGTTATTTGGTGTCAAAAAATTGTTTGTACTTGAATTTACTGAACTGAACATTCCCTTTCTCCTCGGGTGGAGAATTTGCAGTTGCACAAATTTTAAATGAAGAAATTTGGACATGGATTGTTCCAACTCGTATGGCTCCCTGACTTTTATACTCAACGCCTGATGAAGGCAAGCATGCTGTATGCCTCCTTTACCATCTGACCACTTGTGTTTCCAATTTCAGGGAGCTCCGCACTTGCACTCCAAGATCCCTTTGTATAATCTTGCTTCTAAGAGTCCTTCTGTTTACTGTATACCCTCCCATTGTATTTGACCCCTCATAGAATCATACAGTGTGGAAACAGGCACCTCGGCCCAACTTGCCCACACCCCATCAACATGTCCCATCGATACGTCCAACCTGTCTGTGTTTGGACCATATCCCTCTAAACCTGTCCTATCCATGTACCTGTCTAATTGTTTCTTAAAAGGTTCAATGTTCCCTGCCTTAACGACCTCTTCTGGCATCTCAATCGATTCACCCACCATCCATAGTGAGAAAAGGTTACCACTCAGGTTCCTATTAAATGTTTCCCCCCCCTCACCTTAAACCTATATTATTTGGTCCTCGATTCCCCTCACATTTGTTTGGATTAAACTCCATCTTCCTTTTCTCTGTGTGTGTCCACAACTAATCTACATCCTGCCTTACCCTTGACAACCTTTTTGATGATCCTCAACTCCATTATTTTGTGTCATCTACCAACTTATCAATCAGCCCATGTACATTTTCATCCATATCACAAAACAGAAGTTCCAGCACTTATCCCTGCAGGCCACCACTGATCACAGACTTCCAGTGAGAGAAACACTCTCCGCCACTCCCCTCTGTGTTCTAATGCGGTGAATTTTGAATCCAATCTACCAAGCCATCATAGATCCCATGTATCTTAATCTTCTGAATCAGCCTATTGCCAAATGCCTAATAGTCCATGGAAATAATATTTGCTGCCCTGCCCTCAATCATCTTTATCATCTCTTCAAAAAAAAATCTAAGACATATAATTTATTTTGTTCATATATCAGTTAATTCTTTGGGCATGCTTCACTTCTCTCAGGTTTTGACTATTTGCATTGTTATTACAAGGACATTAGAATGACTTTGGTGATACAGCTGCAAGAGAGCGGAGAAATGTGAGGCAGAAAACGGGAACTACTCTGATCTACCAAGTAGCATAATTTAAAGAATAATTTGTCATTTAATCCTCTGGATATTCATACTTTTTGTTTTAAATAATTAATTGTTTTTTTGGGTTATCTTTGTAATAACTTGCAAATTAAATGTTTTGTGTAGTTTTGGTTTATTCTTTTTTTTTAAGTTGCAGGTTAGTTTAGTTTAGTTTATTGTCACTTGTACCGAGGTACAGTGAAAAGCTTTGTTGTGTGCTAACCAATCAGCAGAAAGGCAATACATGATTACAATCGATCCATTTACAGTGTATACATACATGATGAGAGAATAACGTTTAGTGCAAGGTCCGATCAAAGATAGTCCGAGGGTCATCCAAGAGCTAGATAGTAGTTCAACACTGCTCTCTGTCTGTGGTATTATAATTCAGTTGCCTGATAAGAAACTGTCCCCAAATCTAGTGGTGTGCGTTTACACACCTATACTTTTTGCCTGATGGAAGAAGGGAGACGAGGGGGTGACCAGGGTGCAACTTGTCTGTTAAGAACAATAGAGTCTTTCCACAAGGTCAATTTCCTCCAAAGACAACTTGTCACCCCAAGCTAAAAGGTCAATTTTGTTATTCCGTCCCGCAGGCCCCAATGCTATTTCTGTCAGTTTGTCGCCAATGGGCAAGTACGTGATGGTTGGCCTGGCCTCCCGCCGCATCCTGCTTCACCCGTCTACTGAGCATATGGTGGCGCAAGTCTTCCGATTGCAGCAACCCCACGGTGGAGAAACCTCAATGAGGGTGAGTACTACTCTGTTAGCTGCCTACCACAGTACCAGCAGGTGAAACAGCGCAAATCTTCTTGCTTCCCAGCAACATATTTCAGCAGGATAGGGGCAATGGGTCTATAGGACCCCATTTATTGTAGGTTGCCCTCCTTGTCGTCACTCATTCTGAATCTGAGAACCCTTTATCCATCTATGTTGTGAGGATATTTTAACTAGAACTGTAGCCACAGTAGAAGGTGACTCATCACCACCTTCTCGAGCAATTTGGGAAGAGCAATATTGGCAACAATATGTACATCTTAAAATAATGGATAAAATGCTTGCAACAAGCATGTGCAAAATGTTATAAATCTGAAAGCAGTAGAATTTTGCATTATATTTTGAAATGTGAATTGTAAATCACTCATTCATTGCTGCCATCTTAATAATGGACATTGAAAATTGGTGCTCAACAGTTAAGTCCTAGCACACTCACAATGGGATTAGTGCAGAAAGCACCTCAATGTTCTGCATGGACAAAATTCCGCATGTTCACCACATGGTGAACCAAAGGACTTGTTTGTGTGCTGTCTGATTCTATGACACAATATTGGAGGAGCTCAAGAATTACGGTGTATTTAGTGTTGTTACCGTTCTTTTCAAATGCTTTGGATTTAAAGCTTTCCAGAGAATTAATTCCTCTTCCAAAGTTAAAACATAACCACTCTTGAGCCTTCATGAAAAGGGACTGAGGTCTTAAAGTACCTATCACTTTAATATACAGTGCCCTCCATAATGTTTGGGACAAAGACCCATCATTTATTTATTAGCCTCTGCACTCCACAATTTGAAATTTGTAATAGAAAAAAAATCACATGTGGCTAAAGTGCACATTGGCAGATTTTATTAAAGGGTATTTTGATTTCACCATATTGAAATTACAGCTGTGTTTATACATAGTCTCTCTCCCCCCCCCCCCCCCCCATTTTCAGGGCACCATAATGTTTGGGACACATGGTTTCACAGGTCTTTGTAATTGCTCAGGTGTGTTTAAATGCCTCCTTAAAGCAGGTATAAGAGAGCTCTCAGCACCTAGTCTTTCCCCCAATCTTTCCATCACATTTGGAAACTGTTATTGCTGTTTATCAACAAGTTGTGCCAATGAAAGTCAAAGAATCCATTATGAGACGGAGAAACAAGAATAAAACTCTTAGATACATCAGCCATACCTTATGCTTACTAAAATCAACTGTTTGGAACATCATTAAGAAGAAAGAGAGCACTGGTGAGCTTACTAATCGCAATGGGACTGGCAGGCCAAGGAAGACCTCCACAGTTGATGACAGACAAATTCTCTCAATAATAAAGAAAATCCCACAAACACCTGTCCGACAGATCAGAAACACTCTTCAGGAGTCGGGTGTGGATTTGTCAATGACCACTGTCTGCAGAAGACTTCATGAACAGAAATACAGAGGCTACACTGCAAGATGCAAACCACTGGTTAGCCGCAAAAATAGGATGGCCAAGTTACACTTTGCCAAGATGTATTTAAAAGAGCAACCACAGTTCTGGAAAAAGGTCTTGTGGACAGATGAGACGAAGATTAATATATCAGAGTGATGGCGAGAGCAAAGTATGGAGCAGAGAAGGAACTGGCCAAGATCCAAAGCATGCCACCTCATCTGTGAAACACAGTGGTGAGGGTGTTATGGCCTGGTTATGGCTGCTGAAGGTACTGGCTCACTTACCTTCATTGATAACACAACTGCTGATGGTAGTAGCATAATGAATTCTGTAGTTATATAGACTCATCCTATCTGCTCAAGTTCAAACAAATGCCTCAAAACATTGGCCGGCGGTTCATTCTACAGCAAGACAATGATCCCAAACATACTGCTAAAGCACCAAAGGAGTTTTTCCAAAGCTAAAAAATTGTCAATTCTTGAGTGGCCAAGTCAATCACCTGATCTGAACCCAATTGAGCATGAATTTTATATGCTGAACAGAAAACTGAAGGGGACTAGTCCCCAAAACAAGCATAAGCTAAAGTTGACTGCAACACGGAGCATCACCAGAGAAGACACCCAGCAACTGGTGATGCCCATGAATTGCAGACTTCAAGCAGTCATTGCATATTAAACATGACTACTTTCATTTACATGACATTGCTGTGTCCCAAACATTATGGTGCCCAGAAATGGGAGAACTATGGCCTTTAATAAAATCGGACAATGTGTACTTAAACCACATGTCATTTTTTTCTATTACAAATCTCAAATTGTGGAGTACAGAGGCAAATAAATAAATGATGGGTCTTTGTCCCAAACATTATGGGGGGGGCACTCTAACACGGTCGAAAGGGAAGAATCTGTTTCATCTAAATTGAATTATCAATATCCCAATCAAGGCCATGATTTCTTAAAAAATGGTGTAATAGCATTTGCAGCATTGTGATGGCTTGGTAGAATAATATCAAAAAAGATAAGAATTACTAATCCAGAAATGGTTAGACTCTGGTTCCCCATAGTTTTGCACAGGCTGGAGGATGAAAACGTAGTTTCTATCCGTTTGTGATACAAAAGTTGTCTTGCTCCTCTTTCAGCTTTTAAAATAAAACACATTTTGTTTCATCAAGTCTGATTCCATGTTGTCTTAGAGTTGTACAACATGGAAACAGGCCCTAACTGGCCATCTCCTCCATGCCAACCATAATGTCTATGTCTAAATCTACTTGCCTGTATTAGGCCCATATCCCTGTGCTTTTTTTATCCAAGTATCCGACCAAATGCATTTTAAACATTGTAATTGCATCTGCCTCCGCTCACTTCTCTGGCAGCTTGTTCCTGATATTCACCACTCACTCTATGAAAAAAACATACCCCTTGGTATAAATCCTAAACCTGTAGAATGGATTCCAGCCTGTAATACATAGCCTTATATTCTTCAAAGAAACACCCAATTCCTTTGATTACATTCCATCCTGCAAGTAATTCCCTGATATATCTTGTGCTTAAGTAGACACTCTCTTACTATGTAGTCTAGTCCAGAACTTGCCCGTAGTCTCCAATATTCTATGCCTAAATCGCAGAATCTCTTGATTAGATTCCAGCTTTGTGTGATCTGTTCTACCTTTAAAAACAGCCAGTGCTTGGGTTTCGTAGATGCAGTTAGAAATCAATGCTCAGGCTTGTGTTTTCCCGATCGATATTACGATCCATTTTTCAGCTTCACTGTTGTCTCCTATATTATAAAAGAGCACAAAATAAATATTGAGAGCATCACCTCATTAATTCGAGATTTTTTTAATGGAGTTTGACATGAAAAATTGTGCAGAGATCTATATAAATATTCACGGGGAATTTAGGATGTTACTTTGTTCTGCCTACAAAATGATTTGTAAATACAAGACATTTTTATGGAATTGAAATGTAGCACATGTCTATCCTTGATTAGTGTGGATGCCAGGGGTTCTGGGGAGAAGGCAGTAAAATGGGGTTAGGAGGGAGAGATAGATCAGCCATGATTGGTTGGCGGAGTAGACGTGGTGGGCCGAATAGCCTAATTCTTCTCCTATCACTTATGTCCTTTTGACCTATAATCCTCTGGAAAGTCTTTCCTGTGGCAATTTCATACCAACTTTGGGAACGACAACTAAGAGGCATAAGAATGTACTTTCGTTTAAGTGCTTACTCCACCTAAAATAAAGCATCCTTGGGATTTAAAAATAATTAACTTCAAGATTGCTCTGTTTTGGGAAATATTAAAATCACACATTCTTTCCACATTTTAAAAATCTTGTATTTCCATTTAATTATGTTAGGTATTATGTGATAGAGGCACATGGTATTATGTGAGAGAGGCACCAACCTTCTCATTTGTGCCATTTCCAAAGTAACTCAAAATAAGTGTAAACTTGTTCTGCATAACTATGTGTGCATTGTAGTCGTTACTGAGCAGGGAAATGTATCTATGATATATATGTGGATCTTGTTTGTATATGGCTAGAAGATCATCCCAAGTTCTTGAACTGTGAGTTATTTGTTGACCACTTGCTCTGTGTGGAAATGTATGGAAAAGACTTGGTTTTCATGTGAAGGTAGTTGAGAATTAATAAAAATGAAGGACTAAATTTGACTTTGGCCCATCTATTCTTGATAATTTGTAAAATTTTAGTATCTCAAATGGTGAAGGATGCTTGGTGCTAAATAGACTTATTCGTCTGATATCTCTATATAACTAAAAGTCTTTGTCTTGTTTGTGCCCACGATGTATCTCTGTGTCAATCTGGTAAATTCCTATCTTCTTCCAAACATAAGGCCACAGCCTTCCCATTTTCAAACAATCTACTCACATTTTTCCCGTGGTGGCGATAAACATCTACTCGTCGCATTTCCACCTATATTTCCAAAGTTATTAATCGTTGAAAGTTTAAAAAACAGCCCGATTTCTTCAAACTCACTCATTTCCAGGAAAATAGAATCTGAGTGACAATCACAATGCACTTGCAAGGCAGGACGGGCCACTCTGGGAGGGAGGGGTAATCCAGCGCACCAACCCCCCACCACCCCCTTATTGTCATGTGTCCCAGATAGAACAATGTAATTCTTACTTGCTGCAACACAACAGAATACATAAACATAGTACACTGTAAACAATATGATAAATGAGAGAGAAAAAAAGGTAGTGAGTATATATACGCATACCGACAAGTACACACACACACACGCACGCTCAAAAAACAAACAATAGTAGTGCAATAATAATAATAGTCTAACGAAGTTCAGAGCTTATTTGAGGTTGTTGTGTTTAATAGCCTGATGGCTGTAGGGAAGAAGCTGTTCCTGAACCTGGACGTTAGAGTTTTCAGGATCCTGTACCTTCTTCCCGATGGCAGGGGTGAAACGAGTGTATGGCTAGGATGGCATGGGTCTCTGATGATGCTGGCTGCCTTTTTGAGGCAGCGACTCTGATAAATCCCTTCGATGGTTTCAAACATTCAAGTGCCTACCTTTGAAAAAGAAATTTAATGTAATGTAATTCATTATTTTAATAGATTAGGTGATCAAATGCTTCCAGATTAGCTTTTTGTATTGGTTTGAGGTGGTTAGATTAGAGGTTGTGCCCATAAAACTCTTCAGCCAACGTTTAGACTAGATTCAAGGAAGAATTGTATTTTTTCAGGAAGCCATTGCTCCCGAGGGAAGTGATTTGTATAAAATCTCCAAAATCCGTTGAATGGATATTTAAGGTCCTGGAAGGTATTTCCATTTGTCACAAGTATGTCGCTGGTTAGTTGTGATTGAAATGAATCTGGGCAGCCTTGGCTGAAAGCATATCTCTGCTGTTTTTGAGTGGAGCTTCCCTCAGTTGGCTGCAGGCCTCTGCAGTTCGCCATGATAGAAAGTTGCTGGGGGGAGATTGCAACACTGCAGAAAATGAAATTAACTCTTGTCACATGTTTGTAATAGATTGCATTGGAACATTGATTGCAAGATTAATAATAGGTACATTCAAATATTCAGCAACAAAAATCTTGAACCGCCCGAAAGCTCTTGAATGTAATGCCATGTATTAGCTTCATCCACAGAATGTTCTTAATTTGCTGCCCAGTTTTGAGCAGCAGCTGCATTTGATCCTTGGGGCTTTTAACCAAAGAGTAATTTTTGCTGCAAGTTTAATTAAACTTGTCTGTTAAGCTATGATTAGAACTTATTACAAGTGGTAATATCCATAACTTAAAAAAATTATCAACTTTGGGCAATCCAAAAATTAATTAATTATTTTGAAATAAATTTCAAATGCTGTGGAGATTGGTAATACTTTCCTGGAAATTGTCAAGTTAAGTTCCTCATAAGTCAACAAATGTATCCAGAAGATGAAGACTTCTGGATATATGAACAGCAATAAGTGAAAATAGTTTGCTTTAAAATAAACTGAATTATAAATTAAGGTGGAATCCACTTCATCGTCAACCCTTAGGCAAGGAACTTTCACATTGTTTCAGAATGACTGCTGAACTTGAATGAATGTTATGTTGGATTTGATTTTGCCAGATATGAGATCTTACATAATCTCCATCTGTTTTCCTTTGATTTTATGTGTAATCTCTTTCTTGCATTCATCTTGATATTTAAAGTAGCACATACGACTTGTCTGTATAAATTGGCATTGATTTATTGTTGTCACTTGTACTGAGATACAGTGAAAAGCTTTGGATGCTTTTCAGTCAAATCCTACTATACAGTTAGTAAGATTTGACAATATTGTACATATATTGTGTAACTACAGCCAACTGCTGCAAATGTGGTACGGCACATATTATACACCAGACCCTAACTTTGCAAAACTATGTTCCGTTATTAGTTGTGATTATCCTTTTACTCGCATATAATTCCAAGAGTCGCTACTTGGAATCAGATATTACCTGCTCTCTATGACCCTGGCCAAGGTTCGATGTGGGGAATTCTTCTCAGTCCATGACTCTGAGCTGTCTTTTGCACTAGTTGGTCTCCAGAGCTATCACTGTCAGTTATCCTATGAGCCACTTTTTATATATAGCTCTGTACCTCTCCCAGGCTTAGCCTGGTTCTTTCCCACCATTTGTATGGCTATAAACCTTCCTCTTTCCATATTCCTTTACCATATTTTCCAGCAATGAAGACGCTATTTTTTACCCAAAAATAAGGCCTGAAAATTTACCTGCATCTTGGAGGCCGAAGGTTAGATTGTTAGCCAAGAAAGATAATAATAATAAAATAATAATAATTTTATTTATAGAGCACTTTAAAAACAAACATAGCTGCAACAAAGTGCTGTACATCACTAATCATTGACAAAAAGGTTAATACACACCAAAAATAACAATCAAAAGAAATAGTAGGAAAAGACATGTAAAATAAAGAAACATCAAAAACACCACAAACAGAAGCAAAGCCTCAGGCATGGTCAAAAGCCAGGGAGTACAAATGTGTTTTAACACTGGATTTGAAGATGGACAGTGAGGGGGCCTGTCTGATGTGCAACGGCAGGGTGTTCCAGAGTGCCGGAGCAGCAACAGAGAAGGCTCTATCCCCTCTGAGCCTCCGACTAGACCTCGGTACCTCCAGGAGCAGCTGACCAGCTGACCTGAGGGACCGGGCAGGAGCGTATGGGTGGAGCAGCTCAGAGAGGTAAGGCGGGGCGAGCCCATTCAGAGATTTAAAAACAAATAACAGTATCTTAAAATGAACTCGAAAGTGCACCGGGAGCCAGTGTGGGGAGGCCAGAATTGGCGATATGTGCTCCCTCTTTCGAGTCCCTGTTAAAAGGCGAGCAGCAGCATTCTGAACCAACTGGAGACGAGCCAGTGAAGAACGAGCAACACCAAAATAGAGCGCGTTACAGTAATCCAGCCTAGATGTAATAAAGGCATGGATTACTGTCTCAAAATGCTGCCGCTCGAGAATGGGCTTCACCTTCGCCAGCTTCCTTAGGTGAAAGAAGCTGGACTTAACCACCGCGCATATTTGGCGATCTAATTTAAAGTCACTGTCCATCCTAAAACCCAAGTTCACAACTGTTGGCTTCACGTACCTTGACAATGGACCTAAATCAACAAATGGAGGTTCACGGCAGCCATTGGGATCAAATAAAATCACCTCTGTCTTCTTTTCATTAAATCCAATAAAGTTTAGGGCCAACCAGGACTTAATGTCATCAAGACAAGACAGAAGCGATTTTACAGAAAAGGCGTCTTCCCCCCTCAGCGGCAAATAAAGCTGGGTATCATCTGCATAACAGTGGAAAGAGATGCCATGCTTTCAAAGATAGACTTGGCTATCCCTCAGTACAGCGCCTTTAAAAGGACAGCACTGCTGGGGGGGGGGATGAAGAGTTCCTTCCACAGCGTGTGGGGAGTCTGGCCCGGGTCAGCACTGAATGAAGCCGCTGAACACGCAGTAATTTCAAGTCCAATCTCTCCCCCCCCCCCCCCCTCCCTCCCTCTCCCTCCTCTCCCCCCTCCCCCTCCCCCTCCCCCTCCCCCTCCCCCTCCTCCCCCTCATCCCCCTCTCCCCCCCCCCCCGCATCCCCCCCCTCTCCCCTCTCTCCCCCCTCTCTCTCCCTCCTCCCCCCCGCTCTCCCCGCTCTCCCCGCTCTCTCCCTCTCTCTCCCCTCTATCCCCTCTCTCCCCTCTCTCCCCCCTGAGCACTGACAGATGATTAATTCTGAGTACGTTATGTCATCTGTGTTGTTGAGAATCTAAAGGACAGCAGAGCAGTAGCCTTCGCTGTGTGCTGCAAAATACATTGCAGGTATCAAATACGTTGCATAACTATGGCAACAAAATAAACAGTTTCTGTAAACTGATGCTGTTAATTATGCTTCCTTTTATTTGTTAGAATTGTCTGTTAGAATTGAAGAATCATCTACAATTGTGAATGTTTTTGCTGTTTCATGCCCACTCAATGATGCTGCTGAGAAGCATCATAAAAGTAGGCATTTTGCACAGTGTGATCCCAGTCATGAGTTGAGATTAACAGTCCGCTACCCTCTGTAGTTTATTCTAATTCCATCCTCCTCTCCATCCCTATTAATGCTGTTGACGATTTCATATAAAATATCTGTTCTCAGCAATCATTGAGCAGCAGTTTTTGACAGAAAGCTGATGATTGCAGTAGATTAATTTTACTGAAATTCTGCTGATTGAACTGTCCTTCCCCATTACTAATCTACAGTGCTTTGAAGTGACAGCTACACTAAATAAAAAGCCCATCGTTATATTCTGAAGGGTCCCAACCCAAGACGTCACCTATCCATGGTCTCCAGAGACACTGCCTGACTCACTGAGTTACTCTAGAATGTTGCTGTTATTTTTGAGTTACTCCAGTCTTGTTTTTGTAAATCAGCATCTGCAGTTCTTTGTGTCTTTGTTATATTAATCATAGTCATCAAATGATAATTTGATCTCACACCGAGGAGTGGGGTTTGTGGGGTATCGGTTGACAGAGCCAAGTACCATCGGAGCACATGGCAGTTTATGTGGGTTCCTAGATAACCACCTGACCTCCAAGAGGACAGACGTAGTGACTATATGATGCATTCAAGTTGGTCCATCAGTGGAGCGTGCAGATGGGAAATGTGATGCTCTTTCATGTTCTAGTTAGCCGATATCGTCAATATCGTTCACCATTGCAGTCATTGCATCAGAGGGAGCATACATTTTATCGGGATGCATCACAGCATGGTTTGGGAACGATTTCTCCTTTTCCACCCACCATCACCCCAAAATATCTGCTTTGTTAAAACTTCAATTTGAATGGTTAATTTAAAAAAAAAGCTGGAGGAACTCCGCAGATCAGGCATCATCATCGGTGGGAATGGACAATCTTTGTTTTGTGTTGGGACCCTTATACAGACTGATGGGGTAGGGGGGAGAAATCTGGAAAAGAGAGATGGGGTCGAGCAAAGCTCGGCAAGTGACCTCTTTTCCAGTTTTTGCCCCACCAACTCCATCAGTTTTGAAGAAGGGGCCCCTGACCTAAATCGTCGTAATTCTATTTCCTCCATTGATACTGCCTGACCTTCTGAGTACCTCCAGCCTTTTTGTTTTTTTGCTCAAGATTCCAGCATCTGCAATTTCTTGTGTCTCCAAATTAAATGAATAGATTATTGTTAAAGCTGTTATTGAGGGATATAGAAGCACAGCAAACAAACGGTTTAAGATCCAAATTGGCTTTGATTGAATTGAGTCCAACAGGATCAAGTGGTTGAACGGTGGATTTCAGTACCCATGAACATCAAGCTGTATTGTGTTAAAATCTTATCATGGAAACAACGCAGTCAAATGTAAGGCAGTGTGGTTCGAACCGAACCAAGCTGACACTGTTTCAGCATCAGAGTTGCTGGTAGTTTTGAGATAACAAATCTTACTGTCCTTTCAAAGGCTACAATGACGGACACATTATTTATGAGTGATAAGTAAACATTTTTTCCTAATTCCCCCTTCTGTGATTTTTCTTATTTACCTTCAAAATCTAACAATGCAAATATAAAATAAAATTCTTCATTTATCTAACTGAATGCCTCCCAGCTTAAAGACCTGGGAACTGTACTATAATCTTCCCGAGCAGCAGTCTGATGCAAATGCAAAACAGTTGTTGACTTTCCTAATGGCTGTTACGGAAAAGTAATGAGCCACAGGTCAAAATGAGCACATGAAATTCAAGGTTTCTCTATCCTCTTCTAATTACAGCTGTTTGTAATCCTTTGACTGTCAACTAATTGCAAAATAATTGGACAGCGTAATGTAAGGTAGCTTCTTCCCTTCCCATTAGCTTAATACAACTATGTATTTTGAAGCTTGCCAACGTACTCAATCATGTCCATTAACAAAGACAATTATAGATTTTTGGGCGATTTTGCTAATGTTACAGTGTTTGGGACAAAGACCCATCACTTATTTATTTGCCTCTGTACTCCACAATTTGATAATTGTAATAGAAAAAAAATCACATGCGTTTAAAGTGCACACTGTCAGATTTTAATAAAGGCCATTTTTGTACATTTTGGTTTCACCATGTAGAAATTACAGCTGTGTTTATACATAGTCCCCCCCCCCCCCCCCCCCATTTCAGGGCACCATAATGTTTGGGACACAACAAAGTCATGTAAATGAAAGTAGTCATGTTTAGTTTTTTGTTGCATATCCTTTGCATGCAATGACTGCTTGAAGTCTGCAATTCATGGTCTTCACCAGTTGCTGGGTGTCTTCTCTGTTGATACTCTGTTGCTCTGCCAGGCCTGTATTGCAGCCATCTTTAGCTTCTGCTTGTTTTGGGGGCTTGTCCCCTTCAGTTTTTTCTTCAGCATATAAAAGGCATGCTCAATTGGGTTCAGATCGGGTGCTCTTGAATTGACCATTTTTTGGCTTTGAAAGACTCCTTTGTTGCTTTAGTAGTATGTTTGGGATCATAGTCTTGCTGCAGAAGGAACCGCCGGCCAATGAGTTTTGTTTGAACTTGAGCAGATAATAATAATAATATTAATACATTTTATTTATTGGCGCCTTTCAAGAGTCTCAAGGACACCTTACAAAAATTTAGCAAGTAGAGGAAAAACATGTATACGGAATGAAATAAATAGTAGAGACATGACTAGTCACAAATTAAAGACAGAATTCAATTCAAAACACAATATGAGGCAATTCAAGCACAGATGAAAAGGGAGGGGGACGTGGGGCTAAGGATAGGCAGAGGTGAAGAAATGGGTCTTGAGGCGGGACTGGAAGATGGTGAGGGACACGGAATTGCGGATCAGTTGGGGGAGGGAGTTCCAGAGCCTGGGAGCTGCCCTGGAGAAGGCTCTGTCCCCAAAACTGCGGAGGTTGGATTTGTGGATGGAGAGGAGACCGGCTGATGTGGATCTGAGGGACCGTGAGGGTTTGTAGAGGGAGAGGAGGTCAGTGAGATATGGGGGGGGCCAGATCGTGGAGGTGCTTTGTAGGTAGGATGTGTGTAAACAATTCATAATTCATTATGCTACTACCATCAGCAGTTGTATCATGAATGAAGTTAAGTGAGCCAGTACCTTCAGCAGCCAAACATGCCCAGGCCATTATACTCCCACCAGCGTGTTTCACAGATGAGGTGGAATGCTTTGGATCTTGGGCGTTCATTCTCTCCTCCATACTTTGCTGTTGCCATCATTCTGATATGTTAATCTTCGTTTCATCTGTCCACAAGACTTTTTTCCAGAACTGTGATTGCTCTTTTAAGTATTTCTTGGCAAACTGTAACCTGGCCATCCTATTTTTGCAGATAACCAGTGGTTTGCATCTTGCAGTGTTCCTCTGTATTTATGTTCATGAAGTATTCTGCAGACAGTGGTCATTGACAAATCCATACCTGACTCCTGAAGAGTATTTCCGATCTGTCGGACAGGTGTTTGGGGATTTTTCTTTATTATGGAGAGAATTCTTCTGTCATCAGCTGTGGAGGTCTTCCTTGACCTGCCAGTCCCTTTGCGATTAGTAAGCTCACCAGTGTTCTCTTTCTTCTTAATGATGTTCCAAGCAGTTGATTTTGGTAAGGCTAAGGTTTGGCTCTAACAGTTTTATTCTTGTTTCTCAGTCTCGTCATGGCTTCTTTGACTTTCATTGGCACAGCTTTTGGTCCTCATGTTGATAAACAGCAATAAAAGTTTCCAAGGGTGATGGAAAGACTGGAGGAAAGACTAGGTACTGAGAGCTCTCTCATACCTGCATTAAAGAGGCAATTAAACACACCTGAACAATTACAAACACCTGTGAAACCATGTGTCCGAAACATTGTGGTGCCCTGAAATTGGGAGGACTATGTGTAAACACGGCTGTAATTTCTACATAGTGAAATCAAATGTATAAAAATACCCTTTAATAAAATCTGACAATGTGCACTTTAACCACATGTGATTTTTTTTTATATTACAAATGCTGGAGAGATAAGTTTTTTTTTTGCCTTGGATCACAGATGTGGCAAATAAATAAATTGTGTCTGGGTCTTTATGGACGGCATTTATTTGGAGGGCACTGACAATTAAATAGACTATTGAATGACTATTGTGAGGAACTGTTGGGAGAGCCGTAATTTCTACATAATGCACAATAAAAATCTGACAATGTGCACTTTAAAATGTTTTGAGAATGATCTCAAATTGTGGATTACAGAGGCAAATAAATAAATTGTGGGTCTTTATGGAGCATTATGGAGGGCACTGTAAATGAGAGGAACTGTTAGAGCCGAGGAAATGCACATGACCGTAAAATGTTGAGAATGATCCGGTTTTGTGTGTTTATGCTGTTTTCCCGGCATGACGTATTCTTCATGGCTTTTCTTGTTCAGAATATACTGCAAGTATGCTGGGCATTTTCATTACGCTGAATTAATGTAGTTGATATTTAGTACAGATTGTGGCATATTAATAAACAGCTCTGAAGAAGGGTTTCGGCCCGAAACGTTGCCTATCTCCTTCGCTCCATAGATGCTGCTGCACCCGCTGAGTTTCTCCAGCATTTTTGTGTACCATTTAATAAACAGCTCAACTGATAATTGTATTAGTGACTAAGAGTGATGACGAGTTTATTGGGCTACTGATCCAATGGGCATGTATTCAAATCCAGCCATCAAAAGGTTAACAATTCAGCAAATGATGTACCCAACAGCATTTGATCGGCAAAATATGCAAATTGCAGGCATGATTCACTTCCCTTAAGAGTTCTTCTAAATAGTGGAAACCATGGAGACTAATGAATGCTATTAAAAACATTAATCTGAGGATTGTTTACCAAGGATGGGATTTAAACGCAGCAAAAAAGTATTAAAATTCATAAGCGCCCACTGCTTACATGTAATGGTGCTTTGTACTTAAACACCATCGAAACTAATGCTTCAACAAATGACCCATTCTTTGGAAAGTGAACCAAAATATCACACACGTGACCAGATGTCATCACAAAGTAACACATTAAAAAATTCATGTGAGAGATTAATCTTATTCATTGCTATTTTCCTACCTACAGAACTATAATGAATGTCTGCTAAAGATATGAACATTCTAGCTTTTTAAAACTCACAGTTTGAATAATTTCTGTGTGACATCACACACGTGACCAGTCATATTTTACCTCTGACACAAAACAAACATTGTCAGCATCTATGTATATCTATACTCCAACCCGCTCAGCCCAGCTGGGATTCCTCACCCTCTCCATCTCTACCCTCCCTTCCCCCCACTCTACCCCCCTCGCTCTAACCCCTCCCTCTAACCCTCTCCCTCTCTGCACAGTAGGCATGACATGTGTTTAATTATGGTCACTCTTTTTATAGTAAGGGTTTCATTAAAAGATGCAAAAATATATATAAAAGGATCCGGAGAGTATGATTTATATGGAGAAGCTGGATAGGCTGACTTTCTTTTCTCTAGAGCATTGGAGGCAGGGGGTGACCTTATAGAGATGTCAAATTATGCAGGATATAGATAAGGTGAGTAGCCAGAGTCTTTTCCCCAGTGTAGAAGAGTAAAAACCAGAAGCCGTAGCTTTAAGGTGAGAGAGGAACGATTTAAAAGGGAGCCAAGGCCTCAAATATTCTTGAATTGTGTCTTTGAATTGTGTCTTTGAATTGTGTATTGTTGATGTCTTTTTTTTTTCGTATTTTTTGTTTTGTTTCAAAGGTCCCTTGTTAACCTTCCCTCTTCCATTCGACTGTTGCCACCTTTGTCATTCAGATCACTTTTAATTTGCCTGAAGTCTTCTCTGTTGTTGCACAGGGTCTTTTTCCACGTCTGTCCTTGCCAGTGTGCTTGTTTGAAGGGCTGCATCTATACATACCTAAAGCTATGATCTTGTGCTCTTCCGGTTTGCGCATTTTTTCTATTTGCGCAAAAACGGTACGTGATAGGTCTACGATTTTTCGCCAGCTCACTCGCCGTTCTCCTGTGCTGCGAGTGCAACGGGTTTCGTTCTGATCGGTGGTGTAATGTAAAAGTTAGAGAGGTTTAAACATTTTTAAAACGTGCATGCGCAGATCGATCTCCTCTCCTGCCAGTCAGCAGCACGCGGATTGGTTTCTTCTCCTGTCACTCCCCGGGAAGGTCTGCCCCTTCCTGCGCCATCACGTCTTTACTGGAGCTAAGGATGGCCGGCGGAGCTCCAACCGGACACAATTTTCGGAGGGACCGGAAGCGGTGCGATGCGGTGATGTCACCAAACGGAAAGCGGTAAATCTGATCCCAGCAGAGGAGAGCGTCCAGCACTCGCCGTGAGTCCCAAATGCACCGCCTTCACAACGCCCTGCAGCTCCAGCCTCTTCCCCTCTGGTCCCCCTCACTGACTCCTGCCCCCCTCCCCAGTGATACCCCCCCCCCTCTCCCCTCCATGGCTCTTCCCCCGTCTTTTCTCCAAGCTTGAGAAGGGTTAGATTTGTAAATACTAGGTATTACACTTGGATTGGTGCAGGAGTAATTTTATTTAACATTTACATCAGCGAATTGGACGACAATTCAATCTCCAAATTTGTGACACATTACCAAATTGGGGAAGTTAGTTAATACAGAGGAAGCCTGCAACAAAATATTGAAAGAGCATAATTAGCTTCCAGCATTAATACATTAAGAGGCTTGGTAGAAAGCCTGATTAGGTTTTACAAAGAGAAACCAGAAGCTTGGAAGAAGAGGATTTAAATTAAAAATAACAAAATCTGGAAATTGAGGTGCAAAGATCATAAGGTTGTTATGCTGTTTAATACGACCGGCTTTCAAGAACAAATCAAGCATCAGGATTCATTTCTAGAGGGACATAATTAAAAAACAGTAAACATGTAATCTTGTCAAGCATCACAATTGGACAAGATTTTACAGTAATAAGACTAATTCTGGTCTCCATTATTGGGAAGCCTATGCAGGAACTGAAGTGATGATAGAAGATAGATAGGTTCGGAAAGTGACAAGGTAAGCATAGATCTTTTCATACAAAAAGACAGACACATAATTATAAGGTAAGCTTGACTAAAAATAAAGAAGCATTTACAGGAGACATTAATTCAAGGAGTGCAAGAATGTAGAACTCCTGGCCATATGATATAGTCAAATGAAACAGCCGAGTTGTGTTTAAACGGAAAATCATAAAATGGAGGGAAAGGAATGAAAGAATATGGTGTTGAATTCAAATCGATAGTTCTCAAACCATGGACCATACACACCAATGTGCCCAGAGTTCTGACATAGAGACCTGAAATATTGACTATGTTTCGCTTTTCAGCAGACATTTAACCATATAACCATATAACAATTACAGCACGGAAACAGGCCATCTCGGCCCTTCTAGTCTGTGCCGAACACGTATTCTCCCCTAGTCCCATCTACCTGCACTCAGACCATAACCCTCCATTCCTTTCCCGTCCATATAACTATCCAATTTATTTTTAATCACATTTGGGTGAGTGTTTCCTGCAGTTTCCGATTTTATTCACATTTCCAACATCTGCAGTTTTTTTTCGCATTCCACTAATCTGGCCCATCAGTTGACATACAAAACATTCTTGAAATAAATGTACTGAAAACAAGTTCTACGTGTAGCCCACAAAACACAAAATTGCAAGTGCATCTTATTTGGGCAAATAGCCAAAGGTTTTAGGTGAACAGAGGCTTGTGATGAGTATGAGAAGCATGGATCTGTTGGACAAAATGGACAGTTTCAGTGCTAGAATATTTTGTGTATCTATTTCTATAACTCAACTCCTGTTATGCAGTCTTCCAAAGACTCAAATCTATCGTGCATTCCCTATTTTTCTTCTCCATTGAAATTGTGCTTTCAGTTGTCTTGACCTTGATCATTCTTACCAACACCTGTTATCATTGGTTTTATTTTAAAAACGTACTTAAATCCTAACTCTTTGACCAAACCTAATCATACCTATTACTATATTCTTCTCCATCAAGTTAATTTTTGCTTGATTATACTCTTGTGAATCGTCTGGTAATGTTGTACATTAAATGCACCATGATAACTGACATTTCTGTAAATATATGACCTTGCTGTGCCGAGAGTACAAAATCATGAGCAGAATAGATCGGGTAGATGCACATAACCTCTTGCCCAGAATAGGGGAATTGAGAAACAGAGGACCTAGATTTAAGGTGAGGGGGAGAAAACATTAATAGGAACCTGAGGGATAATTTTTTTCACATGAAGAGTGATGGGTGTATGAAACGAGCAGCCAGAGGAGATAGTTGAGGCAGGTACTATTGCAACGTTTGGGCCAAATACAGGCAGGTGGGACTAGTGTAGGTGGGGCATGTTGGCTGGTGTGGGCAAGTTGGGCCAAAGGGCCTGTTTCCACGCTGTAGGACTCTGTGACTCTATGGTTAGTTTGGTAGTTTACCGAGCTACAATAAATTAAATACAGGGTGGCAGCATAAATCCCTTGGATTATTGATTATGTCCAGACAAGATTGATTTGGCTACATAATGCTGTATTCATGAATATTTTACTTTTCCTTCAATATTTGTATTCAATTTAATACAAATGTCATTAAATGAACATGCGATTTGTTGGGAAAATTGTGCCAGAAAATAACCATCTTCCTTGTTATCCTTTTATTGATTTGCTTAACTTCCAATTGATTATGCAGTTTAGCGTCTGGTCATAGTGCAAGATAGTAGAAGTAAAAATAAAAAATACAAAATAAAAATACAAAATAAAAATACAAATAAAAATACTGGTTAACAATGTGTGGGTTGTGGATGAATTAAACTGGTACATAGGCAAATAACTGTATACAAATGGGAGAGTCTAAAGATAGCTAGCGACAGGACTCAGAGTTCAGCAGTGTAATGGTGTTATTGAAAAAGCTGTTCCTCAGCCTGCTTGTGCGAGACCTGAGGCTCCTGTACCGCCTCCCTGATGGGAGGAGGGCAAACAGTCCATGGTTAGGGTGGGAGGGGTCCTTGATGATTTTCCCGGCCCGTCTCAGACACTGTTTTCGGTGGAGGGCATTCATGGCAGGGAGCGGGGCACCGATGATGTGCTGAGCGGTTTTCACCACCTGTTGCAGTGCCTTCCTGTCAGCTGCAGATGAATAGTTTGTGGGATGGAAAAAGATATTTAATTAGTTTTAATAAAATGTAAGACTTATATACACAAGCTTAGTTTGTTTAGTTTATTGTCATGTGTACCTGTGTACAGTGAAAAGGTTTTGTTGCATGCTGACCAGTCAGCGGAAAAGAAATACATGATTACAATTGGGCCATCCACAGCGTACAGATACATAAAAAGGGGAATAACATGAATAATGTTTAGTGCAAGATGAAGTCCAGTACAGTCCAATCAAATATAGTCCAAGGGTCTCCAATGAGATATATAGTAGCTCAGGATTGCTCTCTACTTGTTGGTGGGATGGTTCAGTTGATTGATAACAGCTGGGAAGGAATTGTCCCTCAATCTGGAGCTATGCGTTTTCATCCTTCTATACCATTTGCCTGACGGGAGAGGGGAGAAAAGTGCAAGACCAGGGTGTGACTTGTCCTTGATTATGCTGGTGGCCTTGCTGAGGTAGCGTGAGGTATAAAAAGGAATCAATAGGTAGGTTGGTTTGTGTGATAGTCTGGGCTGCATCCACAATTTTCAGCAATTTATTGCGGTCTTGGATGGAGCTGTTCCCAAATCATGCTGTGATCCAAATGAAATATTTTCTCTGGCGCAACTATGTAGATGAGAGTTGTTTGGGACATGCCGAACATCCTCAGCCTCTGAAGGAAGTAGAGCCATTTGTATGCTTTCTTGGCCATTACTTCAAGATGGGTAATCCAGGAGAAGTTGTTGGTGATATTTACTCCTCGGAATTTGAAGCTTTTAACTATCTCTACTTTGGCGGCTTCAATGCAAACTGGAGGTTTGCGTACCGCTTCGTTTCCTGAAGTCAATCACTATCTCCTTGCCTTACTGACATGGAGAGGGAGGCTGTTGTCTCGACACCAGGTCATGCAGTTCTCAATCTCCTTCCCATTATTATTTGATATCTGGCCCGCAATGATGGTGTTGCCTGTGAATTGGTAAATTGAAATAGATTTGTACATGGCTGCACAGTCGTGACAGCATTATTGGAGACCAGTTCATTTTATAAGGAAGGTGTGTAGCTTGCTGACAACGTAGGATTCTTGCAATTCAAATATAATTGAACAAAGGTGTTTCCATTGATCAAGTTTGCACTTTATTTTCTCAATTGTAATGGTGACATCTCTGAATAGAGCCAAGTGCAGTAATGATAAAGTCTGTTTCTCACCTATTACCACTAACACTATATTGTAAATGATCATATAACAACCAATCATTGTTAACTCCATTTACTGCACACTTCTCAAATTTCAAATTCCAAAATATCTCTCCCTTTTTCTGCCCTGTTCTCACATGTAAGCCATTAATTTAATGTAAGAAGAATGGTATATCCATCTCTAAAGAACTTTAACTGTTCCCCTTGATGCAAATTTTTGTTAACTTATTTTTCCAAATTTTATTCACACAACAGTTTAATATTTTGAGTACTAGTTTCATTGAAAGAAGAAAGTAACTGATCCCCCCAAAAATTACCAAGACATTTCCCATGAAAAGAGTAAATCTGCCTACAATGCTGAGGTGACTGGATTGTCAAACGAATACATGCAAATGTTCGAATGAATTGGCCATTGTCTCATTGATAGGGTCAAAAAGAAGATGCAGTCATCTGCCACTCCTATCTTGGGGTAAGTAAGGCAGATGATCCGAATCGGGTTGCAAGATCCACAGCGAAATACGATGAGGATTTAGTATCTTCCTGTACAAAATAATAAAATTATAAATTATAAACAGTTGCACCTTCCCGGCAGCCCTTCCCTCCCTAGTGCCTTAAAGAATGTTTCACATTTCCAACTGCAGTACATGCAGTACATAAAGGATCCACAATTGAGTTACAATATACATTTGCCTTTCCACATATGGATATGCACGTGAATCAATCGTACTGAATAGCTAGCCATCAATCACCACCTCAAATCAACTTGTGCATTGGGCTGAGGAAAGAGCTGTCATGTTACTTGACTTCACTTAACTAAAAAAAAGCTATTTAAAATAATTTGAAAGTCTGTTTTCAAATAACTTGGTCTGTTAGACAGGAAATAAATGATGAAAGACTCGAGAGACTGCAGATGCTGGAATTTGAAGCAGCAAACACATTGCTGGAGGAACACAGTGGGTGGAGCAGCATTTATGGGGGGAAATACATGATGCGTGCATTCAGAAGAAAATTTATAGTTGGCTATATTTGTGCATCACATCGATATTTTCTTTGTTTTAAATTTGCAGTTTGAGTTCAAGTTGCTAATGACCTGGTGAGAACAGCAAAACATTTCCAACTACTGTTAAAGGAGAAGCAACAGCCTTAATTGAGTCCCTGTAGTGGCTTTAATAATTATATCTTGGGGTATAAACCAGGGTGTTGCCAAACCTAACTTGACACACAGCATCACTTGGTCATCAAGTAGCTATTGGAAGAGGCAAGAGTTGACATGGAACAAAGTTGAAAATTCCTGTGTTAGATCTGAAGAACTTGAACGCTGTCTGTGGTTGCTCTCCACCGCCTCCATCATTCCTGCATGCCTTCCTACTGTTGTACTGACAGTAGTCAAAACTGAAAGAGCAGTGAGCCTGGGAGATGCTTTAATATCTATGAAACAGACAGGAAGCCCTCTCCATCCTCCTGTTACATTTACACAGATTATTCAGGAAAAGGGACCACCTTTTGTGATTTGTTTATATAATTGCAAGTTTATGCAACTTACCTATTACGTAAGTCAGGGAGTGCCTGTATAGTCTACTTTGACTGGAGAGCACATAATCAAAAGCTTTTCACTGTTTCTTGGTATATGTGACAATAATAAACTAAGCTAAAATAAAGAGGATTGAATATCAAAAACATGATAGAAATCTGCATAAAAAGTGGAGGAAATAGTTCATGGAATATCAATGACGAATTAAACAAAGTTAAGATTTCAATTAAATAGTGTTCCATGTGCTTTCCTTGGAAATCGACTCTTACGAGATTAGACCGACGATTTGTTTAATAACTAATTTCTGGAATAGGCTGCCACCTAGTGTAATCAATGCAGATTCCAGTTGAAGATTTCCAAATTATAAATCTTCCCCTAGGAAGGGGAAGGGGCAAGCTGAAGCAATGAGTGGCATACCAAACAAAATGGTGCCATCCCAGTGATGTTGCAACACTAAAGTAGATGTGTGCTGAACTGTGAAAATAGCATGCAATGGACAGAGCTAAACAATCTGGCAACCACTGGATCAGCATAGGGCTATGTAGTCTAGCACATCTATGTGTGATGGTGAGCAGTTAAATAATGAACAGAAGCATCTGCAAGATTATCACCATCTTTATGATTGTGGATCCCGGAATATGATCTGTCTTGGATCTTGCATTATCATGGAAAACTGTTCCCAGTCAATTTGACTCGCTCCACCTGATATCATAACAGCTGAGAGCAGTGAATAGTGCAAAGACAGTATCCGTAGCAGTAACAATGAGGATGTGTGCTCCAGCACTAACTGCACCTCCAGCACTAACATACTCCTCCAGCCTAGCTGCAACTGCATAGTTACAACATCTTTGTGACAAGGTGGAAAATGTCCCACGTGTGTTCTGTTCACAAAGCATAAGAAAAATCAAATCTACTAACTACCCTCCAATTAATCTACTCTCAATCATCAGCAAAGCTATTGATGGAAGCCAACATCAACCGCACCAACGAGCAGCATCTACCCCCGAGTTTAAGGGGGAGGTAACCCTTCACAAGGCCAGTTAAGGATAAACAATCAATGTTGCTCTTGCCTGCAATGCCTTGATCTCTGGAGAAATTAATGTTAAAAAAGCCTTCAGCAGCATGCTAATCTTTAATAACGTGTGTACAAACATGCATTTGCAGAAATGTTACCGTGTTACAATGTAAAGCTGGCATTTTCAAGCATAGTAATTTTTCCAAAGTTACAAATCACAGTAAGAGTTATTGTTCAGGTAACAGTAGCTATATATATATTCTAGGACCAAGTGGGACTCGTTGGGTCCTTGTCACACGGGAAGCCTGGTCCCCCAACACAATATTCAACCACTCACCCATAGCCCCCATGGGAGGCCTGGTCTTCCAACGCAACCCGTTTCCCAATGCAATATTCCACCACTCACCTGTTCCCCCAATGCAATATTCGACCACTCACCCATAACCCCCACGGGAGGCCTGTCCCCCAACACAACCCGTTCCCCAGCGCAATATTCCAGCACTTAACCATAGCCCCCAATTGTGCAGGGGCGTATCCCCCAGCACTGCCTCCCTCTCCCCTTGCTTCGAGGCCTTTAAAAAAGAATGCAATTGCCCCTTCCTGTTCAGCTAAAAACATGCTAGAACGACTGAGTATTCCTCGATCGTAACTTTGTTGCAAGCTAGGTCAGCAAGGATTTTATCTGCTAAATTTTTCTTAAACTTGAATTTCTAACGTTGAAAATGTTGAATAACTTGTAAAATATAGCGCTATCGTGTATCGTATTGGCGTAAATTTAGGATCACATGGGCTCAAATAGATAGGAGTTTGATAGTAGATAGATAGATAGGTAGATGGATAGATGGATAGATATGGTCTTGTATCTGTGTATATGTGTGTGCTTTTATATCTTTGTGAAAAAACAATAAGATTTTTACATCTTCCGGTTGACATTTTTCCCGCCAAGTCCAAAATCACAGTATCTAAACATTTCATGTTTTATTTCTCGACATTACTGAAAATGTTTAAAAATATCAAAAGACTTTGAATTTAAATGATCTTTCGCTGATGACGTCACAATGGGTCTGCTCGGCGCCGTCTCACACACAGAATCTTCCACGCACTTCGAGTGACGTCATCCCCTTCCCCGGTTATTCAAAAGACGCCGGCGGTGGAAGATAGGACAAGCCCGGAGATGAAGTCGGGCCCTGGACTGGAGACTGCGGCAGCCGAACTTGAGGTCCTCGGGTCGACACCCGCCCGACGCATCGCTCGGATTCCTCGGGTCCGCCGACAGGCTCCTGGTGGGGAGGCTGCTGCCGCGGGCCAAGCCCAGCGACTGGGCTTGGGCCTGGGCTGGAGCTGAGCCTGGAGCTGGAGTGAGGGCTCTGCCCTGCCCTCTCTCTGTCTCTGCCCTCTCTGTGTCTCTGCCCTCTCTCTGTCTCTGCCCTCTCTCTGCCTCTCTCTCTGCCCTCTCTCTCTCTGCCTCTCTCTCTGCCTCTCTCCCTCTGCCTCTCTCTCTGCCCTCTGCCCTCTCTCTCTGCCCCTCTCTCTGCAATGTAATACTGAAGGAAGAAATGTATTGTTGATTGTACTTCCTGAGCTACAAGCCATCCATTTCTGAATGGTTGCAAATATGTTCAAGGTAACTTCTTTGAAACCAAAAGAGTATGATCTTGACATAGCAAGCTCTCTACATAATAACTTATCACTTCACATCAAAGGGAAATGTACTGGAAACTGTGTTTCTGTTCTTGCAGAAAGTCATGATGTGATGTTGTATAAATGTAATTTAAAAATGAAGGCTTTCCAAATCTGATTAAACCAAAGCAAGCAATATACCTTAGTATGCTGAAGAAACTCAGCGGGTGAGGCAACATCTATGGAGCGAAGGAATAGGTGACGTTTTGGGTCGAGATCTTGCTTCAGAGTCTTGTGGGGATGGGGGGGAGGGGGGGGTAGAAGAAAGTAAGAGGCGGAGACAGTAGGCTGTGGGAAAGCTGGGAGGGGAAGTAGGGAGAAAGCAAGGACTACCTGAAATTGGAGAAGTTAATGTTCATACTGCTGGGGTGTAAACTACCCAAGCGAAATATGAGGTGCTGCTTCTTCAATTTGCAGTGGGACTTACTCTGGCCATGGAGGAGGCCCAGGACATAAAGGTTGGATTCAGAATGGGAGGGGGAGTTGAATTGCTGAGCCACCGGGAGATCAGGTTGGTTAATGCAAACTGAGCGGAGGTGTTGGGCGAAGTGAACCCCAAGACTGCGCTTGGTCTCACCGATGTAGAGCAGTTGGCACCTAGAACAGCGGATGCAATAGATGAGGTTGGAGGAGGTGCAGGTGATCCTCTGCCTCACCTGGAAAGACTGCTTGGATCCTTGGATGGAGTCGAGGGGGGAGGTAAAGCGACAAGTGTAGCATTTCCTACGTCACCTATTCCATCGCTCCATAGATGCTGCCTCACCCGCTGAGTTTCTCCAGCATTTTTGTGTCTACCTTCGATTTTTCCAGCATCTGTAGTTATTTCTTAAATGTACCTTTGACTACTTTTAATGATTACCATTTCAGACAATTTTGCAACCTCTTTCTTCCTTTGTCTCATTGTGCAGCTGTGGCCCTGTAGATACCATGTTGTCCCAGGATTCATGGTGCCCCATCTCCACAAAGTACAATTAAGGTTCATTAACTGTGGCAAACTCTGTGTTCAGTAAGAATTGAACATTTCCCATGTAATTTATCATTGTGGTCATGTAATTGTATAATGAAGTTGATTTGCATCATTCTGGCAGCCAGCCCATAATCTGCACAGCAGACTATGCTAATGTAATCATTTGTATGCTGTGTATTGTTTCTAAAGCTGGCTGCATTATGCCATTGATAGAATTTGATTTTTTTTTAATGTAATCAATTTATGATTTTTAAAAATGTGGGGTTTTCAGATTTTTGCTGAAGATCCTGTTATTAGAACTTTGCATCTTTTCCAGAGACATACAGTGTCGAAGCAGGCACTTCGGCCCATCTGTGGTAACCATCATCTGGTACCTGAATGAGCAGGCCATAGAGCAATATGGACTTAATCCCATTTTATCTGCATTCATTTAATATCTCTCTCATTCAAGTACCTATCTATATCGTCAAATTATGTCACACATTTGTCATATGTGCCAATATGCAGAGCTACAATGAAAATCTTATTTGCAGTGGCTTCACAGGCACATGCTCAACACAGAAAAGCTATAAATTATATTTAAATTATACATATTACACATCCTACAAGCAGTGAAAAGAAAAAGACTGCTCAAAAATACGAGGCGTTATTCCAGACACAATTAGACATTAAGTCTATGACGGTGTGCAAGAGGTAGGCTGTAGTGTCCTGCTGCCAAGGTAGGAATTGAGTTGTGCAGGTCAGTTGGGTTAGGCTTATTAATACCATGTGTACCAAGGTACAGTGAAAGCTTTCTTTTACATGCTATCTCTTCAAATGAGATAATACTATACATTAATACTATCAATCCAAACTTAAGTACAACAGGTGAAGAGAAAGATGCAGCATGCAGAATATAATTCTCAGCATTGTAGTGCAACAATTGCAGTGTTAAAGTCACAATGAGGTAGAGAATCAGACTGTATCCTAGCTGATGGATGGACCAAATAGCTGTTCCTAAACCTGATGGTGTGCGATTTCAGCTCTCTGAAGTTCTTGCCCAACAGTAGCACATTCCATATACTTTGATGTGAACTATTTATCCCTCCGATCTCCATTAAACTACCTCCCTCTCCCCTTAAACCTGTACTCTCTTGTTTTACCCACAACTATGTGAAACCAACTACAGCTATCTTCGTCTTCATTTTATATGCCTTGAATTATTTTAAAATGCTTTGCTCTTGGTATCAGTAGGAGGATAAGGAATTGTAAACAAGCTAGCCAATATTAACTGAGAAAGAATACGGCAGCAGGCTCACTAGAAAGGTTCGGGACACAATGAAAGCCGTGTTATCATCAGAGCAAGGATGGTTAAACAACGAGCACCAACGCTATGGAAGGATGAGTTTGGCACACAGACAGAAGGGGATTTGGAAACAACCTACTTTATTTTGCCATGCATACACCTGCATATTACAAATGGTGGACTCAGCCCAGTCCATCACAGCCACATTCCACCCCTCCATCGACAGCATCTACATAAGGCCCTGCCTCAAGGATTCCCATCATCCGGGAATCCGGGAAGCCATGCCCTCTTCTCACTACTATCCTCAAGGAGGAGGTATAGAAGCCTGAGGTCCCACATCATTCGGTTCTGGAATAGCTGCTTTCCTACTTTCCATCAGTCTGAAGAAGGGTTTCGGCCTGAAACGTTGCCCATTTCCTTCGCTCCATAGATGCTGCCGCACCCGCTGAGTTTCTCCAGCACTTTTGTCTGCATTCCTACGACGCCCAGGTTTTGAACCAACATGCGCAACCTCAATCCTACCTCAACACAGAACGTTGCAGTCCATTTATTGCATCACCATGGACAGTTTTCATATTGTATTTTGCACTAGTCTTGATTTTCATTTTTAGAAATGTTATGTATAGTTTTATTTCTTATGGGTCTGAGTCTCTCCTGTGGTATTTATAACTGTCTCTCACTGTACTGTGCTTAGGACATTCGGTCCATCAAATCTACTCCGCCATTCAATCATGGCTGATCTATCTCTGTCTCCTATCCCCATTTCCTGCCTTCTACCCATAACCCCTGACACTTACACTAATCAATAATCTATCTATCTCTGCCTTAAAAATATCCCTTCCCTCTTCCTGTTCCATTCTCACCATACAGTAGAAAATGGAAATAGATTTTAACCAATCATTGAAATAGTTTAAAAAAACATTTGGTTGATTGTGACATTTGAATATTGTTAAGGGCCTGTCGCACTGTACGAGGTAATTCAAGAGTTCTCCCAAGTTTTCCCCTGATTCAAACTCGGAGAATGTCCGTAACAAGCCCTTAGGAGTTTGTGGATGGCTCGTAGCTCCTCATACGAATACAAAGTATCAATTTTTTTCATCACGAGTATTTTTTTACTCGCAGACAATTTTTTACCCAGTGTTGGAAAAAACGTCACAAGTTTACCGGATTTCCCGAGTACCTACCGTTACTCGTACGAGCCGCTACGTGACATTCATGAACTCCTACGGACCTGCTACGGACATTCTCCGAGTTCGAATCAGGGGAAAACTCGGGAGAACTCTTGAATTACCTCGTACAGTGGGACAGGCCCTTTAGGAAGAATGTCTTAGCTGCTGGGATGTGGTCTGAAGTGGAGTCAGCAGAGGCCGAATGAAACATGCAGGCAATAATTCAATGAGAAGCTTGGTGTTTTAATTGGCTAGCTTGTCTCCTGCAGTTTCTTCACTGCGAATCTCCACTGAGTTGTAGTGGAAAGAACAAATGACAACAAGATGAAGTTAGCCATGCACAGCAAATCTTCAGTTAATGTGGATTAATTATTATTTTTGGTTAATCAAAACCTGTGATAAGCAAGTGGAATATAGTGAATGGCAATAGGTCACCACGAGTCTGTAGTTGACCAATCCTATTCCACTGTATTACTGCAGCTTCACCATGGAGCTGTCCTTGGGAGAGCGCGGAGGCAGGCGTTGTCAGTTATTTGAGAGTGTGCTGCCCCAGTGTGCAGCAATTTTTAACTGAAGATGGCAATTTATTATTCATTGTTTTAATGACATGCCAAAAATTAGCATAAACTCTTCTCCCAGGCACGGGGATTTTTGTACATTGTGGTGACCCCTGTGATCTGTTCACACTAGAGGATTAGTCTGTTGAAAAGCTCATCATGCCTGTCTCAGTACAGTTATATTTTGTTCAAATTAGTTTTCTTTCAGTGTTTTTTTTTAATGTTGTTGCCCTCAAAGAATTTACAGGAACGGTGGAGGTGGAGACCAGATTAAAATTGAAGTTTATTTGAAGGTGCATTGAATGATGATGCTTTTTGAATGAATTATACATTTTGAAATATCTTTATGATTATCAATTAATCAGGGCAGCAGCAGGCGAATGTTGAGATTGTCTGTTTTTTTTAAGTGTATCTTTTGGAGATTGCAGCCTTCAGTGAGAAGTTTGTTCTTGATTGAAATACATGCTCACCTTTCAGCAACTGTCTGACTTGTTGGGAGAGTGAAATAGGACATTGTATGCTGTTTTATCCATGTGGCATCTTCCCTGACACTCTACTGCCATCCTCTACTCACTCAAGGTTACCAACCTGGAAACCTTGGAGAAACAAGGAACTGCAGATGCCGGTTTACACGAAAGGACACAAAGTGCTGGAGTAACTCAGTGGGTCAGGCAGCATCTCTTGAGAACATGAATAGGCGACGTTTAGGGTCAGGACACTTCTTCAGTCTGAAGAAGGATCCCGCCCCGAAACGTCAACTATTTATGCTCTCCTGAGATGCTGCTTGACCCACTAAATTACTCCAGAACTTTGTGTCCGCAAATGATTTTGAATTGGGCAATCTACAGACTTAAGTAGTAGATTGGTATTAACTGAGTCAAAATGCTTTGAAGGAAAATTATTGACGCTTTAAAAAGTAACAAATTACCATTATTTTATTATTGTGTCTATTTCATGGAAAAGGAAATAATTCTTCTTCATATTCCGTGCCAAAAATAATGGGAGCAGATGGATGATCCAGATCTGTTCTAACCATTTGTCATCTGTGTTCAGAGATGAGGTTTAGCACAGGTTCTGTCTTTGGCTACCATTATTCTCCACGGCTTATTGTGTAATTTGTGCTCTTAATTTGTGAAGATGTTTAATTTCAAGATACATTAGTGTTGGTCTTCGGATTGAGGGAAGATACCCTCCTGTGGAACACATCGTAACATTTTTATCTTTCGATGCTAAAGATTCCAGATCCAAACGGCCGTTTCACTAAAAAGTATTAAAAAAATATTGAAGCATTCTCATTTATTGTCATAAATCATTATCACTAGCTCAATTTCCCAGTTGCTGCTACAGTTAAAATATCAGTTTACAGTAAACTTTGTTTATCTTCAATGAAGCACGGAGGTCAAGTCATTATTGAGTTGACAACTGCAGCTTTTAAAATTGGCTGCCCAACATCAATGTAATTAACTGTTGCATCCTATCTATACTTCCTTATCTGGCATATATAACTCCGGGAGAAAATTTTTCTTTAAATGTTTTATTGTTTTAAGGATCTTGACCTTAATTTAATTTGTATCAGTAAATCATTCAGATGTTACTTATTCAGTGTATGGACTTAAAATGCTGTAATTACTGATAACATTTAAATTAATAAGTTAAAATAAATGAAGAGCAATTCTTTCTGATCTACAAACTAATGAGATATTAAGGTTGTCAGTTTTTAAATTGTTTCTTTTTAAAAACTATTATTCAGCTTCTCTTCTAAAATAATTGAATGATACTAGACTTGTTCCTCAGCACTCCGTTGCAGCTTGCCTTTCTTCAACGAATACAGCTAGTGACAGAATGTTAGACTGAGGTGAGGGATAGTGTTCAGGACAAGGCTGAATAGTTCTTTGTCAGTGAATCTTACTACATCTGGAGTGAAAATTCTCAAACTTTTAACACTTGCCTTTAACATTTCAATGGAAGCAACAACTGTGATCAACCAAGCCCTCAGTCAAGCGGAGAATTCTAAAAAACTATGTTTTGCACATTAATAACATTTTTTGCATTTTCTATCAACCAGTTGTCTTCCAATAAATCTCTATTGTGTAAGATTCCAATACCAATGATCTTTCCATATGATTGAGCTCTATGAATTATAAACAAACTATTCCTCCACTGAGGTAAACTTCCATGTCCAAATACAGACACTTGTCGACGTATGTATGGATTATGTTCCGTGAATCCATGCTTAAGTCAGATTTTATGTAAGTGAGAATCACCAACTGTGTGTCTGTTTCAATGTTTCCATGGTTTCTTTATTATTGCGTGTAACAAGGTACAGTGAGGTTTTTTTTTGCATACAGATCATGCATCTAACTGCTATTTCCTCTCTTTGCAGAGAGTGTTCAATGTTTTGTACCCAATGCCTCCAGACCAAAGGAGACATGTCAGTATAAACTCAGCACGCTGGCTTCCAGAGCCTGGGATGGGGCTGGCCTATGGGACCAATAAGGGAGACCTCGTCATTTGCCGGCCTGTGTAAGTAACTTTTAATATTTAAATGCATTTTGTCCGAACCTATTGCTTGCAAGGAATTGTGTTTTGCAATTTATACATGACTTAGTGCTAAAACTGTTTACTTGGCACTAAGTCATCAATATAAAGAGTATGTAAAGAGACCTGGGTACGATCCTGACTACGCGTACTGTCTGTACGGAGTTTGTATGTTCCCCTTATGACCTGCATGGGTTTTCTCCAAGATTTCTCATTTCCTCCCATACTCTAAAGACATACAGGTTTGCAGGTTAATTGGCTTTGTATAATTGTAAATTGTCCCGTGTATGTGTGCGAGGATCGCTGGTCGGCGTGGACTTGGTGGGCCAAAGTGCCTGTTTCTCTAAACTAAATTAAACTAAAGCACTGCTGATGCATGCAAGTAGAAGGAAATGATGTGTAGGGTACTGAAGGAAATGTACAATGAAAGGTGATCAGAGTGAGTGGGCTAATAAGGAATAGCGATAGTGTGCACTCTTAGGATGACAGCATAGACTGATTTTCTTAACATTTATTTTATCAACTTAAAATATTACTTTCATTAGGTTTAGCTGGAGTAAGGCATTGCATTTATAATTAGCATTTGTAATGAGTAGGTAGGGGGTGCCTGTTTTCAAAAATAATTTTGTCTGAAAAAAATCTTCCATAGATTTTTTTCCAGAACTGAAATTTCAAAATCCCTACCAGAAAATGAATTACAAATTTGTCTCTCATTTGTTAATGGTAATTCTTGCTTAAATGATAATTAATCAGTGATGCACATTTTGAGAATATTTGGCCATTGTGCCAATATGGCTCACGGGTCACCAGTGAATGGTGGATCAGACTCGAGAGATTGACTCACCGATTCCAACTCTGAAGTTCTTCAAGCATTGGAAAATAACCTGGTTTGTCAGAACTTTTTGTTTTTCACATGTTCCTGTGACATTTAAAAGGCTTTGGGTGGACATGTGTTTTAGAGGCATATGAGCCAAATGCAGGCAAATGTGACTAGCCCAGTATACTAACTTGGTCTTTAGAGATACTGCATGGTAGCAGTCCCTTCTATCCTACATACTAGGGACAATTTACAATTAACAGAACCCATTTAACCTACAAACCTGTACATCTGTGGAATGTGGGAGGAAGTCAGAGCACCCAGAGAAGACCTATGTCACTATAGGGCACAAACTCTGTACAGACAGCACCCGTAGTCAGGATTGAACCCTGGTCTCAACTCTACGATGCACCACTGTGCCATCTGTGTGGTCGGCATGGACATGATGGGCCAAAGGGCCTATTTCGGTGCTGTATCACTCTTATGGCTATCTACAAACATCCCATTCAGAATCATACTTGACACCTATTGACATTTTTCAATGGTTGGAAAATGTGCATAGCTGCTGATTTTAACTGTACAATATATTGGCTTCAGTTAACATCATTTTCATCTTTGAACTGATTTCTGACCATGTTTGGATGTCATTGTTAACTGTTTGAGATGGAACAACAACTCATTAATATATAGCCTTTAACTTAGACATCACAAGCTATTCACAGGGGAGTTATTGACTACAGTTGACATTGATCAATGTGGTTAGATTGATATTGGAAATAGTAGTAAGCGGTTCTTGTGACCTTTACCATTGTGACACTTCAACAGCATGACCTTTACCATCAATAACTCTGAAAGATGCATCTGTTGCATAAACTAAATGTAAGAACAGGCTTGAGGGGCTTTTGACTTTTGATTTGATATTTCTCCATATTAAATAGACATTGGTTTTACGGATGAATGATGAGAAAGTTAGAAAAGCTGATTATTTCACTGCCGTTCATGGAAGGTTACTGTATCAAAACTGTCCACTTTGCGTACATCACAATAATCTCGAGGTGTGCACCCATATTGTGTCTATAGCAGTATCATTCCCACTGCTCACAAATGTCTCAAAGTACACCGCAATTAATTACATTAGTCAATTAATCTTCAAGAATTTTGTGAGATACCTTGCAATATTTCTCATAGATGTAAAATGGTGCTGCATAAATTAATCTTTACATATTCTCATGCAACAGAGACTGATTACCTTGTTGTTGAGTTCCAATGCCGATATTTATATTCTCAGTTTCCAATTCCTGAAAAGACATTGTTCCGTGTTCACGTTGATTTTTAATGGGTACTAACATCAACATGGGTGGTGGAAGATTAGAAAACTCTACTCTTTTTTTAGACAAAATGTTGTAAACGCAAACACAGTTGGCTATTTATGTCACCATTTGCATTGAAACAGTTAAACGACAGCAAAAGACTGAAACTGTAAGGGTGTTTTTTTTTAATTTAATTTTCTTTGTAATTTGTCGTGGAGCATAAGTATCAGCCTTTTTAGCCAAATTGAAAGGTACCAGGTAATTTAGTCATGTACCCAGTGACCAAAAGCATTTGCCATTTTATTCTTCATCCTCTGTATGGTTGCATACTCTACTCACAAGGTCAAATGGCAAATGTATTTATAAGGAAGAAATATTAATGATAAGTTAACTACTACTCATCTCCAATCTTTCAATGTTTACTAAACTTGACTCTCTCTCCATGAATGTAGAAAATGAACTTCGCAGATGTTGCACTATATAATGTACTTTCCCATTTCTCACTGTCTGATGATAACCCAGGCTAATGATCACTTTCTAACATCTTAAAATGTTTACCCAGTTTCCAAACCAAGTTGTGAAATATTTGTCAGGAAATAATCGGCATTAAACAGATTCAAGGAACTCTCCATTCAAGCTTCCAATGAATGTTCAATTGAAATTCCAAATGAACTTTTGAGTTTATACTAAATTATTCTCTTTCATTAGGACATCTTAGGCAAGCAGATGCCTGTACAATTACATTAGGTTATTTCAATATAATGTTAAAGAAGATTTTTTAAATACCTGTGCTAGAATTAAAGACACCAGTGAAATATTACTCAAAATACTTAATTTTTCTCAGTCTTTTTTTGTTATAGATTCTCAGTTTACATGGAAGTATTAAGAGTATTTATGATAAGTGAATACATTTAATTTTATGAAATATTACAAAACCTGTTGAGAAACTGCCAATTATGTGAAGCCAGAGGAACCACATGTTTATTTATTATAATTCAACATTGTTTTTTAAAAAAAGATAAGGGCCATGTCTTCAAGTTCATTGGCAGTTTCTTTGTTCCTCAATCAAGATCTCTCTCCATTTCCTGTCAGTGCTCTTGTTCATTAAAGGATTCCTCCACCAAATTCATTATAAATGGCAAAGAATGAACAACCATGACAAACAGCTCAGAACTGTTCAGTCCCAAGGATCCTTAACACAGGTTGAAAAACTTTGACAAGCTGATGGTAGAATTGTTTTCAACACCCACTGTACAAACCAAAGCGTCCTCAAAGTAAAACACACAAAACTAATTGGTAGAGGGAAATAATAAAAATTGTCAAAACTCCACCTGTAGATTACTAAATAAAATTTCACATTACAGGGACACGTCTTGTACAACAAATTGTGGTTAGTTTGTAGCACCCTTTAATACCAAACCATCCGGTATGTTTTTAAATGTTGCCTCTTATTTGAGGTAACTGATTAATCTCAAAAAATAACTTTTTAATATATATTTCTGGCACATTGCAGAGGGAATCTTGCTGGATTATCTGATACTTCTTTAAAGCAGATCAGTGATGCATAGTTGCATTGGCTGCAGGTTAAAGAGGTGACCTGTACTTGTAATATATATTGGCTGGTCATGGTTGCTCAAGCAGGAAGCCTAGACGCATTTTTGGGTTTTCATTCAACATTAACTGGCTTATCACAAACATAACTTCGTAAATTCATAGGATCTAGGAGCATAATTAGTTCATTCGACCCATTAAGTCTACTCCGCCATTCAAACATGGCTGATCTATCTTTCCCTCAAAGGTAGATAAAAATGCTGGAGAAACTCAGCGCGTGAGGCAGCATCTGTGGAGCGAAGGAATAGGTGATGTTTCATGTCAAGACCCTTCTTCAGACTGATGTGGGGGTGGTGGGGGCGGGAAGAAGAAAGGAAGAGGCGTAGACAGTGGGCTGTGAGAGAGCTGGGAAGTGGAGGGGAAGGAGGGAGAAAGCAAGGAATACCTGAAATTGGAGAAGTCAATGTTCATACCGTTGGGGTGTAAACTACCCAAGCAAAATATGAGGTGCTGCTCCTCCAATTTACGGTGGGACTCACTCTGGCCATGGAGGAGGCCCAGGACAGAAAGATCGGATTTGGAATGGGAGGAGGAGTTGAAGTGCTGAGCCACAGGGAGATCAGGTTGGTTATTACGAACTGATGTTGGGCGAAGTGTTCGCCAAACCTCCGCTTGGTCTCACCGATGTAGAGCAGCTGACACCTAGAGCAGCGGATGCAATAAATGAGGTTGGACGAGGTGCAGGTGAACCTCTGCCGCACCTGGAAAGACTGCTTGGGTCCTTGGATGGAGTCAAGGGGGAAGGTAAAGCAACGTGTTGCATTTCCTGCGGTTGCAAGGGAAAGTAGGGTGGTTTCGGTGGGAAGGGACAAATTGACCAGGCAGTTACGGAGGGAGCCATCTCTGCGGATAGCCGAAAGGGGTGAGATGGGAAGATGTGGCCAGTGGTGGGATCTAGTTGGAGGTGGCAAAAATGTTGGAGAATTATCTGTTGTATGTGACGGCTGGTGCGGTGGAAAGTGAGGACAAAGGGGACTCTGCCCTTGTTATGAGTGGGGGGGATGGGGAGTGAGAGCAGAGTTACGGGGTATAGAAAGGACACTGGTGAGAGTCTTATATAGTCCTCATTCTCCTGCCTTCACCCTATGAATCCTGACACCATTACTAATCAAGAATCTGCCAATCTCTGATTAAAATATCCATTGAATTGGCTTCCACAGCAGTCTGTGGCAATGAATCTCACAGATTCACCACCCTCTGACTAACAAAATTCCTCCTCATCTTTCTGAAGGTACGTCCTTTTAATCTGTGGCATTATATTACATTTTAATCAACACTACTTTTGATTTCTTACAATTACATTAATCAGTTTTAATGTGCTGCCTTTGGAAAGCCAATTGTAAACGATATTTCCTTGTACATAATGTGCCTAGCCTTCTCATAATATTGAGATGCAGAATTCAGTTTCTTTGTGAATTTTTTTAAAAATGGTGAAGCTTTCAGAACATGTCCATGGGCTTATGTCTAAAACCTATACTTTAAATGTACCAGAGTGGGGCCTCCCCACCCTAGCCACCGTAGTGGGGACTCTGTGGTTGAGTAAATGCAAGACAGATGTTCAGGGAATCAAGCAATATGATAGATGTAGGAAAGAACTCAGATGCTAGTTTAAATCGAAGATAAACGCAAAATGCTGGAGTAACTCAGCGGGACATGCAGCATCTCTGGAGAGAAGGAATGGGTGACGTTTTGGGTCGAGACACATCTTCAGAAGGGTCTCATCCCGAAACGTCACCCATTACTTCTCTCAAGAGATGCTGCCTGTCCCACTGAGTTACACCAGCATTTTGTGTCTGTCTTCACGCAATATGATAGGTGTGCAGGAAGGTGGAGTTGAGGTGAAAGATAAGCCACAAGCTTATTCAATGGTGAACGAGGGACCAGATAGATGTTTCCTGCTTCTAATTCTTAGGCCAGATCTAGCCTTCATCCAAATGGCCAAAGACCTGAATTTCCCTTCAACATCAAGGGTAACAATTATACCAAAACCCAGAGGTAGAATCTATGAGAGGATGGAACCTTGAGTAAAACACAGTGCTCAAGTAGATCAGCAGGTCAGGCAATGTCTGTGGAGGCAAAGGTTCAGGTCGGGAACCCTCAGACCAAAACCAAAGTTGATTCTCTCCTTTTCTGCTCTCCGGTTGAGTCCTGGCAGCCCAATTAGCACTGTACTTGATGGATATCATCAGCCAGCTAGCTCACTGCTGGCCGGAGTTCAGAACTGGGGCTTCCGTTTTACTCGGTTCTATATCACCATGAAGTAGCCTTTCAGCTGGTGGTAACTTTCATCATTGTATAGATTAGAATGAATTAACATGAGGATGGGCTGTATTTTTAGTCTAATTTAAAATAATGAGTTGAAACTCATTAAATGCCTGAAGAATTGTCAACGACTTTCAACGAGGGATTTAATTAGGTGGTTTATCGACATTGCCTTTGAAGGATAAATCCTTGGTTTTAACAATTCAGGAAAATTAAACACAGGCATGCTCACAGTTTGAGTTCTTGTTTGTTCAGTGCAAACGTTCAGTCATGAATGAAGGAAGCAGCCCTCTATTCTGATTATTCCAGTGTTGCTGTCTTATGAAGGATTGGGTGTAATGATGGTTACTTTGAGATGCAGTGCCGGCGACGTTCTCTTGGGAACTGAGTAGTATGTAAACTCAATTAAATGAATATCTCCTAAACTAAGGGAGAGATAATTACTCAAGTTAGTCCACAGATCATAACATTTTCTGGTGTTTGTACATCTTATATACTTCATGACTTGCAAATCAAATACAGATTAACTGTTTAACAGAACGCCATTAACTGATGTCAGCACCTTTATTCTAGTGGACTGCAGAGGCATTAAGTGGAGGATTTTATTGTTTGCTCAAGCAAGTTGCCCATTATGTCCCCGTAGAACCACAGAAAAATAGGTGAAGGAGTAGGTCATTTGGCCCTTCGAGCCAGCACCGCCATTCAACATGATCATGGCTGATCATCTAAAATCAGTACCCCGTTCCTGCTTGTTCCCCATAATCCCATGATTCCTTTAGCCCTAAGAGATAAATCTAAAGGGCCTGTCCCACTGTACGAAGTAATTCAAGTGTTCTCCCAAGTTTTCCCCTGATTCGAACTCGGAGAGTGTCCGTAGCGGGCCCGTAGGAGTTCATGGATGTCTCGTAGCGGCTTGTACGAGTAAAAAGTAGCAATTTTTTTCATTACAGGTATTTTTTTACTCGTGGACATTTTTCACAGTGTTGAAAAAATGTCACGAGTTTACTGGATTTCCAGAGTACCTACCGTTAGCATTATGAGCCGCTACGAGACATCCACGAACTCCTACGGTCCCGCTACGGACATTCTCCGAGTTCGAATCAGGGGAAAACGCGGGAGAACTCTGGAATTACCTCGTACAATGGTTCAGGGGCTTAACTCTCTCTTTGACACATCCAGTGAATTGGCCTCCACTGCCTTCTGTGGCAGAGAATTCCATAGATTCACAACTCTCTGGATGAAGGAGTTTTTCCTCGTTTCAGTCCTAATCGGCTGCGCCGTACTATTAAACTGTGACCCCTGGTTTTGGACTCTCCCAACATCAGGAACATTTTTCCTGCATCTAGACTGTCCAATCCGTTAAGAATTTTATATGTTTTTGTAAGATACCCTCTCAACCTAAATTCCAGTGAATACAAGCCTAGTCGACCTATTCTTTCATCATATGTCAGTTTCACCAACCTACGTTGTACTCCCACAATAGCAATAATGTCCTTCCTCAAATTAGGAGACCAAAATTGCACACAGTCTCACCAGGAACCTGTACAACTGCAGTAGGACCTCCTTGCTCCCAAATTCAAATCCTCTCGCAATGAAGGCCAACATACCATTAGCTTCCTCCACTGCCTGCTGTACCTGTATGCTTACTTTCAGTGACTGATGTACAAGCACACCCAGTGTGCATCAATGATGTGGATGAGGGACCCAGGTACATAATGTCAAGGTTGATGATACAGAACTGATGGTTCTAGGGTTCTAGAAGATGTACTAAAGATAAGTTGATGTGCAAGGGCACTGCAGGTGGAATTATAATAGGGGGGAAATGTAAGGTTATTGACTATACGGAAAAGATAGCAAAACAATGCATTCTTTAAATAATGATTAATTAAAAGTCCTTGGTGTTCAGTGGAAACTGGATGCCCTTGCACACAAATCTCTGAATGTTTATAAGTGGGTATTGCAACCAATTAGGAAGGTAAACTACTTGTTGGTCTTTACAGCAAGGAGATTTATGAACAAGAGTGTACAGGCTCCCAGTGAGAGCTGCCTTGGAATAATGCATGACGTAGTGCTGTGAAGAGAAAATAAGTTGACATTCTTTCTTGAATTTAGAATAAAAAGTGGTGATGTCATTGAAGCACCTGGCATTCTTTTGGAGCATGACAGGTGAGATGCGGGAAGGGCATTTCCTCTTTCTGGAATTCATTCAGGAATGAGATGAGAGGAATTTTTTTCCGCCAGAGAGTAGTGAATCTTGTTGATTTCTACATCATAGATGCCCGTGGAGGCTTATGAACACCCGAGGAAAGTACTGCTAAGACAAGATAACGGAATGTTACGGAATGTTCAATCCAAAGGGTTTCTACAGCTATATTAATAGCAAAAGGATAAGGAGGGATAAAATTGGTCCATTGGAGAGACAGAGTGGACAGCTATCTGCAGAGCCAAAAGAGATGGGGGAGAGATTGAACAATTTTTTTTTCTTCGGTATTCACCAAGGAGAAGGATATTGAATTATGTGAGGTAAGGGAAACTAGTAGAGTAGCTATGGATACTATGAGGTTCAAAGTAAAAGAAGTACTGACACTTTTGAAAAATATAAAAGTGGATAAGTCTCCAGGTCCTGACAGGATATTCCCTAGGACATTGAGGGAAGTTAGTGTAGAAATAGCCGGGGCTATGACAGAAATATTTCAAATGTCATTAGAAACGGGAATAGTCCCCGAGGATTGGCGTACTGCGCATGTTGTTCCATTGTTTAAAAAGGGTTCTAAGAGTAAACCTAGCAATTATAGACCTGTTAGTTTGACTTCAGTGGTGGGCAAATTAATGGAAAAGATACTTAGAGACAATATATATAAGCATCTAGATAAACAGGGTCTGATTAGGAACAGTCAACATGGATTTGTGCCTGGAAGGTCATGTTTGACTAATCTTCTTGAATTTTTTGAAGAGGTTACTAGGGAAATTGACGAGGGTAAAGCAGTGAATGTTGTCTATATGGACTTTAGTAAGGCCTTTGACAAGGTTCCTCATGGAAGGTTGGTTAAGAAGGTTCAACTGTTGGGTATAAATGCAGGAATAGCAAGATGGATTCAACAGTGGCTGAATGGGAGAAGCCAGAGGGTAATGGTGGATGGCTGTTTATAGGGTTGGAGGCAGGTGACTAGTGGGGTGCCTCAGGGATCTGTGTTGGGTCCTTTGTTGTTTGTCATGTACATCAATGATCTGGATGAAGGTGTGGTAAATTGGATTAGTAAGTATGCAGATGATACCAAGATAGGGGGTGTTGTGGATAATGAAGAGGATTTCCAAAGTCTACAGAGTGATTTAGGCCATTTGGAAAAATGGGCTGAAAGATGGCAGATGGAGTTTAATGCTGATAAATGTGAGGTGCTACACCTTGGCAGGACAAATCAAAATAGGACGTACATGGTAAATGGTAGAGAATTGAAGAATACAGTTGAACAGAGGGATCTGGGTATAACCGTGCATAGTTCCTTGAAGGTGGAATCTCATATAGATAGGGTGGTAAAGAAAGCTTTTGGTATGCTAGCCTTTATAAATCAGAGCATTGAGTATAGAAGATGGGATGTAATGTTAAAATTGTACAAGGCATTGGTGAGACCAAATCTGGAGTATGGTGTACAATTTTGGTCGCCAAATTATAGGAAGGATGTCAACAAAATAGAGAGAGTACAGAGGAGATTTACTAGAATGTTGCCTGGGTTTCAACAACTAAGTTACAGAGATAGGTTGAATAAGTTAGGTCTTTATTCTCTGGAGCGCAGAAGGTTAACGGGGGACCTGATAGAGGTCTTTAAAATGATGAGAGGGATAGACAGAGTTGATGTGGACAAGCTTTTCCCTTTGAGAATAGGGAAGATTCAAACAAGAGGACATGACTTCAGAATTAAGGGACAGAAGTTTAGGGGTAATATGAGGGGGAACTTCTTTACGCAGAGAGTGGTGGCGGTGTGGAATGAGCTCCCAGTGGAAGTGGTGGAGGCAGGTTCATTGGTATCATTTAAAAATAAATTGGATAGGCATATGGATGAGAAGGGAATGGAGGGTTATGGTACGAGTGCAGGCAGGTGGGACTAAGGGGAAAAAAAATTGTCCGGCATGGACTTGTAGGGCCGAGATGGCCTGTTTCCGTGCTGTAATTGTTATATGGTTATATGGTTATATGGTTACACTTATAGTGAATAACATTTCTATTTGCTGTTTACACTCATACTCCATCACTCCTGACACTTTCTGTTTTTAAAAAAGGCGGTGATTTTTTTTATCTGCTTTGCCTATGGTTTCCTTGGTGACCATGCAGTTTCAGCCTCTGGCTGGAATTATCTTTGGTATTCAAAGGTTCAAAGATCTGTTTATTATCATGTGTGTCAGTTAAGGTACAGTAGAACTCGAATTACCATACAGCCATACTAAAAACAAATTGAGCAGGCATTGAAGTGATCATTATTGCCGGAAAGCATTAGTGAGCAGTTTATGGCACAGTTGCCTGTGTTCTCTGCAAATGCAGAGTCTACTTTCTCTTACTTCAAGTTGGCACTCTCATTCCATGCTGCCAAAATGTTCCAACCATATCCATTTTGGCCTCTTGAACAAACATATTTGTCCTTATTTGGACATATTTGTCCAAAAGGGTAAATAGACCAGTTGTCCTTGAAGCCTGTATCTTAATTTCAACTATCCTTGAAGCCTTGGCTCATTTTCAACTATTGAAAAGTTTCAGTCTCAGTGTTTTAAGAAATCAAGTCTCATCAGATTTATAGTGGTGGGTTGGTGAATGGGGAAGAGTTCCAGATTTTCATACCCCGGGATGCCAAATGGTCCTCCTTCAAGTATATCTTGCATGAATCATTAATATTGAATTGGTGTTCGCAGGTCTTATTTTCTTACAGGGATATGGTATGTTAGATTTAGAGATACAGTGTAGAAAAAGGCCCACCCACTCTGCACCAACCAGGGATCACCCATACACTAGTTCTGTCCTACACACTAGGAACAATTTACAGAAGCTAATTTAATCCACAAACCTGTACGTCTTTGTACGTAGGAGGGAGCTGGGGCACCCAGAGAAAATACACGCAGTCACAGGGAGAACATACAAACTCCGTACAAACAGCACCCGTAGTCAGGTTTGAACCCGGGTCTCTGATGCTATATGGCAGAAACTCTACCGTTGCTCCACTGTGCCGCCCGCCTTCATCTGGTTGCTTTAATTTTTGATTCTACCAATTCACACTGCACTATTTTAATCTCACACTTTGAAATAAAACAGTTGGAACTTTTTAATCAACTTACCACACAACATTCAGGTTGCTATCTTTAAAATTTAAATTAGGGGAGAAGGATACTTTATGATAAACATAAGTACATCTCACATCTATGTTCTAAACAATTCAACTTCTTAAATATGCCAGTATTTTATCTATCTGGTGGTCCACTTGCTCTTTTCTTTCCCATATGTTGTCTTCCATAATGTTCAGAAAGCTGGTCAGGATTCGCATTAAATGAAACTAAACAATGTTGTGCATTGGAGGATGATTCATGGCCTTTGAGCATTATGCAGCAAAAGAATCAAGAACTTGTCATAGCAAATCTTCCTTTCAGTAGGTATTTTGAAGAATTTACATTATTTGAAGGTCAAGAAGTAAGCAAGCCTAACAATGCACGGTAACGCACTGAAAAAAAAATGTAGTGATTGGATACTTCATTTCCTAACCAAGGTTGAGACCATATGCACTCTTGTTATGCACGGTGGTGCTGGACTTAGTTTTTCCAATGAGACATTAAAATTAGGTATCTTATAGTTCCTCAGTTGGATTTTTATTTTAAAGATACCGAGAATAATATTTTGATTTTGATCAAGTAGTTCACTCTAGTATTTAACCAATATTTCTCCCTCTGAAGAAGGGTCTCGACCAAAACGTCACCCGTTCCTTCTCTCCAGAGATGCTGCCTGTCCCACTGAGTTACTCCAGCATTTTGTGTCTATCTCCCTCAACATGTTGACAAGAAACATTGGAATACTCAGAAATTAGTGTTTGTGTTACCTGCATTGCACCTATTGATACAGTTTGACTGTAAAGCACTGTGGTTCACATCGAGTCTGTAGGTGCCACATAAATGCCTCACATTAGAAATACTCTGTTATATTTGTCACCCCCGATAGGTAACCTGATGTTTTGCTGGAAAGAGCAAAATCTTTCCTGACCGTCCTATCAAATTTACTCTGCTCTCATATTGATCAAAATCACTATTTTTCTTCAACATTTTGATCTGCTGCAACTGCTCTAAAAATCCTTGACTATAGATCTTCATTTCCCACTAATATTCAAACTCATACCGACAGTAAAATATTTATGGAAGCAAGGAACTGCAGATGCTGGTTTACTTTTTTTTAAAAGACCCAAAGTGCTGGAGTAACTGAGCGGGTCAGTCAGTGTCAGTGCCCCTGGAGAACATGGATAGGTGTCATTTCAGGTCTGGACCCTTATTCACGCTCTTCTTCAGACTTCAGCTTAAACTTTGAACTGTAGTGAGCAATTCCAGCTTAGTTTATTATTATCATGTGTGTACCGAGATGCAGTGAAAAGCTTTTGTCGTGTGCTCTCCAGTCAAAGTAGAAGCATGATTGCAATCAAGTCCTCCACAGTGTACAGATAAATAAAGATTTAAGAGTGGGGCGATTGTGACGTAAGATACCTGATCCTCTTTGGGAACAAGCACGCAATGATACGCCACGTGTTATCTTAGAAAAATAAAATCTAGCATTCCTGTTGATTAATTAAGATGCCGGCTTATTGTCAGTTGTTTATCATTAAACAGAATGCAGCTCAGTTTTATTCTGCATCCTTGTCATAGAAAAAGCAGAGTTCACGATGCAGATGAATGCTGGAAGGGTTGCCTGGATATGAGATTATCAAGCTGAACCTGTTCTCGCTGAGGGTGGAGATGTTTCTCAGCAAATCCATTAATTAATCCACCTAAAATGTCAAAACCATTATTCACCATGTAATTTTTATTAGCATCATGTTAAATTACTTAATAAGAGCTGATGGATTTAATATTTTATCATGGAAAATTATTTATAATAGTCACACATATTTGTACAGTAATGAGACTGAAGTTACATGGCAGCAGGGAGTAGAATATAATTTGAACCTTGTATTTTACTAAAATTAAAATTATATTTAGTATTTTATTAAAATAACCTTGACAGTATAGGAAGGAACTGCAGCATCTCTGGAGAAAATGGATAGGGGTAAAGTATTTAAGAAGGAACTGCAGATGCTGGAAAATCGAAGGTAGACAAAAGTGCTGGAGAAACTCAGCGGGTGCAGCAGCATTTATGGAGCAAAGGAAATAGGCAACGTTTCGGGCCGAAACCCTTCTTAATTTGGGTCGGAACCCTTCTTCGGACTGAGTCTGAAGAAGGATTCCGACCCAAAGCATCACCCATCCTTTTTCTCCAGAGATCCTGCCTAACCCACTGAGTTACTCCAGCACTTTGTGTCTAAATAACCTTGACAAACATAAATAGGAATTGAGCAGCAGTTTCTTCAGCATTAGAGTGATACAGTGTTGGAACAGGCCCTTCGCCCAACTTGCCCACATCGGCCAACTATGTCCCAGTTCCACTAGTTCCACTTGCCTGCGTTTGGTCCATATACCTCCAAACCTGTTCTATCCATGTACCTGTCCAACTGCTTCTTAAACAATGGAATAGTCCCAGCCTCAACTACTTCCTCTGGCAGCTTGTTCCATTCATCCACCACCTTTTATGTGAAAAAGTTACACCTCAGATTCCTATTCAATCTTTCCCCCTTCACCTTGAACCTATGTCCTCTGGTCCTCAATTCCCCTACTCTAGGCAAGAACCTCTGTACATCTACCCAAGCATGATTTTGTACATGGTAAATTTTTCAATGCTTTTGCTGATGAAGCATTGCCTCCAATACTTTTTCACTGTGCTGAGGTGGTGAGTCATTTTATAACCTTTAAGCTGAAAACTAAAGCAACTCACTAGTTTGGAAATAAAGAAGGATGTCCATCTTCAATCTCAAATTCTATATTGTTTTTTTTATGGTTTGCCTTCATTGAAGTGCCACCTAATGTCCAACGTTACAGTTTTCCTATTGTTCTCCAGAGCTAATTATCTGAACTGAAGTTGGATGTTGTCAGTACAAAAATAAATGCTTTTGGTATAATTGATAGTTTTATTAAACACATTTGGCATTTTTATGGTCATAAAAAAGATAAAAAATGTTAGAGTTATTCAATGAATCAGACAGCATCTCTGGAGAACATGGATAGGTGGCATTTCAGTTCGTGAGTCTGAAGAAGGATCCCGACATGAAACATCACCTCAGAAATGCTGCCTGGCCCACTGAGTTACTGCAGCATTTGCAATTCCTTGTGTCTATATCTTCAGATTCAGATTCAGATTCAATTTTAATTGTCATTGTCAGTGTACAGTACAGAGACAACGAAATGCATTTAGCATCTCCCTTGAAGAGCGACATAGCAAACGATTTGAATAAAAAAAATAATAAGTGTCCGGGGGGGGGGGGGGGGGGGGGTGATTGGCAGTCACCGAGGTACGTTGTTTAGTAGAGTGACAGCCGCCGGAAAGAAGCTGTTCCTCGACCTGCTGGTTCGGCAACGGAGAGACCTGTAGCGCCTCCCGGATGGTAGGAGGGTAAACAGTCCATGGTTGGGGTGAGAGCAGTCCTTGGCGATGCTGAGCGCCCTCCGCAGACAGCGCTTGCTTTGGACAGACTCAATGGAGGGGAGCGTGGAACCGGTGATGCGTTGGGCAATTTTCACCACCCTCTGCAATGCCTTCCGGTCGGAGACAGAGCAGTTGCCATACCATACTGTGATGCAGTTGGTAAGGATGCTCTCGATGGTGCAGCGGTAGAAGTTCACCAGGATCTGAGGAGACAGATGGACCTTCTTCAGTCTCCTCAGGAAGAAGAGACGCTGATGAGCCTTCTTGATCAGAGTAGAGGTATTGTGGGTCCAAGAGAGGTCATCGGAGATGTTGACTCCCAGGAACCTGAAGCTAGAAACATGTTCCACCTCCGTCCCGTTAATGTGGATGGGGGTGTGCGTGCCGCCTCTGGACTTCCTGAAGTCTACAATGAGCTCCTTGGTCTTCTTGGAGTTAAGGGCCAGTTGTTGTCAGCGCACCATGCTGCTAAGTGCTGGACCTCCTCCCTGTAGGCCAGCTCATCGTTGTTGCTGATGAGGCCAATCACCGTTGTATCATCTGCATACTTGATGATGGTCAAGATCTTCATGTTGTGTTTCAGTTTTCACATGCTCTTCCAGGCACATCACATTTACCTTAAATGTTTACAATATTCTTTGCACCAAAGAAACCTCCCTTGATATATCTATATCCATCTATCTATATACTATTAAAACTGTGTGTGTGTGTGGGTGTAGGTGTGTGTGAGTTTGTAGGTGTGTGTGTGTGTGTGTGTGTGTAGGTGATTGTAGGTGTATTTCAGATTCGGCCTTTGATTCCCTGGTCCACCAAAACCACACGCTGAAACTCCGTGATTTCTTCCATTTCGCTAGCTAATTCACTTTTACATTCACTCAAACAATCCTCAAAACATTTGGACATTTTTATGTACACATTTTTAAAATAAAATCCTTCCCCCCCCCCCCCCCACACTCACTCATTTTGTCACCTCCTGCTGGCCAGCGACCATAACGGCTGCTGACGCCCGGCCCTGCTCCAAAAACGCCGACATTTTTCCCAACCGCTGGTGCCCGGCCCGGCTCTGTCATGCTGCCTCAAGCCAAACATTGGATGTTCAACCAGCGTGACAGAGCCGGCATCAGAACCGCCGAGGATGCGAGGCCTCACAGTCTCTGATGGGGCCGCTTTCACAGACTTTACCGTCAGCGGCAGGGACAACTTCGGATCCAGCAGCAGAGTGGCTCCGTTAATGCATTCATTCCACAGTGAGTTCAGTTCGGTAACAACATTTACCCCCCCCCCCTCCCCCCCCATAATAATGAACTCAAGGTAAAGGAACTGCTATGAGGTAGTAACCATAATATGAAAAGTTTTAATCTGCAAATTCAGAGGGAGATGGTTAAATCAGAAGTGTCAGTGTTGCAGTTGAACAAAGGGGACTATGAAGGCATGAGAGAGGAGCTGGCCAAGGTCGACTGGAAAAGGATCCTAGCAGGAATGACGATGGAACAGTAATGGCAGGAATTTCTGGGCATAATCCAGAAGATGCAGGATCACTTCATTCCAAAGAGGAAGAAAGATTCCAAGGGGAGTAAGAGGCAACCATGGCCTCTTCCTGCACCTATTTTCTATGTTTCCATGGTTCAGTTGGCTGATGACAGGTAGGAAGAAATTGTTCCTGAATGTGGAAATATGCGTTTTCACACTTCCACACTCCATTGGCGTAAACTCATCCAAAATCCTGCTTTTCATAACACCAAGACCCATTTACCTCCAACCCAGATACCCAATAAACTACGTTTAAGAGGAACTCAGTGGGTCCGCAGCATGTATGACGCTAACTTAATTAAAATACATTTGGACAGATACATGGATAGGAAAAGTTTAGAGGGATATGGGTGAAACCCGGGCAGGTGGAATTTGGTAGATGGAGCATCTTAGGCAAGTTGGACTGAAGGGCCTGTTTCCATGATGTGTGACTATTTGTGGAGGGAATGGACACGATGTTTCGGGTCAGGATCCTTCTTCGGTCTGAACTTAAATGTTCTCTGTCCATCACTTCCACAGATACTTCCTGACCCGCTGAGTTCCTCAGGCACTTTGGGGTTTTTTTTGCTCAAGTTTCCAGTATTGAACGCTCATGTCTCTGCTTGATAAACAACAGTGACTTCCAGTACAGCTGGTCCTGGAATTTTTTTCCATAACTTTTCCAATCTGCTCCACTCACTGAAGACATTCCTCATAACATTTTTTGTGATGTGCCTTTTCTCTTAATGAGTTTTTTTCTCTCTATCTTAATCCTCTCTGCAACCACTTTAGAATGTCCTATTATATTAAATTCACTATATTTTTGTTATTACTTTTACAGCTAGAGGCTTATTAAGTTATTGTTTTGGGTGGTGTTCTTAAAATTAATTTAATGCGCTTTTTCCACAAATGAAATATAATGTGCCGATATTGTAATGCCTTGGATTAAACCACAATATTAAGGCAAATGTTTTTTTCAGTTTATTCACGCAGGTAAGAAATTCTAAATAATCTCTTAATTAAATTTTTAATTTGATATTTGATACAAATGTTGTTCAAGTTTGATTAATTAGTGATGCTATTATTACAGGCAATTATATAGAGACATTCATAAACTAGATTTTATTAATAGTTGATGGTGAAGTCTACTTCAAACACCCAAGTCAATATTCAATAGCGCAAATTATAAAGGAAAAAAACTAGCTTTGAATTGCTATGAATTTTAAAAAACTGTGTGGCTTATGAGCCTAAATAATGATAAAATTTGTACTTTTCTATATTCGGCTCACTTTGCAGACAGATTGTTGTGTTTCTCAAAGATACTGCTTCATTCCCATGTAAAACCGCAGAGCAATTATCTCTGCTGATATCTGTTTCTGCTTCATAATGATCAGAAGGTTGGTTGACTTTGTTCCTTTCTACTCATCTTCATAATCAGGTGCCATTGGGTGTCAGTTTGTTTTCTTATTGTTGGTTTCGCTCTTGAAAGTATTGAACTCCAATATTAGCTGTGTGGCACTTTGCAATGAAAGTAGCTCTGATATCTTATCCCACTCGGATTTTGGAAAACAATTCAGATACTTAAATCTTGTTTCTGTTGTGGTCTTTATGCCAAGTGAGATAATAGAGCGAGCAACATGTGCTGACTGACTTAGTGAGTGATACAGTGTGGAAGCAAGCTCTTCGGTCCAACTTGCCCACACCGGCCAACAATGTCCCAGCTACACTAGTCCCACATGCTTGTGCTTGGTCCATACCCCTCCAAACCTGTCCTATCCATGTACTTGTCTAACTCTCTTAAATGATGAGATAGTCCCAGCCTCAACTACCTCCTCTGGCAGCTTGTTCCATACACCCACCACCCTTTGTGTGAAAAAGTTACCCCTCGGATTCTTATTAAATCTTTTCCCATTCACCTTGAACCTATGTCCTCTGGTCCTCTATTATCTTACTCTGGGCAAGAGACTCTGTGCATCTACCCAATCTCACCAGCATGATTTTGTACACCTCTATAAGATCCTCCCTAATCCTCCTGTGCTCCACGGAATAGTGACCCAGCCTACTCAACCTCTCCCTATAGCTCTCTAGTCCTGGCAAAATCCTCGTAAATCTAATTACCCGTTACCCAAAATAGAGTGCAGCATTATGGGCAGGAAACGCATCTTTCTTCCAAGGCCCTCGACCAGATATCTATGGGGCTGTTGTTGGGCTATCATCTTTGAGGTGCCACGTTCAGTGGTTCCAATATGCGCTGCTTTTGAAGATCTGTGGCAGCTATTGTCACAAGTCAATTTCTATGCATTGCCTTACTTTATACTTTAGAGATAGAGCGTGGAAACAGGCCCTTCGGCCCACCGAGTCTGCGTGACCAGCAATCATCCCATACACTGGAACTATCCTACACACTAGGGACAAATTAACATTTTACTGAAGCCAATTAACCTACAAACCTGTACTTCTTTGTAGTGTGGGAGAAACCAGAGAAAACCCAGGCGGTCACACATACTAACACCATATAGACAGCACCCGTAGTCATCGAACCTGGGTCTCTGGCACTGAGCCAGTTCAATCTAATCTCACTTGGAGTCAATCTATAATGGAGTGCACTCCATAATGTTTGGGACAAAGATCCATCAGTTATTTATTTGCCTCTGTACTCCACAATTTGAGATTTGTAATAGTAAAAATCACGTGGTTAAAGTGCACATTGTCAGTATTTAATAAAGGCCATTTATATACATTTTGGTTTCACCATGTAGAAATTACAACAATGTTTATACCTAGTCCCCCCCCCCCCCCCCCCCCCCCCCCCCCCATTTCAGGGCACCACAATGTTTGGGACACAGCAATGTCATGTAAATTAAAGTAGTCATGTTTAGTATTTTGTTGCATATCCTTTGCATGCAAGTCTGCTTGAAGTCTGCAATTTAGCTTTGATAAACTCCTTTGTTGCTTTAGCAGTATGTTTGAGATCATTGTCTTTCTGTAGAATGAACCGTTTGGTTAATGAGTTTTGAAGTATTTGTTTGAATGGGTAGATAGGATGTGTCTATACACTTCAGAATTCATTATGCTACTACCATCAACAGTTGTATCATCAATGAAGATAAATAAGCCAGTACCTTCAGCAGCCTTACATGCTCAGACCATAACACCCCCACCACCATGTTTCACAGATGAGGTGGTATGCTTTGGATCTTGGGGAGTTCCTTCTCTCTTCCATACTTTGCTCTTGTCATCATTCTGATATAAGTTAATATTTGTCTCATCTTCCCACAAGACCTTTTTTCCAGAACTGTGGTTGCTCTTTTAAGTACTTCTTGGCAAACTGCAACCTGGCCATCCTATTTTTGCGGCTAACCAGTGGTTTGCATCTTGCAGTGTAGCCTCTGTATTTCTGTTCATGAAGTCTTCTGTGGACAGTGGTCATTGACAAATCCACACCTGACTCCTGAAGAGTGTTTCTGATCTGTCGGTCAGGTGCTTTGGGGATTTTTCTTTATTATACAGATAATTCTTCTGTCATCAGCTGTGGAGGTCTTCCTTGGCCTGCCAGTCCCTTTGCGATTAGTAAGCTCACCAATGCCCTCTTTTTTCTTAATGATGTTCCTAACAGTTGATTTTGGTAAGCCTAAGGTTTGGCTGATGCATCTAGTTGTATTCTTGTTTCTCAGTCTCATAATGGCTTCTTTGACTTTCATTCACGACTTTGGTCCTCATGTTGATAAACAGCAATAAAAGTTCCCAAAGGTGATGGAAAGACCGAAGAAAAGACTAGGTGCTGAGAGCTCTCTTATACCTGCATTAAGGAGGCATTTAAACACACCTGAGCAATTACAAACGCATGTGAAGCCATGTGTCCAAAATATTATGGTGCCCTGAAATGGGGTGACTATGTATAAACACAGCTGTAATTTCTACATGGTGAAAAAAAAATGTATAAAAATGGCCTTTATTAAAACCAGACAATGTGCACTTTAACCACATGGGATTTTTTTCTGTTACAAATCTCAAATTTGGTGTACAGAGGCAAATAAATCAATGATGGTTCTTTGTCCCAAACATTATGAAGGGCACTGTATTTACGTGGTTCCTTGATAAAAACATGGTATAACATTTGACGGTCTATCACGGTCATCCTGACTGTTCCCTGCACCTCCAACGTTTGACCACATTCATAGCTTCACCTCATTCCACCCCCACTGATTGTTTAGCTATTAGTTTTGGCTCTTGTGCGCTTTGATTTTATTAAAATCTATGAACACGTTGCTTTGTTTTTGTCAATCAGATTCTCATTTCTTTACCTTGTGCAATTAATGATTTTCTCTCCCTTTTCAGAGAACAGCTTTCTTTCATTTGTAATTCATCACTGCAGCTTTCAACATCATTATTTCATCCATTATCTCCATGCTTTATACTGCGGGGAATTTGAAAGATAAATTTCCCAATCTTGTTTCCATTCCCAATATCTGAATTGCTGATGTCAACAAACATAATTACATTTCTTCCTCAAAATGAATGATGGATTAATTAATCTTCAATTTGCACGGCAGCTGTGAGATGTTTCAATACAATTTCAATGTTGCTGCTGTGAAGTTTTGGGGTTTTGCCAAATGAAAGTATGTAATGTACTAGTATTTTACTGCAATATTTGTGCTCTGAGGTGTTACTATTTCTATTTGATTGTAATGGAAGGCACATTACAAAGACGTACAGGTTTGTAGGTTAATTGGCTTGGCCTCGTGGAGGCATTCAAACCTCTGACTCAGAAAGTTGACAGTTCCTGCTTTATTTCAGGGATTCGAATCCATAATGCAGAGAGGCATGTCAGCGTGATGCTGAGGGTGCGTGGAGCGCTATCTGTACCGTGGTGTTTTGAATAAGCAATGGTGTTCTGCCTCATCATTGTTTCTCAGGTGTAGCTTGGCTATACTTACAGCAGACTATACACAAGGCAGGGAAAACATTGTTATGAATTAGACCGATCAGGAAGAAAGAGGTTTACTGTAGATTGAAAGAGAGCGGTTGCTTGTAATTGGAGTGCAAAGACAACATAATTAGTAAGAGTATTGGGGTAGGACAAAATAAATTGTTATCATGCTGCAAATTATGATGATCTGGATGGAATGGCTGAAATGGAGGCACGAGGAACTACAGATGCTGGAATCTTGATAAAGCAGGGCACCAGAGCAAATCAACATATTAGGCAGCATCTGTGGAGGGAATGGACAGAGTTACTCTAGCACTTTGTGTTTTGCTCAGAATAGGTCGAACGGGTGACTCAAGCAGGTTCATGGCAAATTCTAAAAAGGAATTGAATAAATACTTGGAAAAGATAGAAATTGTATTATTAGGTCAATCCTTTAATCTATTCACTGCCAAGATTATTTTTCACTTGTATACTCTGACCCGAGTACACTTGGGGGTGGCACTGAACAGGTTAATCTGTAGCGCTGCTATGACGGGCCTACAGACTTGCACCTATGGCACACACAATCAAGTCGGGTTTAGGCCACAGTACAGAGTACAGATAGTCTTCGTTCTCCATTTTAAGTATTGAGCCCAAGGTGGATCCTAACCTGCGTTTTCTTTTTCTGCTTTGCAGAGCATCAAAACTGGAGACTGAAAACAATTGGGAACAACTTTCGGAGCCTGTTTCCACCCATCACAGCAACAGGAACAATGAGCGACCTGGGTAAATCTGGCTCAAATATTCTACTTCAGTTATGGATATTATTACTGTAGTTTTATTTATTTGAACTGAAAATGGAAAAAAAAAACCTGCAGACACTCGAAATCTGACACTCAATTCCAGTGTTTTCTGTTTCTATTACATGAATTGGTGTTTAGAAGTATACAAGGTTAAAATATAGAATTCAGGGTGCAAAAGAGGGAAAAATCTGCTGTTCTGAACAAATGAATGAAATTTAGTACAAACACATAAAATGTAATAAGCAATATAGCAAATTAGAAGGGTAGCTAGAAGAAGAACATAACATTTTTCCTCATCCCCAGTGGACAATTATCGGTCTCATCCAAGGCCAGCGGGAGATTCTGAATGAATAAGATTTCTGTGATAAGTTTAAAACCATAAATTATCCAAATAAAATTAAATTTAGGGCATTACTGACATAAACATTGGAATGATTAAGAGCCCTTGAATTGTTTTGCTTTGTGATTAAACCACTTGGCTACAAGATCATTATTATTTACCTGCACAATGGGAGTTAATTTAAAGCAAGCATCAATTTAAAGCCAGTTCATTATAAATCAGGTACTAACTGTTTCAGTTGTAAACACAAAGGTTACACGGTATTACCTGAACTTAAGAAAGCCGCATCTTTGAACTTGAAGTTTGTCAGATATGGTTATGCCATTGTATGACCCAAATCATGCCCCTCTCAAGTAGAATGGTTATTTATTTTAGTTCCCTGTAGAGTGAAGATCTTGCCAGTTGCCATATAGGTTCTACTGTAAAGTAGAATTGAAGTTGAATTTGGATTCCGTTTTTGACTGTCTTTTGAGGTCCAACACAGATTGTTAAAGGAATCGGCCTTTGTGCTGATATCAATGGTCTTTATGCGTCATGATAATGTGCAGCAGTGTTTAATCCGGCCAACTGTAGTCCTTTGATGAGGTGAATGAATTAATACTGCTTTCAAAATAAATGAGGGGGGAACGCATTTGAAACTTGAATAACTAAAGGGCCTGTCCCACCAGCATGCGATTGCATGCGTCTAGCGCGACCAAACGTGGTGGCTTGAGCCGTATGGCCTCGCGGGGCCGGTCCCACTTCCAACCGTGGAGCCGTCTGGAGTTGTGCGGGGCTGGTCCCAACATCATACTCACCAATCAGCTGGGCAGGAGGCGGGCCGACTGAAATTGGAAGTCGGGCGGTGACGTCATCGCGCAACGCCACACGCTAGGCGTACGCCATCAAGACGCTGCGTACGGCGTCGAGACGCTACATACGTCGTCGAGACGGTGTGTACGGCATAGAGACGGTACGTACGCCCATCGAGGCGCTGCGTATGGCTCAATGCGGCTGCGGGCCGACAGGCCGTTGCCGTGCGGAATTTTTGGACAGTTTCAGTTCTTCGGAGCCCCGCGCGATGTCGGGACCAGCCCCGCACAACTCCATGTGGCTCCGGCGATCGAAGTGGGACCGGCCCCGCGAGGCCGTACGGCTGAAGCGACCACGTTAGGTTGCGCTTGTCGCATGCTAGTGGGCCTGTCCAAATAGGCAATTTTTTAGGCAACTGACGGCGACTGTCATAGTCATAGCAGGTCACAGAAAAACTGGCGACTGGACTAATGGGCCTGTCCCACTTAGGCGATTTTTTAAAGTCTGTACTGGCGACAACCTACGTAACTGGAGACAACCTACGCCATCCTTGCAACAACCTACGACAGCACCTACGTCAGGAGAAGACAAGCTACAACAAGCCCACAGTTGCCGACTCGCTGAAAAGTTTTGAACATTTCAAAATCCAGCGGTAACCAGAAAAACACTATGACTCTTTGGGAGACTAAGGAGACTACTCACAACCATACAGGCGACACCCCGGCGACCATGTGGCGATAGCCTAATCACTGGCAGTCGCCTAAAAAAGTGCCTAAGTGGACAGGCCTTTAAGACTGTCAAGTCAGTTGAATTAGCAGCATAGTTTCCTAACCCATTACTGACCAGGTATCTGAAGATATATTTTAGTCATTTGCATTTGATATCTGAGCAGATTCATGGAGAGAGTATATCATAGGATACTCTACATGGGACTTCTAATATTTAGCTGTTTCTTTTTTTTAATGCTTAAGTAATTATTGTTTACATTTTTTAATTTAAAAAATGTCGGTAGTGCATTTTATTTTTTGTGAACCTTGAATGTTCAAATATCTGAGATGGTCACAAATATGAACTCTTTGACAGCCATGACTGCTGGTTCAGTCTGATAGGTGCTTCAGTGATGTTTTGTGATCGATTGACTCTGCAAGAATCAGGGCCATGTTGATGAAGCAAACGGCAACTTTATGAAGAAAGTGCATATCCAAGGATCTTGAGCTCAGATGATTTTCTGTTCAGCAAAAAATAATCAAGCCGTTGTGTGTTGAAATTCCACCAGTGATTCGGATGGATCCACATAAAGGCCGTCAGAGCTTAATTAATGTGATTTATAATTCGTGGCTGATAATCGCTAGTTACAAAAGCTCAAACCCTGTTCATCGTCTATTAGTTGAGCCTGTTGTAGGACAACAATTGGGCAATTAATCTTGATCTGTTGTTTTGTTTAAAAATGCAGCACAGAAACAGTACATTAGCACTATCCTACACACTTGTCACCGTTTACAATCTATGCCGAAGCCAATTAACATACAAACCTGTGTAGGAAGGAACTGCAGATGCTGGTTGGTTTACACCGAAGATAGACACAAAATTTGGAGAAACTCCGCGGAACAGGCAGCATCTCTGAATAGAAGGAATGGGTGGCGTTTCTGGTCAAGACCCTTCTTCAGACTGCCTTGTCGGAAAGAGGAGGAGAACCTCTTCAATGTAGGCATGCCTTGAGGAGATTTTGCAGCGGAGTAGATGAAATGTGCAGGAAGGAACTGCAGATGCTGCCAGTCTGAAGATGGGTCTCAACACGAAACGTTACCCATTCCTTCTATCCAGTGATGCTGCCTGTTCCGCTGTTACTACAGCATTTTGTGACTATCTTCAACATACAAACCTGTACATCTTTGGAGCGTGGGGGAGAACCGGAGCACCTGGGGAAAACTCACGCAGTCACGGGGAGAACGTACAAAGTTCTGTACAAACAGCACCAGTAGTCAGGATCGAACCCGGGCCTCAGGTGCTGTAAGGCAGCAACTCAACCGTTGCACCACTGTGATTGGTATGAGTGCTCAATTCCCTGTTGCACCTGAGTTTCCCGAGCCATTGTACCGCCACCTGTGTTATTTAGTTTAGTTTAGGGATACAGCACGGAAACAGACCCCGCAGCCCATTGAGTCGGCATCGACTAGTGATCCCCGCACATTAACACTACCCTACACACACTAGGGACAATTTTACATTCATACCAAGCTATTTAACCTACAAACAAGCACGTCTTTTGAATGTGGGAGGAAACTGGATCACCTGGAGAAAACCCACAGTCACAGGGAGAATGTACAAACTCTGTACAGACAAGCACTCATAGTCAGGATCATACACAGGCAGTAGCTCTACCACTATGCCACCGTGCCATGCTGTTATGGCTGAGATCTACATTTGAGCACAAGCAGTGTTACCGAGCTTTGATGCTCTCCTGCAGTAAATACAATTTGAGACAATCGTAAAAAGAAGTATGTGATTCAGTTCACTCTACCAGCTACCTTCTCATCCTCTGTTCTTTATCAATTCCAGTTTGTGTCCTCTCCTACAACAGGTCCTGCTATCTTGCTCTTGCTAATTATGCTATCTTCCTGCCATGGATATATTCTGTTCTCGCCTGAATGATTCTATGGCTCCAGTCCACCCTATATCTGCACATCTATATTCTGTCCTGAATATTCTTTCCCTCTGAATCTAATTTTGCATCTCTGGGACTCCAATATTGGTCCATAATTTCTCCTTTGTTGACTAGGTAATATTTCACCTATTTTGTTATTCATGAAATACTGTGAAAATTATATTTGCAGCAAAAGTGCAAGATAATTGCAAGTTGGTATTACAAAGCAATCTGCAGTGGTTTCGCAGCTCTGAGTTCAATGGTCCAGTCATGGTTGGTGCATCCTCCACTTAACGTTTGCCTTGTCATTTTTATTCTCTGTTACCGTGACACCCAATAGTTCTGAGGGTCAGAGATAGGATGATTGCCCAATACCTAGTTTTTATAATGCCCTGAGATGCAACAACACAACCAATTTAAACAATGCAGTAGTGAACTGTTTGAAGTGGGTTATGTTAAAAATAAAGCCATTCTGTAAATGAAGGAACAAAATTTCCTAAGTGGCTATTTACATTTACTACTGTGTTTCATAATGCGATGGAGTGATGTATATATTTTAAGTATCTTTAATTGTGTGGACGTATTACATGGATTATTCTCTGAAAGCATAGACAACTTTAAAAATGAAAGCAAAAATGAATTTGCTGTTGTTTACATTTTGAATAGCTAAATATCAATTTAAAAAAAACCTATACGAGTAGGTCAGAGGCTGTGTATTTTACAGTGAATGACTTGGCATTCTGACACTCCCAAACCATTTTCACCATTTACAAGGCACATGTAAAACTACATTCATGATTACGCAGATAGACGCAAGGTGCTGGAGTAAACCCACAAAATGTCACCCATCCTTCTCTCCAGAGATGCTGCCTCGCCCGCTGAGTTACTCCAGCACTTTTTGTCTATATCTTTGGTATGAATCAGCATCTGCAGTTCCTTTCTACACATTCATGATAAAGCATATTCATGATAACGCACCTTCCTTTGTTGCACCCCATCTCCCTTAACATTCATTCCCTCCACTATGGACACATGGTGGCTGCAGTTGGTACCATGCAACGTTGTGGAAAAACATGAGAATACCACCACCTGCAGATACACCTCTAAGCTGCACATTGTCTTGACGTGTCAATGTATCACTCTTCCTTTGTTATCATTGAGGTCCACTCCCTGGAGCCCCCCACTCAACAGCATGGTTGGAGTATTTTCAACAGAAGAACTGCAACAGATTACAGAGTGGTTCAACATGACTTTCCTGAGGACAGTTAGCAACAGGAAATAAAGGTAGCTATTGCCGGCAATACGCAAATATGCAAATGGCAATAAAATGCTCTCACTGTGTGAAGTCTCAGTAATGGTTGGTATCTTCCCGCTAGTAAAAGAAAGCTGCTAGAGCCAGCTCCTTTCACCCACAATTTCTAAAAAAGACTAATTGATCCACACACGATCATTAGAAGAATTCTGAAAGCCACCCTGAACATTGATGCATGGCTTGAGAGCAGTACAAAAAGCAAAAGGGCACACAATGCTGGAGAAACTTAGCAGGTCAGGCAGGTTCGCTGAAGAACATGGATAAGTGACGTTTTGGGTCAGTCTCCAGAGCTGCTGTCTGACCTGCTGAATTCCTCAAGCACTTTGTGTTCCCTTTGTGTATTAACCAGCGTATGCAGTACATTGTTTCTACAATAAGCAATGCAAGATGGGATGAAAAATGCAAATGGCATCGCAAGCAGTAATCATCAACCACTGAACCTGGCAAGTTGGACAAGCAATGATTGGAATACTTTTCTGAGTGACAAATCTGTTTCTGTTCCAGGCCCAACAGAACGTCTTGGAGAACAGACCGAGACATGGGACTAATGAATGCTATCGGTCTGCAGCCGCGAAACCCTGCCCCTTCTGTTACCTCCCAAGGAACTCAAACACCATCGCCACAGCTACAGAACGCAGAAACCCAGACAGACAGGGATTTACAGGAAGCTACCACTTCAGGGACCAGCCAAGGTAAGAGATTGGAAGTGATACACATCAGCTATAAAAGTACTAGATGAGAGAACTGAACAGTGCCATTTTGGAGATGGAAGTGATGGAAAGCCAACAATCTGGAGATTAGTTACAGTGCCCTCCATAATGTTTGGGACAAAGACCCATCATTTCTTTATTTGCCTCTGTACTCCACAATTTGAGATTTATAATAGAAAAAATCTCATGTGGTTAAAGTGCACATTGTCCGATTTTATTAAAGGCCATTTTTATACGTTCTGGTCTCACCATGTAGATATTACAGCTGTGTTAATACATAGTCCCTCCATTTCAGGGCACCATAATGTTTGGGACACATGGTCTCACAGGTCTTTGTAATTGCTCAGATGTGTTTAAATGCCTCCTTAATGCAGGTATAAGAGAGCTCTCAGCACCTAGTCTTTAATCCAAAGTTGTGCCAATGAAAGTCAAATAAGCTATTATGAGACTGAGAGATGAGAATAACACTGTTAGAGACATCAGACAAACCTTAGGCTTCCCAAAATCAACTGCTAGCAACATCATTAAGGAGAGAGAGGGCACTGGTGAGCTTACTAATCGCAATGGGACTGACAGGCCAAGGAAGACCTCCACAGCTGATGACAGCAGAATTATCTTGAGTTAAAAAAAATCCCCAAGCACCTGCCCGACAGATCAGAAACACTCTTCAGGAATCAGTTGTGGATTTGTCAATGACCACTGTCTGCAGAAGATTTCCTGAACAGAAATACAGAGGCTACATTGCAAGATGCAAACCACTGGCTAGCCGCGAAAATAGGATGGCCAGGTTACAGTTTGCCAAGAAGTACTTGAAAGAGCCACCACAGTTCTGGAAAAAGGTCTTGTGGGCAGATGAGACGAAGATTAATGTATATCAGAGTGATGACAAGAGCAAAGTATGGAGGAGAGAAGGAACTGCCCTAGATCCAAAGCATACCACCTCATCTGTGAAACATGGTGGTGGGGGTGTTATGACCTGGGCATGTATGGCTGCCGAAGGTACTGGCGTATTTATCTTCATTGATGATACAACTGCTGATGATAGTAGCATAATTAATTCTGAAGTATATAGACCCATCCTATCTGCCCAAGTTCAAACAAATGCCTCAAAACTCATTGGCCGGCTGTTCATTCTACAGCAAGACAATGATCCCAAACATACTGCTAAAGCAACAAAGGAGTTTTTCAAAGCTAAAAAATGGTCAATTCTTGAGTGGCCAAGTCAATCGTTTGATCTGAACCCAATTGAGCATGCCTTTTATACACTGAAGAGAAAACTGAAGGGGACTAACCCCCAAAACAAGCATTAGCTTAGGATGGCTGCAATACAGGCCTGGCAGAGCAGCACCAGAGAAGACTGTCTCTATGGATACTGCCTGGCTTGCTGAATATTTGCAGCATTTTCTGCTTTTATTTGAGGCCTATCCTATCACTCTCCTAAACCATCCTAGCATCAACTGGAGAGTGGCCCTGAACTACCACCTACCTCATTGGAGACCTTTAAAATATCTACGTAACAGAGATGCTGTCTGACCCGCTGAGTTACTCCAGCTTTTTGTGTCTATCTTTAATAGTAAGATTAAACGAGTACTTACCAGTACGAAGTTTGATCTGTATTTTATGAGGAGTTACGATGAGGGATTACGTGAAGAACCCACCCAGCGCGCAGGCGCGGCATACTTCCAAGCAGCGGTGTGGAATCACAGATAGACACTAGTTGAAGTAAAGATAGTGAAGACCAACGAGACATTAGTCCGAATTTGATCTATATAATGAGGGTGGGAGCGGAGGGCACGTAATCCCTCATCGTAACTCCTCATAAAATACAGATCAAACTTCGTACTGGTAAGTACTCGTTTAATCTTACTATTTTACTTCGGAGTCACATGAGTGACTACGTGAAGACTTCAAAGGTCTGTGATTTCAAACCGTGTAACAGTTATATCACTCACTGCCGAAAGATCATCGAGGGAGGAAGTGGTAGCTAGAGACCAACAAGTTTGTTTAGTTATAAAAGAAATATTTATTAACTATAACAAAAAACAAAATAGCTCCCATGGGCTTTAAATCATAACTTTGCGGTTTTTAAAACGGTATCCGCAAAGACGTCCTGTTCCATCAGCGGTTTCTTGTAAAATCGTTGGAATGTCGATTCCCTTGACCATCCCGCTGCTCTGAGGATGTGGTCGAGGGGAACCTGCATCCTATCCGCCGCTGAGGTGGACGCTGCCCTGGTTGAATGGGATTTAAAAACATTTGTGTTAATCCCTGCCATGCTGAGGACCTGTTTCAACCATCTGGATAATGTTTGGCTGGTTACCCGTCCAAAAGGCTTTCTGTGGCTAACCCATAAGGCTTTCTCTCTCCCTCTTAGCGTTTGGGTTGTGTCTAGATAATGATGAAGGTGGGTCATCACACACAGCCTAGGTTCTGGAGGGTAAGCCCGGAAGATCAACGGGGAGTTTGATGTACCTGGTCTACTTTGTTTTACCAACCCCGGCATGGTGAAAGTAATGGTATCTGGGGTGGTCACCATGTAGTTCAGATTTAGCTGATGGAGCGACTGAACCCTTTGAGCTGAGACAAGCGCCATGAGCATGAGGGTTTTGTAAGTGGCCTGTTCCAGGCTCAGGGATCCCACCGGAGGCCAACCTCGAAGGTGTGTCAGAACTACACTCACATCCCACATGTGAGTGTATCTAGGTGTAGGGGGTTTGGTATTAAAGATCCCCTTAAGGAGTCTGATGACTAGAGGGTGGGATCCCACACTATGCTGTTCTATCGGCATGAGGTATGCGGACAGTGCGCTCCGAGCCGTATTGATGGCACTGTAGCTCATCTTGAGATCATGGTGCAGGTGGGCCAGGAACTCCAGCACATCCGAGATCGAAGCCGTCTTGTAGGATGTCCCTGCGTCCAGACAGTACTGTTCCCATTTCCTGATGAAGGTCAGGTACTGTTTCTTGGTGGAAACTCGCAGGGATGCCGACATGGTGGTGATTGTTCTGTCTGATAACCCCAATCCCCGGTAAGGCCTGTTCAAAATCTGGAAACCAGGAGTTTCAATTTTTGGTGGCATGGATGGCTAATGCCAGTTACCGGGTGAGTCAATAATTGGGGGTGGTGTTGAAGGACCATTGGTGTCTCTACCACCATGTCGTGGAACATTGGGAACCATGGTTGGGTAGGCCAGTCGGGCACGACCAGAATGCCAGAGGCTGAGTCTGCCTGAATTTTCTGGAGTACCCGACTGATGAGGGAGAAGGGAGGGAAAGCATAGAAAAAGAAATTTCCCCAGTCCAGCGTGAAGGCATCTACCGCTGCTGCCTCTGGGTCTGGTTCCCAAGCCACATACATGGGTAGTTGGTGATTTAACCTAGACGCAAACAAATCTATATCTGGCGTACCATATTGCTTGATAATTTTAGCAAATAATTTTGGGTCCAACATCCATTCGATGTTGTCGTTGAATTTTCGTGACCTGGTGTCCGCCACTAAATTTAGCTTGCCTGGTAAATAGGCAGCTGATAGCCAAATATGTCTCTCGACACACCATTGCCAGATTATAGCAGTTAATTTGTCGCATGATACTGATTTAATGCCACCCATGTGCTGGATATAAGATACTGCCGTAGTGTTGTCGATCATAATTCTAACATGCACGTGCCGCATACCAGATGCATATGCTTTTAGCCCATAAAAGGCGGCGAGCATTTCCAAAAAGTTAATGCCCAGTGATTGTAGTAGCGATGCCTCTGAGTTAGTCCATCTGCCACCTGTGCTGTCTATGGAGTTAGTAGCTCCCCAGCCTAAAGCACTGGCATCCGTTGCAATGGTTATGTTAGGATTGGTTACGGCGATAGGACTGTGACTGTGCCAAATATTGTCAACCCACCACTGAAGTTCTGATTTGGCTTCAGCGGGTAAATCCATTTTGCGATCATAATGCCCCCTATGAAGGCGTAATGCATGAGTCCTTGCTCTTTGTAGATTTTGATAATGCAAGGGCCCATGTTGGGCAGCCGGAAATGCTGCTACTATAGAGCCAATAACTCTGGCTACATGCCGTATTCTAGGTTGCGGTGTAGCAATTAAATGGCTACAAGCTTCAATGAGTGAAACTGTTTTGTTTCTGGGCAGAGTGACAGTCATGTGAATCGTGTCAATAGTGAAGCCTAAGTAATCCATGTTAGTAGTAGGCTCCAATATTGATTTATCTGGGTGAAGGATAAAACCCAAAGTTTCAAGGAGTTGTTTAGTGGCTAACACTCCTGCGACAGCTTGTTCCCGTGTTCTTCCTAATATGAGAACATCGTCCAGATAGGCCACTACTAAATGTTTTAGTTCTCTCAATTTCTTCATGGCCACTTTAAGAATTTTCGTAAATAGTCTGGGAGCTGTCGTTAAACCATTGGGCAAAGCTCGGTACTGCCATAGCTGGCCCCTCCAGATAAATTTCAGATATTTAAAGTAATCTTTATGAATGGGTACCAAATAGTAAGCATCTTTGATATCTATGCTTGCCATGTAGTATCCCTTGGAGATCAGTTGTCTGGCAGTGACAAATGTCTCCATTTTGAAATGTTGATACTCAACAGACTGATTGAGTGATGTCAGATCAATAATAATGCGACATCCACCATCTTTTTTGGTTTTGAGAAAAATATTTGATACAAATTCTTGCGGCTCGTGTGTGGTCATTTCTATGATGCCTTTAGCCACGAGCCGATCAAGTTCAGCTTGTCCTTCTACCTTCTCAACTGCCGAGGGAAGGAACACCCTTTGGGGCATGTGCTGAACTGGCGGTTCTACGCCTGGTTTGAACTCAATTTTGTATCCACTAATACTGTTGAGTATAAACTGATTGTTAGTAAGGGAGCACCAAACATGCTTGAAGAACCTCAAACGTCCCCCTGTTAATACTACACCCTTTGTCTGTGTATGTTGACAGGAACCAGACCCACCTACCTCCATGTTCACTTGTGGGGTCGTTTCCGGTGGGTCTGGCCCAAGGTTGTCCGTGTTGGTGCTGCGGTGGGGCGGCGCATCTTCCCACGGCTCCGCCCTGGGCCCCGCTCTAAAAAAGAGCACTGGGGGTAGTGGGAGGCGGTCACCAGGCTTTCACCAGCTCGGTATCTGCTGGTGGCTGCCGAGGCGTGCGGCCAACTGGGTGTCTTCACCCTGCTCGGTCCTGGCCCTGCCCTCATGAGGCCTACTGGTTTTGCCGCCTCTTCCAACTCCTTGAGCCTTTTGGCCAGATCCGCACCAAATAGCAGCGCCTGTCGTTCGGGCGCTGGAGCTTTACAGAGGCCGGCATATGTTGGGTTGAGGGCAGGCCTGATGTTGTCCCGCCGTAGGTTGTTTAGCTCATACGTGGTGCTGCACATCAGTGCGAGGGCATCCTGCTGGGGTATGGTCAGGTCTTCATCCCCAACGGACCGAGCAAAGGCGGTGACGGCTGCTGAGTGGAGCTTCAGGACTCGCTGCATTTTGACCTCCTGAGCCCTTATTTGCTGCCCCAGCTGGTTCCAGATCTGCCCATTGACCGTCTTGACCCTCAGCGCCTCGCAATTTTCTGGCGCGATGTAGTTGTCAAGGGCCTGCTGGACAGCCTTGTCCTGCAGCGGGTTGTTGGACAGCCTGTTTATAGTTGCCGCCATTCTGGGTGGCAACACCATCCCAGTTGTTGGTGGTGCCGCATATCGGCCCACTACACCCAGTAGCTCTTCTTCCGGCACGCCCGGCATGCTGACGATATCCTCCGCCTGCCCTTGGGATAGGCCAGCCCAGTCCTGGCCTCCCTTACTGCCCTCGAACATAGAGGGTACAGAAGGGTGTGGAGAGGAGGAGGCCAAAGCCCGTCCTCCTGGGAGATGCCGCATCTCCTCATTAATCATACGCTCGAGGAGCTGCCTCATGCAGCTTATCCGAGCGTCTCCCCTTTTCGGTGGGGGAGAGTGTTCCCGTTCCTCCGATTCATCGGAGGACACCGGCCGGTCGGTTTTCTGTGTCGCCTTCCTCCCTGTGCGGGGCGTTGAAATCTGCAGCACTGGGGGCGGCTCGGTGTCGGGTGAGCGGGAGCGTTGAAAAAGCTCCTCCGCTGCGAGAGGCTGCCGTCCCGCTATGGACCCGTCCTCGGGTGGAGTAGGGCAGGCAGTCCTCCTGGCTGGTCGCTTGCGAGAGGCCATTATTCTCTCTAGCGCGACTCTGTAACAAAAAAGGCACTTACCTGAGGTCTCGTCTTTATGCTGCAGCTGGAGAGCCTGGCTCCAGCTGCTGCCGCTGTTGCACTGCTGACGTAATGCCGCGCCTGCGCGCTGGGTGGGTTCTTCACGTAGTCACTCACGTGACTCCGAAGTAAAATCAGATCACTGAACTTTATCTTGTACTAAACATTATTCACTTTGTCCTGTGGAAGGCTTGATTGATAATCATGTACAGTCTTCCCGCGGACTGGATAGAACGCAACAAAAAAAAATCTTACTTTACCTTGGTTCATGTTACAGTAGTAATCCAGACTAAATCTCGAGCATCTACAAATTTTTGCTTTTCAAAAGATCAATAATTCCCCCAAGGATATTGCATCTTTTGAGTTATGTATTTTTTCATATATTCATATTCATTTGCATCCTCTCTGTTTCACCTTCATTCTGTATTCAACTTAGTAGTCTAGACCGACATATTGGAAAGCAGAATAGGGGACATGTAGGACATACCAATGACGCACACACACATGTACACGCGCAACTGCGCATACACCCACACATACACCTATAATATGCCCTGAAAATGGATGTTGATTTTCTTATTGCCGCTGAGATGAACATTAAACATTGCAACTGCAATGTTATTATATAACATGGTTTCAGCTGTAATGGTGCTGCACTTATTTGAAAATATTGGAAAAATTGAGGACTCATGCATCTCTCCCGGTGAGACATCAAACTGTAGGTAAAGTTCATCTCGTACCTGGCCAACTTGTTGCGGGCATTATTTCCAGTGGTATTCTGGTCAAGATTTATTGTGCATTGGTGTATATTTTTACCATTTGTCATGCAATTTTCTTTTATCTAGATCATTTAGTATTTCCTAACGACATTTGCACTTTTTAAGAAACTACATAGATTAATTTTATCCTTTCCCTCAGATCTTACACTTAATTTTAAAATGTGACTCCTGTCGCTGTCTCTATAATGTATGCAAGAAAGTCCACGTGGATCTTTGGTAAAATCTCGGAAGACCTCTTCCGCCCTCTTGCTGACCTTGCAATTTGTTGCAATTTACAACTACAATACCAGGATCCTTGGTGTTGTAAGGGAAAAGTTATCTTATTCTGAGTCATTTGTGCTCATTCCATTGTGATTTTTTTTTTCTTCACCTTGCATGCTATTTTACCCAACAAAATCTTGATACACATGAGGTTGTTTTCCTGAACGTTATAGAGTTTAAGTTATAAGATAATTTAACATGGCATGGAAAAACTGCCAGATTCTCAGTTCATTAATGACCTTTAGAAATCAGATCTCCATGCAACTCTAGTTCCCCATGACAGAATACCGACTTACTGCCTTCCGAGCCAGGAGTGTTGATTATGATATTCCCTTGAAGTTGTATTCATGCTACTCTGGCAATGAACTGTTTTGTGTCATTTGGGCCTTTTGAACATACCCATCATGTTGAGTGGAGGATTGTCATTAGCACGATCAGCTACCTTTCATGAGCGCGTAGTGTAGAGAAACAGCATGGAAACGGGGCCGTTGGCCTACCAAGTCCACACTGACTGTTCTCACTAGTTCTATGTAATCCCACTTTCTCATCCTCCCTACACACTAAGGGCAATTTACTGAGGCCAATTAACCTGTAACCCCACGTGTCCTTGGGATGTGGAAGGAAACAGGAGCAACTGAAGGAAATCCACAGGGAGAACGTGCAAACTACAAAGACAGCACCCGAGGTCGGGATCCAACCCAGGACCCTGGAGCTGTGAGACAGCAGCTCTACCAGTGCCACTGTACTGCCCCAAGTGTAAATCCAAATAAAATCAAGAAAGAATTACTGTTAATCAGCATATATTGCCAGCATTAAATAAACAAATTTGTAGGGAACCACCAATAAATGTTACCACAAAACATAGTATGGGTTCTTCAAAAGGAGGACTTCAATTCATAATACCACAGTTTATGACCTTGGGACATCCCAAAAAACTTTACAGCCAGTGAGTAACTTGTTAACTGTTACGACTCCCGAATGCAGGTACTTCAGAGCCGCATAACATAAGTCAAAAACCAGGTTCAAGTTCAAAAATAGTTTTAATTATTCAATGGAACACAAAACCCAAACCTGATTCAAACAACCCAGTCAGGGATATGGATGGACTAACAAACAATTAAACAGTGCTCCAGCCAGCCACGTAATGGGCCGTCGAACCAGAGACTCTAAAACCTGCCTAAAGAGATATAACCCTGAAACAAAATACACGAAAACACTAAGGTCAGCCCTTATCCGTCCTAATTCAATATTTGTTAACAAGTAATGGTGAAAGTACACAAAGTTCTATGCCATGTGGCCAAGCCTTCCTCAGCTCACACCAGCAGGCTGCTCACAAGTCAGGGTCTACGAAGAAGAGAGAGAATCCTGGGAAACTTTGGTATTTAACCTTCAGATGAGCCACCCGTCACCTGACGCAGCTTGGCCAATCGAGTACAGGAGCCTTTAACCCCTTGATTCCAGACTCACAGCCACGAGGCCTGTACTCGGGAGAGAAACAGAAAAAGGTAAGTACATAGCATTCACCGGGGGGTGGGGGGGGGAGCGCCTAACATTAACGTGCAGTCACACAAGGGTGCTGTACTGGTAATACTGTGAGATCTCCCAACAGAATGAAGAATGGCCAAGCTGAGGAATATGGCTCGGGGCTCTCTGGAGGACCCTGCTTTTCAAAATAATGATTAGGAATTTTTTGGTCCGTCTCAAAGGACAGAACAGGCCTCAGTTTAACATCTGACCCCTAAAGCAGTACTTACAACAGTGTACAACTTACTCAGGAGAAAGAAGGAACTGCAGCCGCTGGTTTACAAGACAAAGTGCTGGAATAACTCAGCGGGGTCAGGCAGGATTTCTGGAGAACATGGATAGGTAGTGTTTCGGGTTGGGACCTTTCTTCAGACTGATTTTAGGGGATGGGGAGAAAATTAGGAGGAGCAGAACAGCATGGTGAGTGATAGGTAGATGCAGGTGAGGGGGTGTTAGATAAGTAGATAGATCACAATTTACAGTCCTGACACTGAAATTACACTGAATTAAATGCCCAAATCTCTGGGTATTTTGCATTGAATACAATTTAATTTGATTTCAAGTGACATTTTTTTATTTACTGACTGAGTTTTAAGAAACTAAATTTGGCATGTGCAACAGAATGCATCAGGGCAAAATGTTCTTCCAAGCTTTATTAATGGTTGGAATAGTTGCTGACATTTCCAATTGAATCTTTCCAATTGAATCTTTCCACAATTCAATAAATTGTGGAGCCGCAGGAGATGGGCAAGATCCTCAACGAGTATTTTTCCTCTGTACCGTGAAGAAAGACCTGAAGACTGGGGAACCTCGGACAGTCAATGGAAGTGTCTTGAGCACAGTTATGGTCAAGGAAGCGCTGAATGTCTGAAAGTAGACATATCTCCCGGACTTTATCTGATGTATCCGAGAACGCTGTAAAGTTTAGAAAGAAACTGCAGGCGGCCTGGCTGAGATGTTTGAATCATCATTAAATATGGGTGAGATGCCAGAAGACTGGAGGGCGGCTAATGTTGTGCCTCTATTTAAGAAGGGCTGTAAGGTTGGGATGTTATGTTACAGTTGTTCAAGGTTGGTTAGGCCACATTTGGAGTGTTGTACTCAGTTTTTGTCACCATGCTGTAGGAAAGATGTTGTTTAGGGTAAGGTTGAGCAGGCTCGGACTTTATTCGTTGGAGCGCAGAAGGAAGAGGTGTGATGTTATTGAAGTGTATAAGGTCAGAAGGGGAATAGATGGAGTAGATGCGCAGAGTCTTTTACACAGATAGGGGAATAAAGAACCAGAGGACATTGGTTTAAGATGAGAGGCGAATATTTTGAATGATACTGAGGGGCAACTTTTTTACAGAGGGTGATGGGTATTTGGAATGAGCTGCCAGAGGAGGTAGTTGAGGCAGATATTATAACAACATTTAAAAGACATTTGGACAGATACATGGACAGGAAAGGATCAGAGGGATATGGGCCAACTGGGCAAGTGGGACTAGTAGATGGGGCGGCTTGGTCGGCATAATCATGTGGGCCAAATGGCCCATTTCCATGCTCTATGACCCAGTGTCTTTGGATGTCATCATTCTTAGCAGTCTAATTCCTAAGACTTGTCTTCATCTTTATAAATGTGAAGGTACAATGTAGTGCTAGAATGGTCAAAGCTGTGGCACAGTAGCCCTCAGACTCACTGTACTGTTGCTTTGACCTTTGTAATACTGAATTTTGCATCCCCATTACTGCAGTTGGAGAACACAAAGAATTTCAGATGGCACCAACATTCTAGATGTGCATTATCCCATCTTGTTCCAATAAGCCTGCCTTCAAGTTGCTTGCTATGATCAACCTTGCACATAATGAGAATGTGGTCATTCCCCATGTCAGGTTGCACAACTCTAAAGTTGAAAGATGTAAAACAGTTTTCGCAATTAAAACATTCACACATCCCAGGTATCTCGTCATTGAGTTCTTTTCATTTGTATTCGAGGAGAAATAATGATTTGCAAAAATTGGCTCACATTCGTTTAAAGATTAAATTTGATATTGTTCAGGGTTTGCTTGCTCTCAGGAGTGACTGACAGCATACGTGAATATACTATAAATTGAGACAATGTCTCCCAGGGAAACAAGACCACGTTTGTCAGTAAATGTTAATTACTGGATTACTGTTTTTTCTGATGCAGTTTCTCTTTTTCAGTTAGGTTAATACCTTGTCTCAGCTGGTGGCTCCTAAAGCCATTTTGCCAGATACATGCCAGGTCTATCAAATGAGCCTCAATCTCAACACTTCAATTTCCTTTCACAGAAGGCTGAGGTATGATGTTGCAGAGGTGTATAAAATCATGAGGGGAATAGATGGTGTGAATGCACAGAGGCTTTTTATGAAAAGATAGATGCTGTGAAATTAGAGGTGAATTCAGAAATGATTTTGTGGTATGTGATATATTTTCAGGTAGAAGTAGAAATGAATATTATTGATGCATTAAATGGAAAATTGGGTAAGAAAAATGGAGGCTTGCATTGGCAGGATGAGAGGGTGTTTGAGTGGGCCATAATAGTCAGTGTTTCTGCATTCTATATTCTATGAGATCACTGCAGTGCTATCTGTGTGTCCTTGGTTGTGCAAATTCACTCCCACGTTTTCCAAAAACAGCACTTTAAAGTAGGTCATTGGCTACAGAGTGCTTTGAGTTATCCTGAGAGGTGCTATATAAATGCAAGTCTTTTTTTTCCGAGTGGCAATTTTGACAGTGTATCTCCAGGAGTAATGTCAAGGATTCAAATACCATGTCACAGATTTCACTATGTAGTTTGGATTGACGTTTCAGGGCAACATTGAACTGTGCTGCATTGTCGTTGATGTTGGCTTTCTGAAGAGATGCTAAACCCGGGTCTTGTCTATCTGGTCACATAGAAATGAAAAGGCTGAGGGAATAATTTAATGGTTCATTGGCACTTTTATTGTCACGTGCAAACACTCAGTGAAATTATTTTCTCACATACAATCCAGTACAGTATTCCATACCCAAGGATATCCCCGATTAGCAAGTGTACAGGAATAGTCCACTGAGCCCGCACGCAAGAGGCGCCATGATTTGGTGCCATTTTCAAAGTCCAGGCCACGATCAAGTTCTTATGAGCGGTGTCCAATGAGATAGATGCAGAAAAAATGTTCCCAATGTTGGGGGAGTCCAAAACCCTGTAAAAGTCACTGTTTAAGAATATGGGGTAAGCCATTTAGGATTAAGATGAGGAAAAACCTTTTCACCCCGAAAGTTGTGAATCTGCGGAATTCTCTGCCACAGAAGGCTGTGGAAGCCAATTCACTGGATGTATTCAAGAAAGAGTTGGATATAGCTCTCAGGGCTAACGGAGTCAAGGGATAAGGCGAGAAAGCAGGAACAGGGTACTGATTCTGAATGATCAGCTATGATCATATTGAATGGTGGTGCTGACTCGAAGAGCCTACTCCTGAACCTATTTTCTATGTTTCTATGATATGATGGTACGGCTTTCCTGAATTGCAGCATGCTTAGTGTGACTTCCTTATTTCTCACTGTCTGAACAGAAATATCGGGATGTCAGGACATTACCTGAAGTGTACTAGAAACAAGAACATAACTGTATAAAACAAAAATAATAAAAGTAACTGCCACCTATGAGAAATTGTTGAGGTTTGTCAAGTCTGGTGCCCAGTCAGAAATTCCTTATGCACAAGTTGAACTTCACTTGTACAGTGCACACGGCCATGCACAGAAGTAAGAGTAAGGCAGAGAAATCTTGTTTGCAGTTGTAGAATATTGAATGTCATCAAATGCCTTTTTATCGTGACTGATTTCATTCCTCCAAAACACAAAGCATACAAGAAATATGGCTGTCTATACTTGTTTAGATACTTTTTTTCCAGTAAAAGGTTGTTTTCCATCTGCAGGTGTTGATCCTCAGTTCACAGCCAACCTGCTTTCAACATCTGTTTTATTCTCAATGGTTCTTTTTTATCAGTCTTCTGCAGGATATTCGTTGGGCATATATAACATTGACATACAAATAATTTGGTTTGTTCTTAAGTGCAATTTAATCCTATTAGCATGGTTAAAAAAGACATTTCCTGTTTATGATATTTCATGAATTGATTCAGCTTATCATAACTGTGTTGCAACAGGGAGCCAGTCGACTTTGAGTGAATCAGAGCCACCACTGGTGACTGTGGCGAGTCAGATGGCAGAGGCCAGTGCTGGAACAAGTTCTGACTGGCCCTTGGAGAATGCAGGGGGCAGCTCCTCCTCTGCCCAGCAGACTGAGGCGAACCCCTCAGCACCAGGAGCCAGTGCAGCGTCAACAGGTAGGTAACAAACCAGTGCCCAAGCAGCATCAGCACAGAGCTTTCTGTTTCGAAAATTAAGTATTTGAGGAAGCCATGTAACAGCTTTTGGTGATTTGAGAGATGTGACGTAAATTGTTTCAGTTTAGTTTATTCGCACGTGTACCGAAGTACAGTGACAATCTTGTGTTGCATGCTCTCCAGTCAACAGAAAGACAGTACGTGATTACGATCGAGCCGCACAGTCTATTTACAGTGTATTGCAGTACAAGGGAATGATTTTATGGAAATTCCACACTCGGTAATATGTGACTACTATCTCTGTGGGCCAGATCATCTGACCCATCCCTGCCTACAGAATCTCTGGCCTCCAAGTCAGGCACTCCTGAGGTCTCCCACCCAACCTCCCAGACTTGCTGTCTGCCCATCTAATCTCAGTCTAGCCTATTCCAACAGCTGATCCAATGAGCCAAGGCAATCCCATCCCTAGGTTGGTGCACTGAGGAATACACAGGTCCACCAATGATTTTCCTGCAACTGATGGTGCGGCACATCCTTTAATCCAGACAAAATTACGAGAGGGCACGTAAAATTCCCTGGGCGGCCACAAATGGCATTATCTGTGGTGTACGCTCTTTTGGCATGTGTCCCTCTGTCCCGAAAGAGTTATTTATTTACATCTGCAGTTGTTAATGCTGATCCCTTGGTTTTGTGTAATTCTTAGCTTATTTTGCTTGCATCAAACCCTAGCTAAGGCTTTTAAGCTGGGTCCAAGTGACAGTCACGGTGTCAAGCGCAAGCACATTTAATTTACATTTAATTTTTGTTTTATTTACATTTCTAGAAGTATATGGTGCTTTAGAGACATGGGAAGGCTATATATAATTAGTGTGTCAGACGTGTATTGTATCATTATTATGTGACACCTGGCAAAATGGATCATCCAGCAAGGCTCTGGAAACAAGGGTGCCAGGAAATCAGTGGTGGACCTAGTATATGGGAAAAATAAAAACTTTTATTACAAGGGTGAAAGTATTCTACTGGTAAGATTTAATAATTTGATTAAAATCTTTTTTTAAAGTATGAGGTTTAATCTGTATTCCGCCAGAAAGGAATGCATCTTTTGACTTTTGCAAGTTACTATTTTCAGCGATTGCTAAGGGAATTAATGCTCGTGAGATATTATATTTCAATAATGTGGGTGACTTTGGTGAGACTTTATTTTGAGTACAGTTGCAATATTGGTCTCCTTACTTACGGAAGGATGTTTGTTAATGTGTTGGAAGCATTTCAGAGAATGGATATAAGAATAGATACCATCTATTGTATATCCTTCATCAACCTCAGTGAAGATGGTACATTTTTCAAGAAGGCTTTGAGCACATCCTTAATTTTTTTTTGCTTACCTCTGCCTACTTGCAATCTCATCCTGCGACAGAATATACAATAGAGCAACTGTTTCAAAGGCCTGATGACGCGCATGCAAATGATACAGCATCTTGTTACAGCAAAGCCAACTGAGTGTAGTGAAAGTCCTAGTGCATCCTACTATTGCCAGGTGTGAATAATGACATTTCAGACTTCTGACTGAAGGTCTTCACCACTGACTTGTAGAACATCTCGAGGGCAACCATTTATTTTTATTTTCTCATTTGGAACATGGGCTTATCAACTTATTTTTGATCAAGAATGATGCCAAGGCCAGGTTGACCAAGCTGCTATGGGATTAAACCATAAGCATTCATATCTAGGAGAGTCGGGATTAAGGAGATCTCTGATGTGTTCATTCCAGCTGTCGGTTCCTGATGATTTCACCCATTCTTGGATTTTTGACCTTTGGATCACTGAAGAACCTGTATCTGTCATGGCTGAAGTTGATTTGCTGGCCTGCCAGGCTCTTTCCACTTGTCATCTGCTCTTTCACTCAGGCTTTCTGCTGGACCTCTGCTTTAGTGTGTCTGCTGAACTATTTTTATTCTCTTGAATGGTGGAGCTTCCAATCCAGGAACACCTTATATTTATGGTAAATTATTTCCTCATTCTCTTGGTCTTTCTTACCATTCCTGTCGCAGCCAAGAGTCTTACTACAGGTACCCATCATGGTGGCCTTCAGATGAAGCGTAAATACTATGGACATTGTAGACCCTGTTGACTGTGAGATACTTGTGGACTTGAACAGTGATCTTCCTGGAACAACTGATGTTTTGGACCCCGCCTTACTATTGATAACAGAGCAGATTAGGCAATTGTCAGACCAGCAATCATCAGCGTTTATCAATGGTATAGATGAGGTAGACATCCTTGCAGTCTCTCACTTGGAAGATGATTCAATCTAACGGTACTTGTGCTAGTGTCTCTGTCACAATAGTTGCCAGAAGTTTTCTCCCTCGCCCTCTGATAGATCAGGTGTTTATTCTTCAAACAGGTGCCAGTGATGATGGGAATTATTTTTCATGGAGTGTGAATAAAGTGGCTGCTGAGTTTGTGTGTTTTAGAGGTGCACAGATCCAGGCAAATAGCGAGGGTCCCACTCTATTTGTGAATTATGCCTTGTGGCCCTTGTGGATCTTCTTCTTGCGTTTGAGGCAGCAGAAGTTATGTAACGCCCTCCAAGCGCTGTAGCCAGTTAGACCTTCCACATTCAGCTGCAACAGGGTGATGCCATCTGTTTCGACATCCGTAGGTGCCCGCCCTAAAAAGGGCGCATGCTCCAGGTTGGCGTCAAGCGACTGAGATTGCATTAGGGCTGCAAGCTGCGACAACTGAGATTGCATTATTTCTGCTGCTGTCTCTGGTTGTTGTCATATTGGATGTTTAGTAGAGAGTAGAGTGTTTAATTCGTTCATGATATATGTATTTTTATTTCTATTTATTTTTTACTGCACACTGAATGGACACTGGTTGAGCAACTTTTTTTTGTTTCCTCTGGGTATGTGAGTACTCAGGAAAATGACAATAAAGATATACTATACTATTATTCTCCTGACTGAAGTCAGTTGACAGGGCTCACCACGGGGAGGTCAACAACATGAGCCCCCCCCCCTTGTGGATGGTGGAATGGCTTTATAGAGGCAGGAGATGAATCATGTAACAGCATCTCACCTGCACTAGTAGCTATTCCATTTTTATAGCTAATACAGTTAAGGTTCTGGTCAATGCTGATCCCTCAATTTCCCAAGAGATTGATTGTGAAGGACTGACAATGGTAATATCAAAGTACAAGATGAGACTTCCTCCTCAAGATGCCTTTATTATTGTGGCATAGGAGCTACTTACCACCTAATCAGCTCAAGCTCAAATGCTGCCCAGATCAGCTGCTTTGTTGTCGGAATATTTAGGAATTGATCTGAACTGTGCAATCAATAATCCAAAAGCAAAATGCTGCAGACTCTGAACATCTGAATTAAAGTGGAAAACATTGCCAACACTTAGCAACGAGAGCGTAAGTGGAGAGAGCAACAGAGTTAGCATTCCAGATCATCAGTACTGGAAACGTTAGGGAAAGAAATGAGGCAGAGGGAGAGAGAGGGTGGAGAAATCAGAGGGAGGGTGGAGATGATGTGCTTCCATGCCAGAAGTACATCAGATGCTGCTATCTGGCATCACTTTTTACCACCTTCATAGTTGGTCCCTGGTATAGATAGCATTAGTTGCGAGGGTAACACAGTGGTACAGATTCTGTCTCACGGCTGTAATGACCAGGGTTTGATTCTGGTGGAGATTCCGGTGAAGATTCCGGTGAAGATTCCGGTGGAGTTTGCATAATCTTCCATTGATGTGGGGGGTTTTCCAGCTACACAGGATTCCTCCCATGTTCCAAAAATGTGCAGATTGGCAGGTTAATTGGACATTGTTAATTGCTCGTAATGCATGGGTGAGTGGTAGAATCTATGTGGCATTGAAAGTATTGTGGGGAGAATAAATAGCTTAGGGTAGGATTGGTGTCTAAGTGGGAGGTTGATGGTCGGCACAGACGCTGACTGAAAGGTCTGTTACCTTGTTGTACATCTCCAGGGCTCAGATGATCCTGGCCTATTAGGTTATAGTTTCTGAAGTTGATTTTGCTGCCATAGAAGACCCCATTAGAATAGCTTAAACATGCATGATTTTTACATTTTGATCTGTCCTGAAGCAAAATCTGATTTGTACATTGAATCAGGGTACAGATCATCCACAATCGTGTTCAACAATGGAAATATGTTCTGTGTTTTCTTCCAATTTAGCGCTATATTAATATGATGCAGTAACAAGGACATCTTCAATGTGAAACCAGAATTTTGTCTTTGGGTGGCATCTGTGGTGGTACCTGAACATTGTGGTTTCCCTGATTATTTTCCTTCGCACCACATCTGCTGCATCTTTTTCCTCTGTGACTGGGTATTAGAGCAAGAATTAGACACACTGGATCAAATATGTTTTGAGGAGAATCATTATCTGATGCATTTGGATGATTCACATTTAGCACTAAAATCCCTTTTCTCCTTTGCAATGATATTATGACAACAATTAATTATTTTGTATAGCTGCTGCACATGGCAGTTTGAGTTATTCACCCAATTTATACAAAATTGCAATAAACCTTGGGAGTAATTTTATGCGAGTTATGAGACAACAGGATTCTGTCTAATTCCCTTCCGATTCTCTCTTTTGACCTATGGAAGACAGGATTATATATTCTTAATATTGTTTTTTAATTTATTATGAATATATATCTCACTCTTCTATCTGTAAATGTGACTTTTCTGCCATTTTCCTGGTTATTGGTTTTAGGCATTTTTTTTATTTGTAATTTGTCTACCAATCCCCAGCCACACATTTCACTTTGTCAACAAGAAGCTTTGGTTGGCAACAAAATGGAATGACACACAGATTTGCAGGATTGTTCTCAATATCTTAAAACGGAACAAAATTATCATCACCGCCTACAGTGTCTCTGGCCTGATGCCAAGCCACCAAAGGGGAAAAATGCAATGAGCACTTTAAAGTGCGCAAACAATTCCCAATCACAGGTGGAAATTGTGCCTTACATCTGTTTCTTGGTGGGAGGTGAGTGATTAGAGGTTTATCAGACACAGCTACCATGATACTCGGCTGTTTACAAACTACATAGCAAGATCTTGGCTCATTACTGCCTATCCACATTCAGACAGCCAGAATAGAAAGATGGAATAGTAGAACAAGGAAAATCATTCAACCCCTCGTGCCTCCTGCACCGTTCAAATTGATCATGACTGAACATCCAAATATAGTCATAGTCATATGACATAGCATGGAAATAGGCCCTTTGGCCCAACTCATCCATCGCTGTATGACTCAATGACTACCCACAATCTCTTGCTTCAATTTAGCACACTAATCCCTAGTATGAAACCATGTCAAAAAGCCTTCTATAGATCTAAGTCTAAATCTAGATCTATTGGCAGGATAAGTGACATGTTGATGAAATGATTGTAACACATCTCTCTGGGATGCACAGCATTTAGTTATAGACTAGTATTTCCCCCTTTCACTCCCCTAATTACATCCTCAAAACAAAATCTAGTAAACATATGATGCGTGATTTATCTTTTATAAATCCATACTAACTTTGATTGCTTCTTTCACTGTTGAAGAAGTTATACAGCACGGAAATAGGCCTTTAGACCCAACTCGACAATGTCGACCAAGATCACCCATCTAAGCTAGTTTGCCTGCTTTTGGTCCAGCATCTCTCGAAACCTTTCCAAATTGCCCCTCAGGTTCCTGTTAAATCTTTCCTCTCTGGCGTAATCTCCAAATGCTGTGATACCACATCCTTCACAATGGGCTCCAGCATTTTCCCCAACACTGATGTCACACTCGCAGGTCTTGAACTCTGAATAAGGTGCATCATGAGCAGGATAAGCTGATTTCACCAAAATATAACTCCTCGCACTTTAATGGTCGACAACCTTACAATGAATGCCAAACTTCACTTTGCTGTAAAAAAATATATTTTCCCTCATTGGCCCCCAGCACCTGTCTGCATCAACCTCCTCCACTCATTCCATTCTCCATAGTCAAAGCTATTTGTATTATTCATGTTCCCAGGTATGTCTTTGTGAATGCCACATGTCTAATATTTGTATCAATCCTTGCATCCACCGTTTGCAGCTCATATTGTTCAGTTTGCTGCTGCATCAAACTGCACCGCACAGTATGGTGCCAAACACCACCTTCCCCTTTCCTGCACCTTTCATATCATCATGGAGACTGCCTTCCTCTCCTGGAAATACAAGTAATTTTACAATCACAAAACAACTTAGATCAACTTTTTGTATAATTGTCTAACTATTCAGCTCCTGTCCCTCTTTATCTGAATGTATCAGCCTAACCTTCTGTCTTCCTCAGATGCCTATCTAATTTTCCCTTAGCTGCATCAATACCGTTTGCCAGAAATACATCATGTTTTAAGGTGTTTGAACTCCTAACTATTCTTTGTTTCTGCTGGATTCCTAAATGTATTTATTGACTACTCGGCTGTTTTTTGGCCCACAAACTCAACAAACCTTTTCAGAGTAGCATTTTCATACCTAAGTCAACATCTATTCCCTCAACCACGTGCACCTTGAAGCCCATCATTGTTGCTGCTATTACTGGTTGCTGGCTATCTTTACAATCTGAGCCCCTCAAACCCCTCAACCATTCACTGGATGCTTTCCAGAGTCTACTGACCAATCTATCCCCATCATCCACTGTCGGTACTTTCTTTCCAAAACTACCCCCTATCACCAATAACTGCTCCCATGTCTAATGTGCCTCATTCCTGACTCTGTTTCCAAGTTACTTGTAGTAGCAGATGCATTTTCAATAAGCTCTCTTCCTAAAAGCACAAGATGGGCTCCTTCCAATTTAGTATAGTTAAGGCAAAACATCAAAATAGTGACTATTCTTCAGCAAGTAGCATCATTGCATTTTTGCCTGTAATGATTTATCAAGAACAGGAGTTTGGTGCTAGCTTAGGAGAAGCTACACTCCAAACCGATAAACAAGGGTGACCCACAAAGTCTTGCCTTCTACATTTTGGTGATCCTGCCGAAAACATCCGTACCATTTCATTGAATTGTTCTAAATTTCTCATGCTTCCACCAAGATTTTCTCAATATAAAACCAAAGCAAACCGTAACTGATGGTTAAGATGGCATTGTTAGTTTCTACATATTAATCAAAATGGAGGAAAGTAGGTGAAAGGATAACGATGGTTCTGACCTCCCTGCCATTGAGGGGACCTATCATAGTCACTGCCTCAAAAAGGCTGCCAGCATCATCAAAGACCCGCACCATCCTGGCCACACAGTCATCTCTCCGCTGCCATCAGGTAGAAGGTACAGGAGCCTGAAATCTGCAACAATCTGCAAACAAACTATGAACTATAACAGCCTATTGCCCTTTATACGTGTGTGTGTGTGTGTGTGTATATATATTTATTATGGTATATGGACACACTGATCTGATCTATATTTATGACTACAATATCCTGTTGTGCTGCAGCAATGCAAGAATTTCATTGTCCTATCTGGGACACATGACAATAAACTCTCTTGACTCTTGACTCGACTTGAACCAGGCAAGGACTTGGGAAAATAGCCAACGATCCCGAGGAACATATTAAGGGATTATATCAGTACAGCAAAGAAGAAGGTGAATTAATTAAATCAGTCATTTTTAAACTCTCTTCAATCCTTTGATTTCCAAATTGATGCTTGAAACAGAATTTTAAGAATTAAAGTCACAGGACAAAAAATATTCATTTTTTCAGTTATCTTTTGTATCAGTTAGTTTTTTTTTTCTGGAAACATCTTTGCTTCAAAGCCTCAATCTATCTGGGAATCCTAAACTTTATTCTGGATATTTTTCCCCCCACGTTTTTTGAAGAGAAATACCAGGTAAATTCTGAGTGTTTTCATTAGAAAGTCTCTGTGCTTTGAAAAGAGTACAGCATTTGACTTCATGAGTATCTGGAAAATAGCGAACAAGAAACACAGATTTCTTTATTCTCGGACGGAAAAATCCTGTTTGTTTTTCCACTTGATTTGAATTTAGCTGGGCAATGTCTTTGATCAGTTACTAAGATGTACTCCGACCAAAAACAGTTTATTCTTTGTCAATTAACTCTGATGACTATCCGCATGACTTAAAGAGTACATCAAAGCAATAGGTTACTTAGCCACACCAAATTTGAAGCACGTAGATTCTTCTTTGTTTTTTCTGGCTTTTATTTTTAGCCACGAGACATAGAAATTGAATATAAACATTATGTCAATATATTAATATCAACCTTAATAAAAGTAGAATATTCTTGTGGTCAGTTTATGGTTGAAGAATATTTATTTTTTATTCTGGCCTGAATTTTCCCTCAATATCAGCCAAACAAAGGACGTAGTTATTGACTTAAACTGGGTGGTGTGCACATCCCAGTCAGCATCAGTGGTCCCAAAGTGGTGATGGTCAAGAGCTTCAAGTTCCTAAGCATAAATATCACCCACAATTTGTCCTGACCAACCACATTGATGTTTCCTCATTACTCTGAGGGATTTCAGCATGTCTGCAACAACTCTGATCAACTTCAATTGATGCGCCCAATGGATTCTATCGAGAAGCATCACAACTCTGCCAAATAACTGCAAGAAATTGCAGAGAGTTGAAAGATGCAGCCAAGTCCATCATACAAACCAGCCTCCCTGCCCATCGACTACATTCATGCTGCCTCAGGAAAGCAGCCAACATAATCAAGAACCATTAACATTTCAGTCATTCCCTCTTCTCCCCTCTCCGGTCAGGCAGAAGATACAAAAGCTTAAAAGCACATGCCACCAAATTCAAGAACAGCTTCTTCCCTGCTGTTAACAGACAACTGAGCGATGCTCTCATAGATTAAGGGTGTAGTCCTGACCTCCCAACCTATTTCATTGCAGCCCATCTGCATTTTCTCTGTAAGTGTATCCCTATAACACTGTAACACTATATTCTGTACTTTGTTTTTTTCTATTCACACTACCTGTCAAACTTGTGCATAGTTTCATTCTAGTTGTACACAGTATGATTTAACAGGAGAGCACGCAAATAAATATTCTCACTCTATCTCGTGCACGTAAAAATAATAAACTTATAGCAAGACTGTTGAATCAAAATAGTGTTTGAGATTTCCATATCTCACCAAAACTAATGGCTGATAGTCGCCAGGTTGATCTACCTTGGAGCGAAAAAAATAATTGGGTAAATACTGCCTGTAAATCTTTTTTATGTACAAAAGACATGATATCGGCTGGATAAGATATTCTTTGCTTTTTGCTGGCATCTGGACCAAGCCCAAAATTACTACTCCAGGTTAAAATACAAGAGATGAAGTAATGTTGTTATCTTATTTATCTCTATTGGCTTTGCCCATGATAATTTATAAAACTTGTTTTACAAAGATAGAATGTACATGTAAAGTCCTAACATTATCTAACTGGCAAGTGCCAGTGTCAATGCTTCACTCAGTCTTCCTCCTAACTCAACCACAATAATCTTGCATTCTTTTTTTTGTCTTTTGCAACATACTATATGAAGACAGGAGAGGAATTGTGGGTGGGAAACGGGCAGAATTGGAAGGGAGAGACAGAAATAGACTGCAAGGACATTGGATAAGACTTGCATTGAAGCACTGTGGATTAAATTGTGTGGTGCAAATGATGAAACTGGGATAGTGGCATCTGAGCCGGCTGAGCAGCCTTGGTTGGTGTGTGTAAAGTCAGTGAAGAATATTAGAAGAATGGTATGGGTGCAGGGTGAAGACTCAAGTGTTTAATTGTCATATGTACCAGCAACAGAACAACGCATTTACTACTCGCTGCAGCTTAATGGACCCATTAACACAACAACCCACTAATAAATATACAATAATCAAGAAATCATAGCTGCTGAAGTAGGGTTACGTTTAGAGTTGTGCAGTGTTCAAGAGCCTGATGGTGCTGGGAAGAAGCTGTAGGTCACAATTCTCAGGCTCCTGTACCTTCTTCCCACTGGTAGTAACAAGCTGCAAGTGTGGCCTGGGTAGCGTGAGTTTTTGGTGGTTTTTGCTGCCTTTTTGAGACATAGCCCCCTGCAGATCAGCTTGACGGTGGAATACATTACGTGGTGGGAGACTGATCTGTTGCTAGTTAACTTTCCACTTTCCTGTCTCTCGGACAAAAATATGGTGCGTGTTCAAGTTATTGACTCAAATCATTTGACCCCAATGCTACCAAGTGCTCAGCCTTTCAGAATCAGCCACTTGGTATAGTTCTTAAAGAGGGCATGGACCCCAATCCTTGCGCTCAAGCAGATTTATATTCTCAAATGTAAAATCAGACCAAAGCAGGACGTCTCATGGTAGCCAATACCATGGATTTTTTTCTGGGCAACACTAGATAGAATATTACTATGGTATTATGTTTTAATGCTGTGGAAGCCTTCAACCGATTAGGATGTAGTGTTTGCAACAGAAGGTATTGTGCGATAGATGGTATGTCCTTTAATGAACAACAGTACCTGGCATGAGAGGATATTCTGTTGTGTGTGCAAGAACATTTCATTTGACAAGGACACCTGAGAAGATTGTGTGTTAGCATATTTTATTTTTCCTTTTTAATCCTCTTAAATATGAAACACAATTTCACAGTTGATCTATCCAGTAAAATTAAGCCTCATGGGGAAAGAGCAAGTTGTGTTTCAGTTTCAGTTCTTGACGAAAGTTGAAATTTGATTCAACAAATGTTTGCATAAATACTTTCAGCCTGTCTAAGTTTCTGATACTGGAGTTGTTCAACATTTTGCCTCTTTACTAACCATGTACAAAAAGCTTATTCCCTTTGGGCTGAATTGATGTCAACCGGAAGGTTTCAGTGCCATATAAAATCTGTTCCTCTGTTTAACTGCTGGCTTGTGAGTTCTGCTGTGTGCATTACAAGCACAGCAGGGATTTGAGAGTGTTTCTTCTTGCTGGGAGGTGCTTTCACCAATGACAACTGAGATTGAAACTAAGGATGCTTGAATGGAAGAAAATAGAAAAACAGTTCCTTTGAATAATTTTCAAGAGTAAACTGTATAATTGAAAAGTAATTTTATATGGGTGCACGATTGTATATTTAGAGCTGTAATCTTGAACATGTTTTAGCAATGCAGTGTGTCTGCGGTTGAGAGAGTGAATACTGTGGCTGGTAGATGGGGTGTCAGCAAAGTAGGCTGCTTTGCCGAGAGTTGTTGGAGGCAAATGGAGAGTATTCCATCACACTCCTAACATTCCTTGTAGATGGTGAAAAGGCTTTCAGAAGTCAGGCGACAAGTCGCTTAATGTAGGCTACCCAGCATTGGTCCTGCTCATTGTTCTTTATATCTCTACCATTCATTGTTCTTTATCTCTCTACGTCATCGTCTATATCTCTCGTTTCCCTTATCCCTAACCAGTCTGAAGAAGGGTCACCCATTCCTTCTCTTCAGAGATGCTGCCTGTCCGGCTGAGTTACTCCAGCTTTTTGTGTCAATCTTCAGTTTAAACCAGCATCTGCAGTTCCTTCCTGCACATTGGTTTTGCTCTTATGTGGTTGATCTGTGGTGACTAATCCCCCTCTCTATATAGCATGAGATTTGGCAATTGTTTAATTTAGAGATATAGCGCAGACACAGGCCCTTAGGCCCACCTAGTCCCTGCCGACCAGCGATCACCACACGCTAACACTATTCTCCACGCATACATTTACAATTTTACCAAGCCAATTAGTTTACAAACCTGTATGTCAATGAATGTGGGAGGAAACCAGAGCTCCCGGAGAAAACCCATGTGTGTCACAGGAAGAACATACTAATGCTGTACAGACAACACCTGTAGTCAGGATCAAACCTGGGACTCTGGTGCTGTAAGACAGCAACTCTACTGCTGCGCTACCATGCCGCCCCAATAGCATTGAATGTCCAGGAATAAGGTAAGAGGGGAGGAAGAAGGGGTGTTAGCTGCAATAGTTCTAAGGTGGTCACTGCTTAACATGTGTGGTTGGCACTCTTTAATGAAGTAGCTGAAATAGGCTAATTAACTATCATAAACTGCCCCTAGCAGGTGAGCAGCATAATGACCAAGATTGATGAGCGGGTGAGAGAGAATAACGTTCAGGGAAATGAGAGGTAATTAAACGTGTGTCGTTGTTCTGCTGAGAACTGGCATGGATTAAAAGATCAGAATGCCCTTTGCTGTAATTATTAAGAAAGATGGATGGACCTAGGACACTGAAGAATTCCTAAAACATGTAATATGGTTGAAATGACATTACATAAACCGTAACAGCAATTTTTAATGAGGTTTTGATTCCAGCAGTATTTGTTTTCTTTATGATTCACTTATCGTTATGATAAGTCTCCTTGATGCCAAGGGTAGTCACTCTCATCTTATCAATGCAATATATTTTCTATATTGATGTTTGGATTTAACAAAGTCTAGAGCTGATGAAGCTAAAGAGTCCTAAACAAGCTTCTAGATCTGAAGCACATGTATTCTTCAATACATCCAGGATGGTGATGGGGGCCATAATAATAATAAACTTTATTACAGACTCAAGGTCCAGACAAGGGGCAACATTACATTAAAAAAGCATTGCATATCAAATATCATAAATACATATAAAATCTTGGTATATCACATAAAAACATCATAATTTTTTTTTTTTTTAAACACAATATTTAAGTTAAAAATCCAGATTAAAAGATGATCAATGTCCTACAACGAGACAACAATACCAGTGTCTCCACAGCTGGGATTCGTAGCGTGTAGTGCTAACCCTTATGTTTGTCAAGGCCACAATAAGCACATTTTTAGTCATTTATCCTACAAATGAATTTATACATTTATACATAATTTATACATAGTCTTTGCTTTGCTAGTATTCTTGATATTTCAAAACATAGAGTGAGATATTGCATGGGAATAGGCCCTCTACACTGACCATCAATCCACCCCACGCCCCTTTTATCTTCCCACAATCCCATCAACTCCTTCCCGATTCTACCACGCACCTACACACTACAAGAAATTTGCAATGGCTATTTAATTTACCAACCTTTATGTCTTTGGGATATAAGAGAAAAAACAGCACACCAAGGGAATTTCTGGCAGTCACAGGGAGATCATTCAAACTCCACACAGACAGCAGCCAATGTCAGGTTTGTAACTGGATATCTGGCACTGTAAGATAGCAGCTCTAATAATTCTGCGGCTTGCATTGGCCAGTGTGGATTGATTTGAGTAGAGATGGTTGTATATTTGCTTCACTCTTTTCCGTGTGTTGGGCTCTGCCATCGTTAACGATGAAAATCATCGAGCTTCCTCGATCTCATCAATTTCCCACTGGCTTTGATAACTTAGTAAAGCAGGATTGCATTGGTTTGAGGTTGTGAGAGTGTTCTTAATCTTCAAGCACAGTCAAGGCTGAGGCAAATATGCGAGCACCTATTCGTCAAATTAATCAACTCTACCTAATGTCAAGTAGCATTGGTTATTACCAGAGTTACTGAGACCAATGGAAAAAAGGAGCACGTCAACAATGTGATTTTGGCTGTACAACACTATCAGCAGGTAGATTTGTAATGAGGTGAGTCCTTCTGGATTAACCCAAACCCAGCAAATAGGTTAATCTGTGTTGTGATTTTTCTCACCATCTGCCACAGACCCAGTTTGGCAACCCTCCCCTCCAGGGCAGCCAATTTAGGCAGAGGTGGAACTGCCAAGACGGCCTTGATGATGGACTCTGAAATCCCCTAGACAGAATCCATCATCATTTAAATACTGTTAAATAAAGCATGGGTAGGCTTATTCATGTACCAAGCCCTTTTTTTGTCTCAATGTCAATCGTCTGTTTTGCTGCTTGTCAAGTTCACAGCAGAGTTGTAGTTGTCTAATGGTAAGTCTAGAGGGCTGTTTGATTGATTAAAAGATACAGCATGGAAATGGGCACTTTGGCCCACCGTGACCGCACCGATCATTGAACACCCATTCACACAAGTTCTATTTTATCCCATTTTTTCATCCACTCCCCACACACTTGGGGCAATTTAGGGGCCCATTAACCTGCAAACCTGCATATCATGGAGTCATACATAGTGGAAACAGGGCCTTCGGCCCAACTTGCCCACAATGACTAACATGCCCAATCTTCACCAATCCCACTTGCTTGAGTTTTGCCCATAACCCTCTAAACTTCTCTCCATGTACTTGTCCAACTTTTTTTAAAAACGTTGTGAGAGGAAACCAGAGCATTCGGAGGTAACCTATGCAGTCACAGGGAGAACGTGCAAACACCACACAGGTAGCACCCGAGGTCAGGATCAAGCCTGGGTCTCTGCAACTGTGAGACAGCGGCTCCACCAGCTCAGTCACTGCTGCCAATGAGCCTAATTGGAAGATGAGAAGCTTTCTTACACACTGATGCTGAGCCTCATTGGAACATCGTGGGAGACCAAGGATGGAAGTGGTCGTAGTGGTCAGCTATTCTGCATTTATTCTTAGTGTAGAGGCGAACATATTTGAAATAAAAGTGCAAGTTGGTTGCATTTCCTGTGTCAGGGTTGCATTTCCTGTGTCATAAGTAGGAGAGAGGATACTACTGGAGAAAGTGTTTCAAATGCTGGAAGATGAGGGTAGTGGCTGTGTTTGATGATGGCATCACATTAGAGGTTGGAAATTGAAGAGATGACGTGCTGAATTTGGAAAATGAGAGCAAAGTGAAGCCTTATCCTTGTTCTTGAAGCAGATGAAAGGGGAAGAGCAGAAATGCCAAACACAAAATGACTGCATTCATGGGCCCACTAGACTATGGTGAAATAGAATCTGCAATTGAGGAAATGTGGATAATATTTCAAGCACTGTGTATGGAAGTTGGCATCTTAAGAGCGTGTGTGCCAAAGATAGAAAAGGTAAGAAAATGGAATTGAGTCATTGCAGGAAGCAGGGTGATGCAATGGTGACATGTAAAGGCAGCTCTGGCAGTCGGTGAACAGCAATACTTGGATGAGCAGGCTTACAGTAGTGTGCAGAAAAACAGTTTTCAATGCAAAGCATTTGCAATCCCTTACCCCACCCCAACAGATGTTGTTCAAATTGCTGAGTTCCTTCAGCAGACTGTTTGTTACTCCGGATTCCCGCATCTGCAGTCTCCTGTGTTTCCAGTTAATAGATTATGTTGATGTTTTCCCATCAGAGCTAGAAAATGCATCCACGGGATTTGACTTTCATGGTAATTGCAAGGATGCAGCCTGCATAATGAATTCAGATCGTGTAAATAGAGAAAAATTGGTTTCTTTGCATAATTATAGCTCATCAAGTAGATTGTTCAAATGATTTGAATATAAAATAAAGCAGAATGTAAGGATAGAACTGTTTTATTATTTAACCTTCACGATGAAAGCATTGCTTTGAAAATCACATCTAGATATCTGTTATTCTCTTTGTATTGTGTGATTTCCTTAAATAATGTGTGTGGATAACCTTTTCACACATCTTTAAACTGCTGACACCGTTTTGCTGAATCTTTCGGATCAGTACCGACTTAGCATGCAGTTTAATGTTATTGATGAATAACTATACTTCATGCAAAACCATCTTCAATTAAGGGCCTGCTTTAGTCCTGAATCTTGTGTTAATTTTGCTAACTGTTTTCAATCTGAAATGTACAAGAGCCTCACAAGATATTGATAAACCACAATATGCTTGTATTTATCCAAAGAATCTTTGGATTCTTCGGGCCAAACCTTCCCTGAGTCGGCATAAAGCAGTTTGGGTAACTGCAAGGCTCCCATAATCCCAGTAAAGGTCAAGTAAGACTTGGTCAGCAGATTTCAGGTGTCCATGAGCATCCTGTTATATGACATCTAACTCCAAAGTTTGTTCCGGTCAAATTTTAGGAAGCCCAAGCCTTGTCTGTCAATCTGACGTTGATTGGGATTGCAATGAGGTATCTGAGTTTGAGTGGTGTTGTGCAGTGAGTAGACACAATGTGCTGGAGTAACTCAACGGGTCAGGCAGCAACTCTGGAGAAAAGGAATTGGTGAAGTTTTGGGTCAAGACCCTTCTTCAGACTGAGAGTCAGGGGAGAGGGAAAGTAGAGGTAGGAGAGGGAACCTAGAAAAGGGTACAAAGAAAAAATGAATGAACGGTATGAAAAGAACAAATCAAAGCCAGAAATGATGATCAAGGAAAGGTGAATCCTCCAATGGTCCATTGTTGGCTGGGGAAAAGGTGATATAATAAGTGGATGCAAACAGTAAAAGTAAGCAGGACGATGGTGAAACTGGGGCAAATAGGGTGGTGGGAGGGATGCAGAGAGAGGATGCAATCTGACTGAAACTTACTAGGATTGTACTGTAGTGTACTGATTTTGCCTGACTTTGGCTGGCTAAGTTTGTACATTGGGTAATTGGTTCAGGCTGTCGGGGATTGTTCTTTCTGGGGTGCCCAAACCTTTGGGCTTGGTGATCGGCTTTGACCATAAGGCAAGTCTTTCTGGCACTGCCATGTGCAAGATTCACTGGTAGCTGAAGGCTATTGACCATGCACATGTGCACGTTCTACTGTCCGAAATTCCACTGCACAAATGAGGCGCCCAATTCACTGATGTGTCTTTAAATGAGCATTGAGGCCTGAGTAGGCTTCAGATATTGGGCCCCAGCGTGGAAAATGTGGGTATGTCTGAGGCACCTGCAGTCCTCATTACCTGCCTAAATAACCCCTCCCTATGTTTGAACCTCTGTTCATCCCACCACAATGAGTGAACCTCTATGCAATACCCACACAATCCCTTCTCTCTCTCTCTCTCTCTCTCTCTCCCTCAGCACCAACTCATCACAATTCATTACTTACACCATCTAACACTTTTGTCCAATGTCTTGTTTATTCTTGCTACTATTAGCACATACCTTGTGCCGCACCGTCCGGCACATGTGGTTGTTGGGGCTCACATTGTAGCCCCTGGCCGACAGTGCTGCCACTGACGAGACACGCTCGGTCACTGTGGGGCTCCATCCCCTGTCCCTTCAGCTGCCCCTTCTTCCTGTTGCCCGTCACGTTGTCCACTCAACTTTTATCCCCCTTCACTGCCACCGCCTCCTCCTCCCTTGGTGTCACTGACATACTCCACCTTGGAAGATGTCGGAGACTGCGGAGAAGGTGGAGGAGGCAGCAGTGGAGCGGAGAGCAATCAAAGCAACGGCTCACAGGATGAAGCAACAGCTGATGAGAGGGGAAGGAGCCCCACAGTGACCAAGCATGTCCCATCGGGGGGCAGCGGCACAAAGAGAGGGATCACTGGTGCAGACCAGCAGCATTGGCGCCCAGTTTTAAGTTAAGACAACACAAAGTGCTGGAGTAACTCAGCAGACTGAATCAATCTGAAGAAGAGTCCCAACCAGAAATGTCACCTATCCATGTTCTCTAGAGATGCTGCCTGACCTGCTGAGTTACTCCAGTATTATGTGGCCTTTTGTGTGTTAGCCAGCATCTGCAGTTCTTTGTTTCTACTTCATGCAATAATAATATCCTACTCAGTTACAGCAGACAATCACCAATAACGGATACCAATAATCCCCGATGGCCGGTTATAATGGGGGTTTACTGTACTATAAATAAATTGCGGGTGGGGGGGCTTAATCATTAAAGGTCCACAAAAAGTGAGTCAGTGTATTCATCTTAATATGTTGTCTTTCCTGTCTCAGTGGAGTTTTTATTTTATATCTCTAGATTTTCCATGCATCTGCATTCTGTGTAGCAGATAGTTTGCTTTCTCCAGTCCCACCCTGTGGCTGTGTGCCAACTGATGCATGGCATCAGTCATGGTAACCTGCCTTCATTTGTCTGATCTGCTTTTCCTCGATGGAACCAAATCATCCAAGACTTTTCTTTACTGCTATTTTATTCTGACCCAAGACTCCCGATGAATTTTAACAAGCTTTTGATTTTCTACAGAGTCAGGTTTAAAATCATCTTGCCATGCCCTGTAACTTGGTCATGGACGAACAAATTCTTTGATGGATCTGGAATAAAAATATTTAATATTTTATCTCATTAATAAGGTATTCAAGATGGCAGCTGGTTGTATCTGGAAAGAGGTTTGAGAGAGATTGCATAATTTGTCCTTCCCATAAACTGATCCCAATTTTTTTTCTCTATCCCAATAATTAAAGCCCAGTTTATGATTTCCTGACATTCTTGACGAAAGATGATCTAATTTAAAAGGTGCAATGGAATCTCGTCTTGTGTCAGACAAAATTACATTTCACTGCCATATAATCTCATGACTATCATAAATGCAAAGATTGCGTGATCTCTGCAGTTTACTGCTTTTAAATCATTGCCACAGTGACACACCTTTGCTTCTGGTATGGGGAAGAAACCAAAGATCAAAATGGCTCTGCAATTTTGCAGCTGGGAGGATAGAGTGACACAGAAGCAGGGATTTATTTGCTGGCTGCTGTTGGGCAGTAAATGAAACGTTAATGAGATTTGCTGAGGAGAATGATCAAAGTATATTTTTATCTACACACAGAATAAGTTTCCAAGCAACTACTTTGCCATTTGGTGATTGACTTTCAATGGTACTTTCAAAATATGTTCGGAACATCATTTTAAGCAACTTGTAAGTAAGCATGAATGTTTTCTGTTTATCCTTCTTCAGGAGATGCTCCAGAGTACATTCCAGGAGAGGATGCCTTGTCTCGCATCCGCCGTCTGATCGCTGAGGGTTGGATGACAGCAGTCGTACAGCGAGAACAAGGCACCACCACTGCCTCCATGGGAGGCTTTGGAAACAACATCATTGTCAGCCACCGCATACACCGAGGCTCGCAGACGGGCAATGAAGCCCTGATGCGACTGAGCGCACACCCTCCAAGTACCCTTGGCAGAGCGGAAATGGACAGCAGTTACAGTCAGATTGTGGTGGACTCAGCTGTCCCTAGCAGCTCCAGCAGCTTAGTAACAGACTTCAGAGAAAGTAACGAAAGGGATCAGACGTTAGAACAGCTCAGCAGAAGTAGTGCCCTTGGGGATGATGGGATCTTTGGTCAACAGCCCACCACTTCGATGGACACAGGTGCCCTTTTCCACCCTGTCAACGCACACAGCCCCAATATTGTTGACAATACTGATAATCATGGCACTGACAACAGGGACTCAGACACGAGGTAGAATTAGGTGCTCTGATGTTCAGGGTGAAAGAAACAATAAAATTGCATGTCCCATGGTTTGTATGTGTAGAATCTAGCTAAAACAGCCAAGGAAATTCCACTTACTTGTTTTCAGTAGAATGTGATTTAAGTTGTTTTTCTTCTTTTATTTTTTTTTGTAAACTGGTAACTTGTTATTTTAGAGAAATGGAATCTAGTCAAGTGCAAGCAACGAAGACCTATGTGAACACCAAAGATCACAATAACGAATAAAAACTCTTTAAAAACTGGAAGACGACCTTTGCCGATGTGATTAATTTATTTTAAACCTTGTTGAAATCGAACTTAAAAAGTTTTGTCATTCTCGTTTCTTGTGTCATTTTCAGCTATTAGTCTAAACCCCCCCCCCCCCCCCTTAACATGCTGTAGCTGCAGAAAGTGTGAAGTGAAACAGAAAGAGAAACATTTTCAAAGTTGGGCAGCATCTGTGGAGAGAGGAACAGAGCTAACATTTCAGATGACGACCTTGCATCATCAGACTTTACATGAGTGTTCTGATGAGAAGTCAACAATCTCAACAAAAAAAACTGCTGGAGGAATTCAGCAATTCTGGGATGAAATGAACAATTGACATTTTGGGTTGGAACCTTTCATCTCAAACATCTTCCTCTCCCAAATCACATTTAACTTTGTTATTTGACTTCTCCCCCCCAAGATGCTGGGTGACCTGAGCACGATCAGCACTTTGTTTTATTCCAGCAGTGTTCTCCGATAAAAAGACCAACTATTTGAAACAAGGTATCTTCCATTTATTAATATTGTAGAAAAATAATCCATCAATTTAAATGATAATATATTCTTGGTGCCATAAATGTTATTCTGAGTTAATGTAAAGATAAGAGACTGCAGATGCTGCAATCTAAATCAAATAGAAAACTGCTGAAGGAACTGATCGGGTCGAGCAGCATCTGTGGAGGCATAGGGATGGTCAACATTTGAATCAAATATGAATGATATAGTAGAGCAAGAGGTGGTTTGGCCCATCGTAGCTGTACTGCCTCTTTGAAACTACAATCAATCAGGTCCACTCCCTGCTCACCCCCTCCCTCCCCAACCCCAGAGTGTCCAAATCTGTCCACATAGCCACATCCACTTCTCCCTTTAGCTCTATGGAAACATCTCCCTCACATTCAGTTGGTGAATTACAGATTACAACCTGTTGTGTATATTTCCTTTGCTTCTGTAATCGCAAGTAGTTTTGCCAATTACCTTAAGTATGTATGTTTGAGTCGTTAACCCTTCCTGTTATCAGCAGCATTCTTTACTCAAGCAGGAGTCGTGATTTTGAGATCTATTAAATACCTCCTGTACCTTCTCTTAAGAAGAACTACCTCATTGTTGCTGGTCTGCCAACAGCCAACCCTAACATCATTCTGCTGAATCTGTTCTGTACACTCAAAGCCCTGTGCTATATTGCTTTACCTCATCCTACTAAATAAACACTTGGTACTTTCCTTCATTATACATTGTCTTCCATGTCACCAGCCTGTGTCCTTCTGTAGTCTTAACCTTCCTCATTGTTTCTTGCATTTCCAAGAATCAGATCATTGGGCAACTTTGCAGTAATGCCTTATTGCGGAGGATCAGAACACAAATATAAACGTAACAATTAGTGGTGTCAACATCAATGCTACATAACCACCAACCAATAAAACCAGCATTCGACAATATTCTGAGTTTTGTCCTTAGCCTCTTTAGTAACCATCCTTTAATCAATAATGATGTTCTACAGAGAGAGTACAACACCATTAGTGAGGTATTAAATTAAGCCCTTGATTATATTTCCATCAGTTTAGCATAACGTTAAAATTCATAAAGAGAAGACAATTCTCTTGATATTTAGATTGATCATTTATTTTATAAGCTGTTTTGAGGAACCTTAGGTGCAAAATACCTGTTCCATTTCTCTATTTACCAGCAACAGCAGTACACAGAAAATTGATTTTGCATAAACACTTTGAAATTTCTGCTGCATATATTTACAGCTTTTTGCTTGCCCTGTTTTGTTTCACACTGCTTACTAGGTTGTGATGAAAGTGTGTTTTTCTCTGGGCATCTGTGTGTAGATCGTTATAACGTGGAACAGCAATGTGCTCGCACGTACTTTCCCCAGACCATGCACAGTCTGCCCTATCGTCGATTCCAACCCGTTCATTTAATCTGCTCTGAGGAAATTGTGCAAAATGCCATCTGACCTCCAAAGGTAATTTAGCGAAGCTGTCCGTTTTGATCCAACATTAACAATTCTTCACATGTCATTCCCCTTCTGCCAACAGCACAGGATTGCATTGTGTGAAGTTTTAACAACCCACCTGGTACCTACCTCTGCAATTGTAACTCAAATATTATTCAGCTCTCTGATAAGCAAACTGCTTAACGGAGAATTGTTAGCTATTGATGACAGTCCGTTCCACATTCTCTATAGGAAAGTGATATGGAGAAAATACTATAATTCCAATTGAGAAGGGAGATTAAAATGTCATCCCTTTTTACACAGTTGAGACCTGTTCAATAGTGTTTTATTTGTCACACGCAACTGCATTGTGAAAATCTTTTTGCATATACTACAAATACAAATGCCGCCATTTTGGCCGCCATTATTCAAAGTCAAGTCGGCCTGCGCACTCAATGTACTGGAGTGGTCCATCTCCTCTTCTCGCCTGGCCATCTTTGTGTCCTGCAACCTATTTTGAAAGCGCTAGAGACATTACCCTGATTCACCCTCCTACCGGTCCACTCCTAGCACCCGACGTCTCCAGCTCCCTCCTGGTTACGCCATCCGACTAGACATTCCTGATCCTGCCCACTGACTTTTGCACCAATGTCAGAGTTTGTATGATTGATAATTCCAAACAAGAACTTAACACTTTCTCTGCTGTTTTCTTTTCATTCCCCTTTGATTTCTATTTGACCACAACTCATTCAAGGTCTCTGGACAGCAAAGACATAATGAAATCGTTTTTAAGAAAATACTTGAATGAAGCTGTGGAACATTATTTGATAGAGATAACGTTATTTGCAATGCAGAATGTGCTAAAAGAAAGGTTAATGCATAATTCATCTATTACATTGAAGGTGAATGCTGATTGCAAGTAGTTTATAATCGTAGTGATCTGCAGTTATCATTCTGAATGATTGCCATGTAAAGACCAGTCATACTGAACACCTATAAATGTTTTAATTAACTTTTTGGAATCCTACTGTGAGTGTAAATTTTGGACCCTTTTGCAATTTATTTTCACTTTTCTCTAATATGTAATGTTTATTGCTCGCACCAAGACAGCTTGCATATAAAGGAACAGCTTGAGACCAAAATGAAGACAAATTAGTAGCAACATGAATGGAAGTAGATGGCAGGCCATCTGCTAAAAGTCTCAACTGCTGCACATAGCAATCAGTGTCCATCATCTAGTGATTATGGAACTCTTTGGCCTATTGTTGAATGAAAGGTGGCTCCTATCATAATGGCTGAATTGAGAGATCTGACGCAGAGGTTTCAAATCACATATGTTAGTATTTTCTATCCTTTTTCTACATTGAATGTGGTATCTTGGGATTGAATGGTGCTCAGCTAAGTTTTTAAAAAATGGTCCAGTTAATAACTTCCCTTTCACTCTCAAGGTATTATGCACAATTCTGCAGTAACCCTACCCCCATTTACAGCCATTGTAAACTATTCTGAAATCTCTTCCAGTGTATACACTCGTATTTTTCTGAAGTCGTTCTCATTCAGTACAATTTACCAAACTCTTGTATTCAAGGAAATTATTGCAACCTTTCCCACCTTATACATTCCTATTGTATGCAACGACTTTGTGTAGTATGAAGTCCCATTGAATTAATTTACATTCCAAAAGTTGATAAGGTGCTTTGATTTTCACAAAGCATTAATTTCTAATGGCTTACTCTTTTTTCATGTACTTCCAACAATGGAATGTCTTTTGAAATGAAAGTGAAAAATAAAATCCTACCCGACTAAATAGTTGCATCATTTGCTTGATATGTGGAAAGAAGAATCCCCTTCACCTTGCACATTGTGCACAATGGTAATGTTTGCAAGTCAATTAATACAAAGATGCTGTTAGAGATTAACTGCAGAATTCATGGATACATCTTTGAGAAGGAGTCGCAATGCCTTGTGGTGAATTCCATACCACTTTTCAATGAAATGTAAAATTTGAGCTAATTTTAATTTCCCATCATAAATCTTTTCTCCAGCATTTTGCCAAGTTGTTGATGTAAACAATGACGGGTATACGTACAGAATGATTCCAACATTTGATCACCAGCCAATGTGCAATAAAGTGGATGGAAGTGAATGCATATGATTTGAATTTAGGCAGAAACTGGCTCACAGTCATGCCAACCTTAATTAAATACTAAACTCAGGCTATTTTATTTTTTTTTGCAACTCCAAAGCCAGTTGGAACTTGCACCGTTGTAGTAGGGCTCCCTGTTCTCGATAGAAGTGAAGAGGAAGCAAGAAAATATGACCATGATCTTATATTGGTCATTTCAAAACATCTCAAAAGTATATTGTTCAGATATTCGCAGAGTTAGTATAGTATAGCCCTAATCTTCCTAGAAAAAAACGTGGCTATTTCACAACATATGTTCACAGATAAGACAACAAATTCATGCAACAATGATATGCAGTCACAAGGAAATGCAGATACCTGTACTGGAATATTGAGCAAAACACAAAGTGCTGAAGTAACTCAACGGTTCAGGCAGCATCTGTGGAGGAAATGGATAGATGAGGTTTTGGGTCGGGATCTTTCTTCAGGCTAATTCACAATCAATCCACTGATGCTGCCTGACCTGCTGAGTTAGTCCAGCAGTTTGTCTTTTGCTTAAGTGATGGAGTATTGGAAATGGCTATAACATGTTGGGTGATTTCCACTGTTTCCACCACAGTCTTCATCCATCTATCAACAACCCTGTTATTTTGAGGAACTATTTTGGATCTTCGTGTCATGTTGAGTTTATATCAGCTCTCAGAGCATTCCAATGCTTCCACTTATTTTCCTGTAACCACTGCGTGTATCACAAGCCCATCCATCCCACCCTATTCTCCTACAACTTACATGCTTTTGGGATTCGGAAGAAACTGGCTCGCTCAGAGGAAACTCAGGAGATCGTATATCCTTATGCAGATTTAATTGGGGCAGTTTGAGTCGTATCATTTGAGTCCCATTCTTCTGCTCTTTCCCTGTAGTCCTCCAATTTAGCTTCTTTGGAAGGCACTGATGGATTCTACTTCCAGCAGCCAGACAGGCAGCGGGTTCCACATTGTAAGATTTCTCAACGTAAAACATTCTCCTTCCCATCCCTGACGTTTGTTTTCCATTCACTTTAAATCTGTGGCCCTTGTTCATTCAACTTCTGCTAAGCAGCATGAATAAATCCATCATAATCTTGTACATCTCTCCAAATCTCGCAACCTTCATTGCTCCATTGTCCCCAGTCTAACCGTATGACTGAAACCCCCGTTTCTGTAAACAGTACAGTTACTCTTTTGATCAAAATATAAAAAGACACAAAGTCCTGGAGTAACTCAGAGGATCAGGCAGCATCACTGGAGAACGTGAATCGGTGACATCTCGGGTCGGGACCCTTCAGATTGAAGAAGAATCCTGACCTGAAACGTCACCTATCCACATTCTCCAGGGATGCTGCCTGACCCGCTCCAACAATTTGTGTCTATTAAAATTTTTGTAAACCAGCATCAGCAGTTCCTTGTTCTCAATATATCTTCTCTTGCCCTTCATATCCTTAATGAAGTGTGGTGATGGGAACTGATGCATTGCTCCAGATCTAGCCCATAAGGTTTTAATGTAACCTCACTGTTTTTGTACTTACTATCTCTATGAAGGCTAGTTGCCATATACTGCTTTAAACATCCACTCACCATCTACCATTTTTAAAAAAAAATTATGCACAAAAACACCCAGGTTCCTCTATTCCTGTTCACCCTTTGTGGCATTTTGCTTTTCCATTCCTGGGAACTATCCGTAAGCCAATTTCTCTGTGAATCATAATGTCCATTCTTTATTGTAATCCATATTGTGTAGCTCTACATACACTTACTATAATACTTTCCTTCTATTCAACAATCATTTTTATACTACCCATAATTAAAATAACAGAATTTGTAATGTATCGTGTCTTTCATGAATCATTAGCATCACTAACTTGAAAAATGCTGTATTGGAGATTTTGCATAAAGTTGTGTTTCTGTAGGCCAGGGTTTCTGTAGGCCAGGTCATCTGCAACGTGAGGAGACCCAGTATTGTCTTTCATGGTCTTTCACTCAAAATGTATCTTCACATTTATAAGTATTAAATTTCACCTGCTGCTTCCCTGTTTAATTCTGGTGACTTTAAAGTTACCAGGTCTGCTTGATGCCACACCTGTGAAATGTGAAGTGTGCTCCCATTTGACTCGGAGACAGGTTTCCTCTGTAAAGCCACACTAACATTTAATAACAGTTCATTTTCTAACTACTGCAGAAATATGCACTCTATAAACTGACACTGTCTTCTGTGAGGTGAGAGGGATCACTAATTGTTGCACACCATCACATCCAAATCATACAACATACTGAAACATTGGTCTGTAATCTCAGCAGTCAGAACTAATCATTGCCCAGAACTAAGTGTTGCCCTTTCTATTGATGCCACATAACACCTTCTCCAAAGGCTACTTGTTTGGATGTCAAAGTCAGATATCACTGTACAGAGATGCCTTGACTACTAACCCTTAACACGGATGTTTCTTCAGAAATATTTTATTCTGAAATATTTTATTCTGAAATAAAACAACTTTAGAAAGGTCTTATTTGAAATGGGGAAATGCTGGAGTAACTCAGCGGGACAGGTAGCATCTCCGGATAGAAGGAATGGGTGATGTTTTGGGTTAAAACCCTTCTTCAGACATGAGACATTCAACTAATCCTTCAATCGTGTTCTGCACTGATGCACAACCGATGAATTCACACATTTTCTGTGCCTTAACTGAGCTGTGTAACACTTGCTTATGGACCAAAACAAAACTGCAGTTCATTCCTCATTAATTTTGCTTTATCTTCCTTCATTAATATGAGCTATCAGTTCACAATGAATTATTCTCTGCCAGTTGCATTAGACTTTAAATATCTGCCTGACACACTCTTCAAATGTCTCGGGTTAGAACATAAAGTCGATTCTTTATTGACAATAAGCGATGAAAGTGTCTTTGCTTTAACATCCCCAATAAATTTTATCATTGTTCAACGTTATCAAACTTGACTTTAATCATTATATTGGAGGATGTTATAGAAATGAAAACCACTGTAGTTGACTGTAATAAAAGCCCAAGCCAATTTTATTTTCTGAATTGGCTGTTCCACAATGTATGAATGTATGTTGTACTTGATCGAGGCCAACCTGCCTCAGTCCATGGTACTCTATGGGAACTAGCAGCAAATAACATGACTGAAAATCAAGGGAGGAAGGAAGGGAACAGATCGTGAGCATCAATATGGTGCAGTTCATGACACAAAGTGCTGGAGTTACTCAGCAGGACAGGCAGCATCTCTGGAGAACATGGATAGATGACATTTCAGGTCAGGACCCTTCTTCAGACTGATTGTAGTAGGGGGAGATAGCTAGAAAGGGTGGGCAGGTGGGACAACCACAGGTAAGTATTAGGTGGATGCAGGTGGTGGGGGGGGGGGGGGGGGGGGGGGGAGGGGCGGGGATTATTGGCACAGGGTTGGACAAAGGCCAGAGATGAAAAGAAGAAAAAGTATGAGTGAAGGATAGAAGAGGTATGACATGTGAAGCTAGAGGAAAGAATACAGGTTGAAGACAGGGGAAAGGGAGAAATGGGTGTGCATGCAATTTTAGCACAGGGAAGAGAGGTGTAACAAGCAAGAGGGTGTGTTTGTAGGTTAGTTACCTAAAATTGGAGAATCCAATGTTGATACTGTCGGGTTACAATATACTCAGGCACAATATGAGGTGATGTTCCTCCAATTTCCTTCATGTGGCCTCACTCTGGCAATGGAGGATGTTCAGGACAGTAAGGTCAGCATGGAGTAACAAAGCCAATAAATGCTGGAGAAACTGAGTCGGGCAGCATCTCCAGAGAACACAGATAGACGATATTTCAGGTCAGAACCGTCCTTCAGAGATGCTGCCTGACCTGCTGAGTTACTCCACGCATTATGGTTCTTTTTTTTGTAAATTAGGGTCTGAAGGGCCTGTTTCTGTGGCATATGCAGCATTGCACCTGAAATTGAAGTGACCAAATACTCTGGATCATGCCAGTGATAGCCAGGCCATGAAGTAGTTGAGGCAGGTACAGTATCAACATATAAAATACATTTGGACAGGCACATAGGAAATATTTAGGGGTATATGGGCCAGGCATAGGCAAATGAGACAAGTTTGGATGGGATTGGCATGGATGAGCAGGGCCGGTGGGCCTCTTTCCCTGCTGTATGAGTCTATGACCCTACAGGTAAAAACACTGCACACAAACCTGGAGTGGTGGGAAAGAGTACGCTGACAAGTTTAAGTCTGAGATTCAGCCCACATCATTCAGAAGAATGAGCTTGTGTAACTTTGAGAATGCTTGTAATCATATCCACAGATGAGCTATTTGAATGAGGAGTACTGTTAATTAGCTGTTAATTAGTCACAAAGAATTAACAAAGTATTCTTGTATAACTTCAGATTGGTCCCTGTTGTAATCACTCGCATTATCATTCATTTAGAGGTACAGAGAAAGCTTCCATCTCGTCTTTAGAACATGCTCGAAACACTTCGCAGGTCAGAGAGAGAATCGGAGTTGGTCCTTAATCAGATGCTTAGTGTAATACTGAGGCTTTATAAGGCACTGGTCAGAGTACATTCGGAGTATTGTGAGCAGTTTAGAGCTCCATATCCTAGGAAGGATGAGCTGGTGTTGGAGAAGAGGTGAATACCGAATAGTGAAAGGCCTGGATCGAGTGGATGTGGAGAGGATGTTTCCACTAGTCGGGCCAGGCCGCATCTCTGGAGAACATGAATAGGTCACGTTTCAGGTCGGGATCCTTCTTCAGACTGATTGTGGCAGTGGGGGAGAAAGCTGGAAGCAAATTGGGGGCATGACAAATCCTAGCAGTGATAGGTGGATACTGCCTGCCTCACAAGTTACTCCGACACTTTGTGTCTTTTTTTTTAACACCAGCATTTGCAGTTCCTCGTGACTACATTGTAAAACCCCAAAGTTTGTTGATAAAAGGTTACAATAGTGATTTTCACCTCAGTAGTTGACGGGATACCACAAAGTGTGCTTGCAACATGGACAGCTACAAAACGGGATGGGTGAAGGATTCTTACTTCAGCTGTGCACCTAACATTGGTAGCTCACAATTTGGAGCTTTAGAACAGGGTGTTCTAATCCTACAATCCAAAGATTCCTATGCCATCAAATCACATGGTGACATCTCAATTTTAGGATTTTCTAAACCTGAGAACATTTAATATCCAACAGTAACTTCAGAATGCATCCACCATTGTATGTTTTATTATTTGTGTGTCCCTAAACCCTCTGTTGAACGAATTCACTGAGCACTGCACCCATTATTCATGTTCATACATTGTCAAAGCCGAGAGGTTTTAATGGAAGCAAATAACAAAGGAGGCATGTTGGTTTTTCCATTTGGACTTTCTGAGGAATTAAATTATGTGCTGGACAGTTGTATTGAGATTCCGTCTTGAAACTTGAAAACAGCTCACAGTGAAGTGCTTGCGGCATGTTACAGCTGAAATGGCTACGATAAATTAAATTCTTCAAGATACTGTACATTAAACTGTAAGAAAACTCTGAGGAAAAAGTTGTGAAAATGGGAAAGGTTGACTTCATTTTTGTGTGGACAAAATGAACGTTATCTGGTGGTTTGATGGGAACAGAAGAAATACTCTGTGATCTATAGAAATCATTATTTTGAACATATTTTAATTCCTGTGACTGAGAAGCTACAAGGAGGTTCAGTGGTAGGGTTGTTGCCTTACAGATGCAATAATATTATTTCAAATACATTTGGACAGGTGCTTGGATAGGAAAGGTTTAGAGGTATATGAGTCAGACCTGGGCAAATCATACTAGCTTAGATGGGCATCTTCGGTCGAGGACCAGAGGATATAGGTTTAAGGTGAAGGGGACAAGATTTAAAAGGAATCTGAGGGGACATTTTATCACACATAGGACGGTGGGTGTATGGAACAAGCTGCCAGAGGAGGTCGTTAAGACTGGGACCAGCCCAACATTTAAGAGACAGTTAAACAGATACATGGACAGGACACGTTTGGAGAGATATGGTCCAAACTCAAACAGGTGGGACTAATGTAGCTGGGACATGTTGGCCGGTGAGGGCCTGTTTCCACAATGTATCACTCTATGACTCTCTATCTTGTTTAACATGGATGAGGTGAGCTGACTCTATGACTTGAAATTTATTCTGCAAATTTCCCACAAATGTTGTGCCATTCTAACATGAAAATGTTTCACTAATCCTTCTTCAGAATCTTACAACTCACTGACAGCACAGTTGAAGTCCATTCAGCACATGGTCTCCAGTGCTTCCCTGTGAAGGATGACATGGCGGAGCCTCCGTGGCCATGTGTGGCGACAGGCCTGGCTCGTTGCCACGACAACGACCCAGCGTCCGCAGCCTGCAGTGGGGGGGGGGGGGGGGAGATCGGAAGCCGCCGAGCTCGGCCCCGAAGACTGGAGATCCAAGGAGGAGGGAGCCACTTAGAGCGAGGGGTGGGACAGTTGGCGAAGGACCGAGATGTTGCCTCCAGCGCCTGATGGAGGATGAACCCCCTGGGACGCAGAGGTGGTCAGGTGAGGAGAGGGGCGTGGGTTCATGGGCCGAGCTGGTCGAGGGCGACGGAGGAGGCCCTGAAGCAGCCTGGGGCTAACCTGGATCACGAGCTGCTCCAGTACATTGAACGCAAGACCAAATTTTGGACTTTTATTTTGTAAATGGCGCAAAAAAATTATGACTCGTGCGTGTGTGATCGATGCAAAAGGAATTTCACTGCAGTGCACACATGACAATAACGCACCATTGAACCATTGGTCAGTGGTCCAGTGGCATCGCAAGAGAAACAACCCACAGCTCTGGTACCCTGGTTCAATCCAGACCACTAGCGTTGCCATGTGGGGAATATTATAGGCACAATCTCCTTGTGGATTTGCCCTGGTCAGAGTGGTCAGAGTCACACAGTACAGAAACAGGCTTGTTGACCCGAGTTATCCATGCCAACAAAATGCCACATCGAAGCTAGTCCCATGTGGCCCATATCCCTCCAAACATTTTGTCCATATATCTGTCCAAGTGTCTTTTAAATTCTGTTGTAGTATCTGCCTCAACTACCTCATCTGGCAGCTTGTTGTACATAATCACCACCCTCTGAGTGAAAAAGTTGCCCCTCAAGTTTTGTATTAACCTGTATTAATAGCTGGGATATGTTGGACTTGTCTTGTCTTGTATTAAGCTCACCTTAAAATATGTCTTCTTGTTTTTGATTCCCCAGCCTGGGTAAAAGACTCTGTGCATTCAGCCTATTTGTTCCTGGATAATTATATAGACCTCTGTATGATCACCCCCTAGTTTCCTGTGCTCTAAGGAATGAAGTATTAGCTTGTCCAACCTCTCCCTGCAGCTCAACCCCTCAATTCCTGACAACATCCTTGTAAATCTTCTTTGCACGCCCAAATCTCAAATACTTGGTAGGTAAAATTATCTGTGAACTTCCCCTAGATGCAGATGAATGGTAGTTTCTGGGAGTGGAGAATACAATGGGATTCGGGCAAGATTAGTGTAGATGGGTGCATGGACCAAAGGGCCTGCTTTCCTGCTGTGTGACTCTCTTGACAGTCTAAACTAGTTCAGCACCATCACCTTATTGGCAACTATGGATGGGCAATGAATTTATACTGGTTCACAGTTGAGAAGAATATAAAATAATCAATGCTCTGTTAATTAAAAACTTTGTCTTGAAATCTTGGTTCATTTGATTTTGTTTCATCCATTTGCAGTACGTGCACTCAGAAAGCCAATACCCTCATTGTGATTGCGGTCAGCTTCCACAGAGTGAAGATTAACATACTCATCTTCAGTGTGGTCTTTGCCTCGCGAGCTGCTGCAACATGACCCGATAGTTGGCTGCGGTGCCACTTGGCAGTTTTTAATTTACATAGCTGTTCCGGATGACTGCCATTGCATTTCCCACAAGTAAGTTGTTTCAGCATTTTCTCGCATTTTCTCTGCCTCTCTTCAGCCACTAATGCTCCCTGGACACTTGGGATGGATGAAGCCCTTGCTGTTGAATCCATCGGTTGCTGCCTGACGGGATTGTGCAAAAATAAGTTCAGATACTGAATAATGTGGACTGAATCGTCTTAGCAATCAATTGACAAATCAGTACAACTCTCTGGGCTCTGTTGAGAAAAGTCTGAGAAGTTCCAGGGTAATTAAAGGTTCCTCAATGCCTCCGAATTGTCTTTGATTTACTCACCATGTTTTTGCTTTTGCATTTCAAACCAGCAGCTTTCTGTTATTGCTAAAGGCACCCAATTAATGTGTCTGCTTAATTTCCATATGACCTCTGCAAAGAGTACATCAGTTGCTTCTTGACGTGTAAGTAAATTGGAGGATTGTATGATGTGTCTGGTCACATTTCAGCTAATAGGATTGCTTTCTTCTTCTCTTGAATGGCTTTGTTAAGCATTTGTGCATTCTTTGCAATTGCACGTCCATCTGTGGTATTACTGGTCCATGAAGCACAGAACTCTTAATATGTGTTAGAAACTCCTCATGTAAAAAGATGCCTTCTTGCCATCTTCCCTAGATTCCCAGCACACAAAGACCTTTCCTTATGACCGAACTCAGAGACCATTCTTATTTCTCGCTTCTTGCAAGGTCCAGTCTTTATACACTGAGAACCTGCCCGAAGCCTCCGTGGACCGTGGACCCCACCCGTAGGCTCGGCCGGCCACGGAACCAGGAACTACCCCAAGGACCCAAAGGCTCGGCGAACAGTGGTACCAGGAGCGGCCCGCTAGAGACAGAGGACACTAGGACCAACGGCCAGTCGGAAGGTGAACTGGGGCATTGCTGTCAAGGTCAGCTGCAGGAGGTGCCCCCGGGATACAAAGATGGCCGAGCGAGGAGAGGGATGTTGGTTTGCGGGCCAAACAGGTCAAAGGTGACGGAGGAAGGCCCTGCAGGTGCCCTGGGGCTGACCTAGACTGAGCGCAGGAGCAGACCAGACTTTAGACTCCGGAAATGGCACCAAAACCTGGCGGCGTCTGCATGTGTAGATATGCAAGAGGAATTTCTCTGTGCAGTTGTACATGTGACAAATAAAGCACCTTGTATTAACACTCAAAACACACATACAAAAAGAAGTAATAATAATAATAATAATATATCTTTTATCGTCATTGCACAGAGGTACAATGAGATTTGGAATGCAACTTCCATCTGATGTAATAACTTAATTAGCTAAAAATTTAGACACCCAGAGAAACAAGATGAAAAAAACCAGTTAAAGCAGTATAAAGTGCAAATAGGTCTGTGCCGGGTTGATGTGTGACATGACCATCCGAGGAAGACAGTTCATGGGGGGGCACTCAGCAGGGCCGGTTCAGAGCAGCTATAGCTCTGGGGATGAAGCTGCTCCTAAGTCTGGAGGTGCGGACGTAGAAGGCCTTGTAACGTCTGCCGGATGTAAAGGCACCGTGTATTGTAGATGCCCTCCAAGGCTGGTAGCTGCGACCCAAATATCTTCTGCGCTCTGTGGACGACCCGCTGAAGAGCTCTCCTCTCCGCTTCCGTGCAGCTGAGATACCACACAGGTAAGAGTTTATTTACAAGGCTGAGTCCTACCCTTTGTAGATTTAGATTTCCTTATTGTGCAGTGCTGGTTATGTCACTATTACAAAGCAGACACACTATGCTGACCAACAAGGCCACAGATCACAGAGATATCATCTCCCACCGCATTTGGAATAGGAAATATGGGATGGAGAGATGAGATCCCTTATTTGCCTCCCTCTGACGATGCTGTGAATGACTTTACAGTAAGGGAGTAAGGGAAATCACAGCCAGGCTTGGCTCTGTGAGAGGTGTGCAATCTTGTCATAAGGTCATAAGCGACAGGAGTAGAATTAGGTCATTTGGCCCATCAAGTCTACTCCACCATTCAATCATGGCTGATTTATCTCTCCTCCTAACCCCATTCTCCAGCCTTCTCCCCATAACCTCTGACACCTGTATTAATCAAGAATCTATCTATCTCTGCCTTAAAAATATCAATTGATGACCCCCACAGCCATCTGTGGCAAAGAATTCCACAGATTCACCACCCCCTGACTAAAGAAAATTCTTCTCATCGAATTCCTTAAAGAACGTCCTTTAATTCTGAGGCTATGACCTCTAGTCCTAGACTCTTCCACTAGTGGGAACCTCACTTGGCTAGGTGGATGGTGGGGAGTTGGGGAATTGGCTGCAGTTTCCCCCAGAACAAAAGGGTATAATTTTGGATGGGTAGATGGCCTCTACTAATCCTTAATTAGATACTTCAGTCACTAACTTAAACTGCTAAAACCTTTGCCCTTTGTAATGGGTGTTGTGGCTTTGAGAGGCATCGCACATTGTTAGCTTCTGTCAGGGCTGTTAATTCTTCGTGTACATAAACTCCATTCCCTGTCGCAAAACTACTCAATCTCCCTGATTACATGTACTATTCCATTTGAACGGGTTAGTTTGCTACTGACAGCAAATGAAGCTGAACACAGTGGACATACTGTATCTTCAGAAAGTAACGCCAGAAAATTATCTCACATCATCTCACCCTCCTGGGCCTTGCAATTTGTGTATATTTTGTTCGAAGTGAAGCAATTTGTCATCTTGACCCTTAGGTGCTGAAACCTTTGTTCAAATGTTAACATGGCACTAACAGGGGAAAATAATTGATGGAGCATTTAGTCAATAATTAGGAACTGGAAATGTAGGCTTGCTGAAGACAGATACATTCACTGATGTATCTGTGCAGTCAATCAGAAAACATTTTTAATGAGATATCTCATGCTGGCTTGAAAGATTATGCTCCAATTATTACCATGGAATTGTTTGTGAGATTTTAGGCTTCAGGCAACAACAAAATATCACACTACCATCAAAGCTTTATTGCCTAACTAGACTAAATGGGACCCGTTGGATCGATGTCACACAGGAGGCTTGGTCCCCCAATGCAACCCGTTCCCCAACGCAATATTCCACCACTCACCTGTTCCCCAGCGCAATATTCCACCACTCACCCGTTCCCCCAACTGTGCAGACGCGGCTCATTTCCCCTCATCCCCAGCACTCCCTCCCCCTCCTCTTCATCCTCACTCTTCTTTCCTCTCTCCTCCTCCCCTCCCCCATCCCTCCCTCACCTCCCCTCCCTCTCATTCCCCTACCTCAGTCACTCCCTCCTCCATAACTCCTCTCCCCTCCCTACCCCCCTCCTATCCCTCTATTCCCCACCCCCCCTACTCCTCACCTCCCCCTATCCCCCCCCCCCACTATCCCTCCTGATCTCCCCACTCTCCCCCCTCCTCTCGCTCTATTCCCTCCTCCCCCCTCCCTCCCTCCCTCACCTCTCCCACTTTCCCTCCCCCCCTCTCCCTCCCTCCCCCCTCCTCTGCATGGGGGACGTGCACGGGAACTCTCCGCCAACTGCGCATGTGCGGGTGGGGGCGCAGTTTTAAGTTTTTTTTTAAACGTTAATAACTTTTAAAATATACCATCAATCTTGTTTCATTTGCAGCCCAGGACAATGGTGAACGGCCACCACGGTTTGAAGTTGAAGATTAATCTGCTTGCCTGATTCTGTGGCAGGTGTCATTATAAGGTATGAATAACAAAATGCAGATTCTGGTTATTCACACCAGTGAAGTTTAGTTTAGTTCAGTTTATTGTCATGCGCGCAGTGAAAAGCTTTCATTGCATACTACCCAGTCAGCGGAAAGACAATATGTAATGATAATCGAGCCACTCACAGTGTACAGATACAAAGGATTAACGTAAATAACGTTTAGTGCAAGATAAAGCCAATAATGTCTGATCAAAGATAGTATGAGGGTCTTCAATGAGGTAGATAGTAGTTCAGGACTGCTCTCTAGTTGTGGTAGGATGGTTCAGTTGCCTGATACAGCAGGGAAGAAACTGTCCCTAAATCTGGAGATATGAATTTTTACACTTCTGTTCCTTTTGCCTGATGGGGGAGGAGAGAAGAGGGAGTGACCAGGGTGCGACTTGAACTTGATTCTGCTGCTGGCCTTGCCGAGGCAGCGTGAGGTATGAATGGAGTCGATGGAAGGGAGGTTGGTTTGTGTGATGGTCTGGGCTGCGTCCACAATTCTCTACAATTTCTCGCAGTCTTGTGATGGAGCTGTTCCCAAACATACTGAAATGCATCCTGATAAAATGCTTTCTACAGCGCATCTGCTGAAGTTGGTGTGAGTTGTTGGGGACATGCCATAGTTCCTAAGCCTTCTAAGAACGTAGAGGCGTTGGTGTGCTTTCGTGGCCATCACTTCGAAGTTGCTGATGATGTTTACTCCTAGACACCTCCGGTTGTGTGTGGAGTTTGCACATTTTCCTGGTGACTGTTTGCAATTTCCTGGGTGCCCCAATAATGTGGAGGTGGTTGGGTGAATTAGTCACTAAATCGCCCCTAGTGTGTAGATGAGATGTGGAATCTTGGGGGAGTTAAGAAGAATGTGAGGAGAATAAAAGAGATTTATATTAATGATTGGTGTTGACTCAGTGGGTAGAAGAGCCTGTTCCGTACTGTATTAGTCTATGACCATATTGACAAGATGTGATGTACAAATCTTCAGTCAAAATAGCTGGTGCAAAAGAAAGTGAGCAGCAGGTGCTTCAGGATATGGAAAGAACTTATGAAGTCAAATCCTTCAGTGCATTAGGACTGAGGTAGATGTAGTTATATCGTGGCTCTGAGATAGTTCCATAACAACTCTCCAGTTTAGTCGAATAATGCACAGTGGCACTCAAGAAGCCTTGGTAGTAATGGATTAGCATGAACACCACTTGAAATAATTTGCTCACTAATGCCATTACTTAATGGGGATAATGGAAAGGATCTAATGTGAAATAAATCTTGTGAATGACCTGGAGAGGCCTCATTGAATATTTATTAAGTGTAGCTGTAACTCAATTGCTCTGATTTTGATCTGAGCAAAATTTCACAATACTTTAAGTATCGTTTGCAGCTTGTGTGTATGTGCCTGGAATCAGTCTGCAGCCCAGAATGGAGCACCAAGACTTTCAGAAGGTAGACACAAAATGTTGCAGCGGGTGAGGCAGCATCTCTGGAGAGAAAGAATGGGCAACGTTTCGGGTCGGGTCCCGAAGAGTCTTGTACCTACCTTCAATTTAAACCTGCATCTGCAGTTGTTTCTCACACACCAAGACATTCAGGTTCTCTGCCATTATATACATTATTGTTCATGCATCTCTAAAAACAATGAAACGAACTCCACAAACTAGTTGGACATCAGTGATTTAATCCTGAATAAATATATAGAGAAAATGGTGGAAACACTCAGCTGGTCAGGCAGCACCTGGGCAGGGAGAAATAGAATCAACCTTTCAGGTTGATGATCTTTCATTGGAACCGGGGAAGGTAGAAATAATACATGTGTTTGGTTGGAAAGGAGATGAGTGCAAAGAAAGGGCCTATTTTCTATTTGATGTTACATCATCCCATTCTGGAAAACACATTTGAAACATTAATCCTAATAGGCCTGTCCCACGTAGGCAACTTTTTAGGCGACTGCAGGAGACTATGCGGTCGCCACATGTTCACAGGTGGTTGCCGGGGAGTCGCCTTCATGGTTGTGTATTCTGGGAACTAGTCGCGGCCTCATTATGGTCGCCGCAAATTTTGCAACATGTTGAAAAATTAGGGGCGACCAGAATGAAGCCGCCATGGAGAGTAGCGAGAATTCTCGTCCTGTAGATGGGTCGCTTGGAGGTCCTAGTGGGTTGCCAGGAGATCGAAGGTTGTCGTACATTCTCGTAGGTTGTAGCCGGTGCTGACCGGTGAGTTTCATTGGGAAAAAAAATGTAAGCAGTAGTTTTCAGAACCAAGGATAACCGTCCGGTAATGTCAATGTCCACTGGGCTTCACAGCCGTGTATATCTGACTTCTTAAAAGTTGTCTCCACTCCGTCTCCCCCCCTCATTTAAAGGAAGGACTTACGTGACGCTTCCCGTACACTGTGCTTTCACCGTCTTAATTACAGCGCCAACCTTCCTGTTCATTGCGGTGTATGTCTGTATGACATTGGCTTAGCACCGTGTGAATTTCACTCAGACAGTGCTCCCCCCGCTTGCCCTGTCCCCTGCCTGTATAACGGGCTGGTGAAGGAAACAATGTGTGCGTGTGTTCCGCTCTGACAGTTGCTGTTCCAATCGCCGTTTTTTCAGACGATTGCCTGAAAAATTGCCTAAGTGGGACAGTTCCATTACTCCTCACCAAATATACTGCCCGTCTACCTTCAATACTGACTATAGAGTCATACAGTGTGGAAACAGACCCTTCAGCCCATGCCGACCAACATGCCCCATCTAAAATGAGTCCCACCTGCCTGCTTTTGATCCACATCCCTCTAAACCTGTCCTATCCATGTACCTGTCTAAATGCTTCTTAAACATTGCAATAGCACGTGTCTCAACTACAACCTCCGGCAGCTTGTTCCGTACATCCACCAGGCTCTGTGTAAAAAAGTTACCCCTCAGATTCCGATTAAATCTTTCCTCCCTAACCTGAAACCTATGTCCTCTGGTTCTCGATTCCTCAACTCTGGGCAAAAGACTCTGTGTTTATCTGATCGATTACTCTTGTGATTTTGTACACTTCTATAAGATCTTCCTTTTCTGTTCTGTTTCAGATTTCCAGTACTTACTGTCTTTTGCTGTGGGGTTGAGAAGGTAAGTATGAATCTGCTGAAAGAATAGTGCTTTGCAAGCCCATTAATCTTCCTTCAGTCTATTCTTTGAAATATGTAACAGTAAAAGTATTGGTTGACATTCTGGCAATTTATTCTTGTAATGTACGGTGCAGCATAAATAAATGGACCAATTTTGACCTTTTATTACTTTGTTTGTAGGTATGTTGCTATAAAGGCCAGACAGTTTAACTGCTCATTGTTCCCACACTATGTGCACAGACTGATAAAGTGTACTTAATATTGACCGAGAATTACTCTGCTGCCAGGAGTCCATTTCAGGGATGAAGAGCCCGCCTGAGGTTGCTTGGTGGGTCAGGACATTGTTGATCCTGGGTTCTATGCTACACTGAGGTAATGTCTGCTCCAGTGCTGACATGCATAAGCTCCTTGCCTCATGTTGGTCACTTAGGACATACGCTACTTGCAATAAAATACTACTGCAATAAAGCAGTCTGAATAATACTTATCAGCAAAGTTCAAGCAAATTGCCATAAATGGATATGAGCAGTAATGATGTGAAGGAGGCTAAGCAACAGGTGATGGAGGGCTGTGCTGATCTTTCATTTCTCAGCATCAAGGTTCTGCAGGGGTTGCTGTTGTCCATTGCTTTTCTACTCCTATACTATATATCGGCGAGACCAAGCGCAGTTTTAGTTTTTGTTTCGAGATACAGCGCTGCCCTTCGGCCCACCGGGTCTGCGCCGACCAGTGATCCCCGCACATTAACACTATCCCACACCCACTAGGGCCAATTTTTACATTTACCAAGCCAATTAACCTACAAACCTGTACGTCTTTGGAGTGTGGGAGAAAACCGAAGATCTCGGAGAAAACCCACGCAGGTCACGGGGAGAATGTACAAACTCCGTACAGACAGCACCCTGAGTCAGGATCGAACCCGGGTCTCCAGTGCTGCATTCGCTGTAAGGCAGCAACTCTACCGCTGCGCGCAACCGTGACTGCGCCACCGTGACTTTGCGATCGATTCACTCAACTCTTTTGCTCAGTCCGCCTAGGCCTATACAATCTCCCGGTTGCTAAACACTTTAACTCCCCCTCCCATTCCCACACTGATCTTTCTGTCCTGGGCCTCCTCCCACTGTCAGAGTGAGGTCAAACAGTAATTGGTGGAACAGCACCTCATATTTTGCTCGGGTAGCTTACAACCCAACGGTATGATTATTGATTTATTTAACTTCAAGTTGCCCTTGTTTTCCCTCTCTCTCCGTTCCTCCACCACCCTAGTTCTCCCACTAGTTTCACTACCGCGGTTCAACCCTCCTAGCGGCACTTGCTCCTCGTGTCCGTTGTCTCCAGTGGCTCCCTCCCCGTTCCGTTGCCAGTCGAGCCTTCAGTTCCTCTGTTGGATTCCCGGTTCCTCGGGAAGGCCTCCGACGTGCCGCATCTTGGCACCTCAGGACAGAATGCCTCAGAATGTTGGTGTTTGCTAAATAGGCTGCAAGAATAGTGTAGAGTTTGGTGGGATGACTACTTGATGAAGGAGAAACATCTCCACAAAGTCTGTCTGTGTCTACAGGAGGCGGTGATTGAACCACTTACTGCTGCCCTGTCTGAGAGCTTGACCCTGCATTTCATAAAAGGTGCAAAATGGAGTTAAGTTTAGAGATACAGCGTGGAAACAGGCCCTTCGGCCAACCGAGTCCGCGCCGGCCAACGATCCCTGTACACTAGTTACATCCTACAGACAAAGGACAATTTACAGAAGCCAATTAACCTCCGCACCAGCACGTTTTTGAAATGTGGAAGAAAACCGGAGCACCCACAGAAAACCTTCGCAGTCACGGGGAGAACGTACAGACTCCGTACAGACAGCACCTGTAGTCAGGATTGAACCTGGGTCTCTGGTGCTATAAGGCAGCAACTCTACCGCTGCGCTACTGTGTTACCCCTAAATCAGTGTTTCCAATTCTGTGATAGTCACATTTCACAGCAGGGAACAGTCCCTTCAGTCCATGGTGTCCTAGCATAGTTTTACTCATCTATTTGGCTGCATTAGGTCTGCATCCTTCTATGCCGTAACTATTTAAGTGCGTGTCCGAATGTCTTTGAAGGTAATGATTGTACCTGACTTCATCATCTCAGAGGGTGACAGCGTAGAGCAGCAGTAGAGCTGCTGCATTACACCGCCAGAGGCTCAGGTTCGATCCTGACTATGGGCGCTGTCTGTACAGAGTTTGCATGTTCTCCCCGTGACTGCAAGGGTCTTTCCCCGGGTGCACCGGTTTCCTCCCACATTCCAAAAATGTGCATGTTTGTCGGTTAATAGCCTTCTGTAAATTGTCCATCGTGTGTAGGATAGAACTAGTGTACGGGTGATTGCTGGTCGATGCGGAGTCGCTGGGCCGAGGGGGCTGGTCAAACGCCATATCATTAAAAGACTAGTCGAGTGTTCCTGATTGAGCATCAAAGAAACCCATTCATATGCCAGCCACTGGGTGGCATATGAATGGCTAATCCAACATGTCCATTAATAACACCACCATCCCTCCAGCTGAAACATTGTACTGCAATTCTTTTAATGACACAAACTGTGTGACCCTTTTCCTGATTTTCCTTCTGGCTCAATGTGAAGGTGAATTGTCCCATCCCCTAGGCAGTGTTGTACATACTCTGAGCACTCAGCACCACTCACTGCTTCCCCAACCCCCAACCCCTTCTCTAAAACCATAAAGCAGACTATTCTAATTAAAGGTTGGCGTTTAGAACGAGGAAGACTATTGTTGAAATGAAAAATGTTGACTGGGTCCAGACAGAAAGATTATCTCTTAACATATTCCTTGCTCCAATAAGCATTTTGACTCATGAGTGCATGAACTGAATCAAAAGAAAAAACCAGGAGAGATGTAAAGCATGCTAGTGATTATCTCTCATCTCCTCCACATTGCCCAGAGTTAAGATCTACCCTGCAATGCCCAACCCTGGGAGAAATGATGCGGTGAAATTGCCTTTATGTATTGAATGCCCAGTGGCTATTATTAGTTGGATTAGAATAAGACAATTAGAGAGCCAGGGCAGCCCAAGGCAATGGCGTAAATATCAATCTGGGCACTTGTCAATGGCATTACATCTCTGTTCCTTTTCGCTGCATCCTCGTCAACGTGATAGCCAGAGGTATCGCACGCCAACTGGCGCAGTAATTGAGATGGCTGCTGACAATAACCTGCACAGTTTTTGCATGAGATTACTTTATTGGGCCCAGAAGAAGTTCAATCTACAGTTTGAGGGCAGTGTCACTATTACCCTGTCTACTTAAAATGCGAAAAAAAATGCAACAATTAATTCAATTAAATGCCTGCTGGAGAGCACACTTCCATGTGCCATACATTGCCTGGCTTTCACCCTTGATCTGATGTTACTGTTCACCAGGTTTATGGAGGTTGCAACCTCCCAAGATGCCACAAGAACGTGGGGTGGCACAGTGGCACAACGATATTATCTCGATGGGGTTGGGTTAGGTAAGGGGGAGGTGCAGCGAGACCTGGGTGTCCTTGTATACCGGTCACTGAAAGTTGGCATGCAGGTACAGCAGGTAGTGAAGAAAGCTAATGGAATGTTGATCTTCATAACAAGAGGATTTCAGTATAGGAGTAGAGAGGTTCCTCTGCAGTTGTATAGGGCTCTGGTGAGACCACATCTGGAGTATTGCGTACCATTTTGGTCTCCTAATTTGAGGAAGGACATCCTTGTGATTGAAGCAGTGCAGCATAGGTTCACAAGATTGATCCCTGGGATGGCGGGACTGTCATATGAGGAAAGATTGAAAAGACTAGGCTTGTATTCACTGGAGTTTAGAAGGATGAGGGGAGATCTTATAGAGACATATAAAATTATTAAAGGACTGGACAAGCTAGATGCAGGAAAAATGTTCCCAATGTTGGGTGAGTCCAGAACCAGGGGCCACAGTCTTAGAGTAAAGGGGAGGCCATTTAAGACTGAGGTGAGAAAAAACGTTTTCACCCAGAGAGTTATGAATTAGTGGAATTCCCTGCCACAGAGGGCGGTGAAGGCCAAATCAATGGATGGATTTAATAGATAGAGCTCTAGGGGCTAGTGGAATCAAGGGATATGGGGAGAAGGCAGGCACGGGTTATTGATCGGGGATGATCAGCCATGATTGCAATGAATGGCGGTGCTGGCTCGAAGGGCCGAATGGCCTCCTCCTGCACCTATTTTCAATGTTTCTATGATAGAGTTGCTGCCTTACAGCACCAGAGTCCCGAGTTCGATCCTGACTGTGGGTGCTGTCTGTATGGAGTTTGTATGTTCTCCCAGTGAGCGAATATGTTTTCTCCGGGTGCTCCGGTTTCCTCCCACACTACAGACGTCCAGGTTTGCAGGCTAATTGGCTTTGGTAAAAATTGTAAATTGTCCGTAGTGTGTAGGATAGTGCTAGTGTATGGGAACCGCTGGTCAAGGTGGACCTGGTGGGCTGTAGGGCCTGCTTCTGTGCTGTATCTCTCTGCTAAAACTGAACTAATTGATACTTTTCTAACTAGGCTTTTCTAAACCTCTCCTAAGTCTACCCGTGTATTCTGCCTTTGTTCCAACCATCTGCCTATTAAACCCCCTCCTTAACTGCCCACCTATTACCTGCAACGTGTTGTCATCTCTGCCAGCTCTCCCCTCCCCCCCCCCCCCCCCCCCCCCACAATCAGTCTGAAGAAGGGTCTTGACCTGAAACATCACCTGTCCATGCTGCCTGACCTGCTGAGTTATTCCAGCACTTTATGCCCTTTTGTCATCTGCTTTGTTGTGTGAACCATTTCTTCACTCATCCATGTACACCTTTCATCCTACCAATCCTCTCCATTCTCTATTCACAATGCACGAGTTGCCTTACTGTTTTACTACACATACAGTGGTGGGTAGAAATGGTGGATGCCGGTACAATTACGATATTTTTAAGACATTTGAACAGGTACATGAATATAAAAGGTTTAGAAGGATAATGAGTCTGATGCAGGCAAATGGGACTAGCTTAGATAGCCATCATGATTGGCATGAACGAGTTGGGCTGAAGGGCCTGTTTTCAGTGCTGCTAAACTCTATGAATCTACGATTTGAGAGAGAGGGAGAAATAACAGTCGACAAATCATCAGTTTTGATGCCCTTCCATTACAGATAGCAGAGGCAGAGGGCCAGTGTTCTGTAATCCTAGGTAGACAAAATTGCTGGAGAAACTCAGCGGGTGCGGCAGCATCTATGGAGCGAAGGAAATAGAAACATAGAACATAGAAAATAGGTGCAGGAGTAGGCCATTCAGCCCTTCGAGCCTGCACCGCCATTCAATATGATCATGGCTGATCAGCCAACTCGGTATCCTGTACCTGCCTTCTCTCCATACCCCTCATCCATTTAGCCACAAGGGCCACATCTAACTCCCTCTTAAATATAACCAATGAATTATGTGGCAGTGAATTCCAGAAATTCACCACTCCCTGTGTGAAAAATGTTTTCCTCATCTCGGTCCTAAAAGATTTCCCCCTTATCCTTAAACTGTGACCCCTTGTTCTGGACTTCCCCAACATCAGGAACAATCTTCCTCAATCTAGCCTGTTAAACCCCTTAAGAATTTTGTAAGTTTCTATAAGATCCCCCCTCATTCTTCTAAATTCTAGCGAGTACAAGCCGAGTCTATCCAGTCTTTCTTCATATGAAAGTCCTGACATCCCAGGAATCAGTCTGGTGAACCTTCTCTGTACAAGAATGTCTATGGCAAGAATGTCTTTCCTCAGATTAGGAGACCAAAACTGTACTCAATACTCCAGGTGTTGTCTCACCAAGACACTGTACAACTGCAGTAGAACCTCCCTGCTCCTATACTCAAATCCTTTTGCTATGAATGCTCCTATACTCAAATCCTTTTGCTATGAATAGGCAACGTTTCGGGCCGAAACCCTTCTTCAGTAATCCTATCGGAGTCCTGTCAAACCTGCAATGGTATCCAGCAGATAATGAGGTTTCAGATGGAATACGAATACCAATTTAGAATATAATAGAGTGGCAGGAGGAAAATTAAGATAAAGAACTGCCAAGACATGATGAGAAAATGACAAAAGGAATAATAAAAATTCAGAAATGAGGAAACGTTTTACAAAGATTGTAAGTGGTGCTGAAACACTGTCAGATAAAACAATATCCAGAAATGCCAAACATCTTGCCCTGTACTCTGGACGAGTCCATTACATCGTGTATAATTTCCGACTGAAAGAAATGGTGGTTAGAGTACTGATTAGATTATCCTGACCTACGACTCTGTGGTGTGAGAGTGCTTCTTCATAATCTCGATGAGGGATGGCTTTCCCATCTTCAATGATATAATGCCAACTCTTAATATGCGAACAATGGAATAATTGTTCCTATGAAAGGAAACATTCAAACATCTGATTTATGGCAGCCGATTCAAGTTTGTCTGTGAAATCAACTGGGATTGCACAGAATTTTCATTCACAAATATTCTGATTTGATCATTTATTCATCAGTGAGAATTAAATAATGACCTAGCCTACTCGGTGCAATAAATTCACACAAAGCATGAGGTATTGATTTTTGTTTTATCTTCTTAAGTAAAGAACCTTTTGTAAATGATATCTGTGGAATTCAATTCTGACACTCATCAACAGATGGAAAGAGCAATTGGCGATCTATATTTCCCATTTGTCTTCTGCACAGTTTGTGAGCATTTAATATTTTCTCATAAAGTGTGAGGTGAGATGGAAAACAAGTTGCATGAGGAGAATGTGTCTCGGGCAATTAATTACATGTTGCCACAGAGGGTTGTTTATGAGATGCAAATAGGCTAAACGGTTTTCATTCATCATCTTACTTGTTGCCAGATATCTTGTACAGCACTTAATGATGCATGCTACAGTTTATTTAAAATGACAAATATCCTACTAAACTATAAATAATCCATAAATAAAGTCATCAACCTGAAACGTTCTGATGCTTCCTAACTCTGAGAATTTCCAGCTTTTTCTGCTTTTGTTGGTATTTTGGTTTTGGCCAAATTTAGATTAATGTCATTAGCTGGTATGGGCAGAAGATGCCTCCTCTTGCTTATCCGTTGATATTAAGTAAGATAGGATGGAGCCCAAAGGATAAAGGTAACTTAGTAAGCTACTTGATATGGGTCCCACTCATCTGAGAAGACCAAGTTGGCCTAGGAATGTCCGATGATTGGATAAGATGAAGGCTGTGGGATCTAGTCAGATGACTGAAGACCTCTGCCTGTGTACCTGCTACCCCTCCACGCATGATAGACACAAAGTGCTGGAGTAACTGAACGGGTCAGGCAACATCTCTGGAGAAGGTCTGAAGAAGAGTCCTGATCCGAAACGTCACCCATCCTTTTTCTCCAAAGGACGCTGCCTAACCTGCTGAGTTAATCCAGCACTTTGTGTCTATCTTTGGTATAAACTAACATCGGCAGTCCCTTTCTACACACCCCTCCAGGCAAACTGTTGCAGTGTGGTTATAATATTGGCATTCCCCAGACAAGGTCGATGGAGATCAAATGGAAACCAGCCAACCCTGTTGTTGTAAGTCACAAAGATAGATGGTTATAGTTATTGGAAGTCAATTATTGCAGCTCCAGGATTCCCTCAGAGTCCAATCATCCTCAGATGACCTCCTTCCCATCATAAGATTAGAAGTGGGAACATTTGCGGATGACCACACAATGTCCAATTCCCTTCACAACACTTTAGCAAATGAATCGGTCTGTCCCTGTTTATAACATTGAGGCATGGTCTGATAAATATATGCTGCACATGTGCCAGGTGATGGCCATTCCTAACACGAGAGGACCTCCCCCCTCCCCTCGGCATTCAATGGTGTTACCCCTGCTGGGTGCCCCCCTCACCAACATAGTTGGGTTCACTGTCACTAGAAGCTCAACTGGGCCAGCTGCATAAATACTGTGACTACAAATGTAGTCTAATGTGCGATTCCTGACTTTTATTCCTGACACCCCAAAGCCTCTCCATTATCTCTCTGGTGTATAGGTCAGGGACATGATGAAATAATCTATCATTAAAAGGACAAGGACAAGAGAAAAACCACCAACTAGAGGTTCTCTCCAGATCTTACGCAACTTTGACTTGGAAATATATATTTGGCCCTTTATCATCAATGGTCTTAACTCCCTGTGCCCAGCACAGCAGGAACACCTTCACTGGAAGGATCGCTGCAGCTTAAGAAAGCTACTTACCAACACCTCCTCAGGAGAAATTAAGGATGGACAATAAACATGGGCCTTCTCAGCTATGCTCAGAAACCACCAACTAAATAAAAGCCGTTCTGCAATGCCCAACAGAATTATGTTATATGACAGTGCAAATTCCATTGAAATTGTCATCCTAAGTGGTCCTGCAATGCCCAAGGAAATGATGTCATCCTATGTGTCCCTTCAATGTTCAAGACCTGCAATGCCCAAGGAAGTGATGTCATCCTGTGTAACCCCTCAATGTTTAAGGTGTGATGTCATACTCTGACTCCAAAATGCCTAAGGAAATGACGTCATCCTGCATGACCCTGACCCTACAATGTCCAGGAAGTGATGTTGGCCTGTGTGACCCTGCAAACCCCAAGAACTGGCGTTATAGCCTGAAACAGAAATGCCTTATATCCTACATAAGACTAATGGTATAATGTACCCCTTGCAGAGCAGAGCAACTCAGAAATAATTGTTATCACACTTCACTCTGGGAAAAATAAAATCAATTTTCAATTGAACAATGATGAAAGAAAACAGTGTCATGCAATTGAATTTCCAGGCATTTATTCTTTAGCTACTTGATGGGTTCTCAGTGACTTGACATTTCAGCAGTTCACTCTGCAGCACAAATAATTTGGATATCTGGGCCCCCCAGGATGATTTATGTCAGCTTGTACTTATTACAAGTTTATGTCACTCAGAATACAACAGCTTGCTGTGAAAGGCCGCCCTACTCCTAGCACGGAGAAAAGCCTTCAGCTCAGGGCAAAAATTCTCTGAGGCAGGCTTTCTCTTATGTGTAATCTTAATACATGAAGTGCCAGAACAAATCTGTCCACGAGTCAATAACTCAATGGGTTCATGGCTTTACAGAATAAATCACAGGAATGGAGCGATAATGTAACATTAATTTGACTTTTACTTTTAACATTCTGTTTGTTTGATTTACTGTGATATTTAAGTTCCAAAACCACGTGCGACATTTGATTGGACAAACTTTTTATCAAGCACGTGCATTATATCAAATTCCAATAGATTTTAATGGACCAAACTCTCTCCTTTGATTCCTGGTTAGTGGAATCTAATGCACAGAATGGATTATTTTCTATTCTGAGAGCTTCTGTTCCAGGTTTAACATAAAAACGCAGTGGCTATTTATAGCTTCCATTGTTATGTACAAGCATTTGAGAGAGGTTTGAATCCATGAACTAATTGTGCAGCTGCTGTGTCAAACTGCAACCCATCCCATCCTTTGCTGCAAAGTTAACTTACCGCTCAGAGAAGGAAGGACACTTGGATATAGGTATAGAAACATACAGCATGGGAATCAGGCCATTCGGCATATCATGTCGATAGCAACCAGTTGGCACCAACCTACATGAATGTGAGATTGCAACATTTTGCCCATCCCCTTCTCTGCCTGGGCAATTTAAGTTCTCATCTAGACACTTGTTAAATACTGTCAGCAACTCTGCTTCCACCACTCTCTCTGGCAGTACATTCCTAGTACTCACCACTCTCGGGATGAAGAAGGTTCCCCTCAGATCCCCTCTATATTTCTTACCTTAACCCTCAATCTATGTCCCCCAGTTTTATCCGACTCTAATAAGGGGAACGATTTCCTGGGGTTGACCCCGTCTTATCCCTTCATAACTTTATATACCTCAATCATGTACTTTCCTCATCTTGTCTGCTCCAGGGAAAGCAGACCCACCCATCCTCAAAGCTGAAATGCTCCATCCTTGGCAACGTCCGAGCGATTTCCCTCTGCACCCTCTCCAGCATAACCATACCTTACCTATTGTTTGGACACCAGAATTGCACACATTTCTCCAGTTGAGGTCAGAGCAATGTTTAATAAAGTTGAAGCATAACTTTAATGGTTCAATGGCACTTCATTGTCACATGTAGCGAGGTACAGTGAAGCTCATTTGTATATACAATTCAATACAAGTATCACAATACAAAAGCACTTGTATACCTTAGATAAGCATCACAGATACAGTATGTGTATAGCAGAAGCACGCTGAGACAGTATACAGTCACCAGATTGGGCGCCATTTTCAAGTCCCAGTTGTTGTAAGTGCACTGTCCCACTTAGGAGACCTAAACAGCAACCTCTGGTGACCTTGCCCACCACCCAAAAAAAAATCAAGGTCGAGGTGACCTGCAACCTCCTACCACCTCGCATGCATATGTTGAAAACCTTCTGCGACTATGAAGAAAACCGGCTTTGACCAGACCTGCGACTAAAAAATTATCAATTTTTAAAACAGCAACCTATTTTTAGTCGAGGCCGGTTTTAATCACGATGAAAAAATAGCAGCAACCTAGATGAAGCCTCGACCACGCGGAAACCACTTTCGACCATTAGGGAGAGTGACCAAAACCTCCGGTGACCTCATGGAAACCTTGTCACCAGAGGTTGCTGTTTAGGTCTCCTAAGTGGGACAGGGACTTTATTGACCTGACCATCCAGTCCCTTTGTCCTGGTGGCGTTGCAGGGTTGGCCTGCTAAAGCATAGCCGTGGTATTCTCCACCGCTGTAGGCCCCGTACGGTCCACGTGCTCGGCCTCTTGGAGCAGCGCCCCGTCCAGCCAAGCCTCAGGCTGTTGCAGGGTCTCCAGTGGCCCACTCCACAGTCAAGGCAGTGAGCTCACCCCTGCGGCCAGTCTGCTTACCAGCCCTCCATCCAGCTCCTTCCACTCTGGGTGGGTGAGACGGACCTTCCCGGTGGGTCCTGGGTCCGTGGCACGTGAACCGACCATCCGGTTGGGTTCCCAGTACGGTCCCCAGCGCGGGTCCTCAGCGGGTGAGCCGGGACTGCCAGTGGGTCTGGCTGCGGCTAGCCAGGATTCTCCCACCACATACCACAACAACCCAAAACAGCACCTACTCCTTCTATCCAGAGATGCTGCCTGTCCTGCTGAGTCACTCCAGCATTTTGTGTCTATCTTCGGTTAAAACCATCATCGGCAGTTCCTTCCTACAACATTTTTAATGCAGGCCATTATTTCATACGTCTTCTTAACCCTATTATTACATGCGCTGACAAGGTTTCTGTGTTCAACATACTCCCTATGACCTTACCATCCATAGTGTATGTCTAACCCTTATTCTAACTCCCACAGAACATCACCTAACGTTTACCAGGATTAAACTCCATTTGTCATTTCTCAGCCCTCTTCACCAACATATCAACATCACCATGTAGCCCAAGACTCCTCTACGCACTGTCAACAATGCCACTAATCTTTGTGTCATCTGCAAACTTACTGATAATGCCTCCGATATTAAAATCATTCATATATTACAAATAGCAAGGATCCCAGCACCAAGCTAAACTCGCTAGAATTTAGATGATTGAGGGGGAATCTTATAGAAACTTACAAAATTCTTAAGGGGTTGGACAGGCTTGATGCAGGAAGATTGTTCCCGATGTTGGGGAAGTCCAGAACAAGGGGTCACAGTTTAAGTATAAGGGGGAAATCTTTTAGGACCGAGATGAGGAAAACCTTTTTCATACAGAGAGTGGTGAATCTCTGGAATTCTCTGCCGCAGAAGGTAGTTGAGGCCAGTTCATTGGCTATATTTAAGAGGGAGTTAGATGTGGCCCTTGTGGCTAAAGGGATCAGGGGGTATGGAGAGGAGGCAGGAACGGGATACTGAGTTGGATGATCAGCCATGATCATATTGAATGGTGGTGCAGGCTCGAAGGGCCGAATGGCCTACTCCTGCACCTATTTTCTATGTTTCTATGTTTCTATCCCTGTGAAACACCAATATTCACAGATATCCAATCACAAAAACAACTCTCTACTGTCACCACCTGTCTTCTACTGTTGAGCCAATTTTGGACCTGATTTGTCAACTTGCTCTGGGTCCCATGGGTTGAAATCTTTTGCACCCATCTCCCATGTGAGATCTTGGCGAGGAGCTGACTGAAGCCCATGTAAACCACATCTATCAGCTGCAATATTTTGCTATCCAAATGCAAGAAAGATCCCAAGTAAAGTTTTGAGGTAGAGCAAAGAATATCCAAACTAGTTATTTCACATATTTCATGATGAACTAAATGAAACAAATGTTGTATTTATATAGTACTTTTTGTGGCAATTAAAACCCCATACAGCAAGATCCTACAACGAGTAGAGTCATGTAGTATGGGAACAAAGCCCTTCGGGCCAAATTGCTTATGCTGACCAAAATTCCCCAGCTACACTAGTTTCAACTGCCCCGGTTTGGCCCATATCCCTCTAAACATTTCCAATCCATGTACCTATCCAAATGTCTTTTAAATATTGTAATTGTAACCATCTCCTCTGACAGGTACACAAAAATGCTGGAGAAACTCAGCGGGTGCAGCAGCATCTATGGAGTGAAGGAAATAGGCAACGTTCTTCAGGCTGATGGGGGGTGGCGGGGAGTCTGCATCCTGCGGGCGTGAACATTGAATTCTCCCAATTTTGTTAGCCCTTGCTGTCTCCTCTCATCCCTCAGCCCTCGGGCTCCTCCTCCTCTTTTTTCCTTTCTTCTCCCCGCCACCCCCCATCCGTCTGAAGAAGGGTTTCGACCCGAAACGTTGCCTATTTCCTTCGCTCCATAGATGCTGCTGCACCCGCTGAGTTTCTCCAGCACTTTTGTGTACCTTCGATTTTCCAGCATCTGCAGTTCCTTCTTAAACATCTCCTCTGGCAGGTTGTTTCATATACCCACCACCCTCTGTGTAATAAAGTTACCCCTCAGGTTCCTATTACATCTTTCCCCTATATCCTCTGTTTCTTGATTCCCCTACTGGGTAAAAGACTGTACATTCCCATCATGATTTTATACATCTCTATAAGATCACCCCTCATCCTCCTTGGCTCTGACGAATAAAGTCCCAGTCTGCCTGGCCTCCCCCTATAGCTCAGGACATCAAGTAATAGAATATTTGACGGAATGCATCAGGCTTTGGTTGAAGGTTTAACATTGGCTTGGACAGCTTGCCCTGTTCATGAAAAAGTATTGCCACAAGATCTTTTACTTAGACGGCAGTCAAAGTCTCATTTCAATATCTCGTTGAAAAGAATGAACCTCCGATAATGTGGGGTTCCATCAGTACGCCCCTGAATAACCCCCTGGATTGTAGGAATGAATGGTTACCAAAGCCTCCAAATTAGGTGCGAGATTTGTAAAGAAACGATGAACCAATGCAATGTATCGGAAGGAATTGCAGATACTGCTTTACACTTTAGGGAGACACAAAATGCTGGAGTAACTCAGTGGGACAAGCAGCGTCACTGGAGAGAAGGAACAGGTGACGATTCGGGTCGAGACCCTTCTTCAGACTTGATTCCAGCATGCGTCATGTGCTCACTCAGTACTGTGCTCATTGTAATCACCTCGTATAGTCTATAGCAATCGGGTTTTTTATTGATAGATTTAGACTTTGGACAGACAGTGTGGAAACAGGCTCTTCGGCCCACGGAGTCCGTGCTGACCAGTGATCACCCCGTGCACTAGCATTATCCTACACACTGGGGAAAATTTACCATTTACCAATTAACCTACAAGCCTGTACATCTTTGGAGCATGGGAGGAAACCGGAGCACCCGGAGAAAACCCACAGGGAGAACGTACAAACTCTGTGCAGACAGCGCCTGCAGTTGGGATGAAACCCGGGTCTCTGGCGCTGTAGGGCAGCAGCTCTAGCGCTGTGCCACTGTGCCGCCTCTAAATCAGCAGGATTAGATATCATGGATTGTCCGTGGATTGTCACCTTGTCGTGGTGGTCATGAGATTGTGTGGTCATGAGATCCTGAGAGCGATGCCCTCTGGAGATATGCTCCTGGTAGGGCCACCCACGGCGGTAAGGTCGGGGGAGGTCCCTGACATAGAGCAATCCAACCAAGACCTCAATGGTGAAACAGGCGGAGGATGATGGCTGACCTTAGTGGAGCGGCACAACGGCTGGGAAGGCGGATGAAGGCTGCAGCAGAAAAAGGTCCCCGGTCATTTGGACTCCATGCCACTGGATCCTGACCCAGATCTGTCAAGAGCCATGTGGTGGCTGTCTGTGCACCAGTCTCCCCATGTTAAACAAAGTCACGCACAGGCGACCTCCAAGGAAAACAGCCATACTCGTTTCTAGTGACCTCCGATGAGATATCACCAGTAACAGGCCTCTATTAATTCAAGCCTGCACCCACAAACAGGATGATGTGCTCCCGAAGGGCCAAAGGCCTGGCTCACCCACCGTGGAACTGGGAATCCACCGAGCCCGGCACCTGTTCACCCCTGAGGAGCGAGAACCGGAGAGAGAGGATGGAGAAAATTGACGACAGCAGCGGACGCTGGAACAAAGGGTTGGTAAGAAGAACCAGGGGGTCTTTACCTTACGCGCCCTCAAGTTCGGCTGCGAGCAGCACGCTCGGGGCACAAAGGCTGAACGTGGCCGGGTGAGGAGAGGGATGTTGGTTTGTGGGACGATCTAGTGGAAGTGACGCCTGCAACTGGCCTTTATGGCCGGCAGTTGCTGGGACTTTGAAAATGGCACCAAAACCTGGAGATTCTTATATATGGTCTCAATGGGCAGTTTCCATGCATTCTGTACTTAATCGGGGATTGTATTTCTGTGAGGCAATAATCTTACTGATCTACTATGCAAAAAAGAATTTCATGGTAAATGTAATAATAAAGAACTGTTGAACAATTGATAGTGTTGGAATTGATTTACAATTGCATCTAACCTGGGAAACTGTATAATGTTACAGCTTGAGAGATGGAGGATTTCAAGTTTCTATTCAGCCACTGCATTGTGCAGGAGTGGGAGATGGAGACCAGTGCTGCATCCATTAGGATTCGGCAGCCCTCCAGATCTGTGCCAGAAGGCATTGTGAACACATCACCTGTACAGAATGCAAAGCACCTGCTCATGATATTCTCCGGTTTGATTATGAAACAATCTCCTTCTCTGCCCTTTCTCTACCTTCCTCCTCCTGCTCCATCTCCCTCTCCACCTCTTTCTCCTTCTCCACCCTTTTCCTGCTCTATTTTGGCGATAAAGCACGGGAACAGGCCCTTCGGCCCGCCATGTCCACGCCGACCGTCGATCACCCGTTCACACTGGTCCTGTTATCCCACTTTCTCCTCCACTCCCGACACAGTGGGGCCAATTTACCGCGGCCAATTAACCCACAATCTTGCACGTCGATGGGGATGTGGGAGGAAACCGGAGCACCCAGAGGAAAGCCATGCAGACACATGGGGGACGTGCAAAACCTACGCAGAGAGCACCCGAGGCTGGGATCGAACATGGGTCACCGGTGAGGCAAAGGCTCTACCAGCTGTGTCACTGTGCCGCCCTCTATATTTGGTAATTCTGATACTTTGGCAATTGGTTCACCAGCCAGCCGCCCATTCACCAAGGCCCCAGGATCCTCATTCCTGCACCCCCTTCCCACTCGCCCTCCCCAGTTCCTGCACAGTCTCTGTTCCTGCACACTCTTCCCATTCACTAGGGCTCCAGTCTCCAAACCCCATGAAGAAATTAGCAGAAAACAGGAAGGAAAGAATTAGTAATTGATCTATGGGCACTGTGGCAATTCATAACGAACCTAACTATGATGCTCACTTTACATAGTGTTGTTGGGCTCCCCATTAGCGCTTGAGTGCGTGTTCAGCTTTTGAGGTTAAATGAGGATATTGCCTGGAGCACTGAGCTCTAAATGATCTGATGCATGGACCCGTGTCAAATGACTTATGGAAATGCATGAAGACAGCATCCATTAGCATTCCTCTACCCACTCACCATGCCGGGGACTCGCATCAAAGCTGCAGCTAAAATATTCAGACATGATTTTCCCACAGATCAAAGTGACTCTCTCTGATCCGTTGAAATATTTCTGAGTGCTCTGATACACCCTCCGCTGTATGTGTAAACAGGTGTGGCATCTCTGTGCGATGTACGTGAACATGGAGTATTCTGTTGCACATGTCTGCACCGTATGAGAAGAACCTTGAATAAAGCATTCAAGAAGGAACTGCAGATGCTGGAAAATCGAAGGTACACAAAAATGCTGGAGAAACTCAGCATCTATGGAGCGAAGGAAATAGGCAACGTTTCGGGCTGAAACCCTTCTTCAGACTGATAGGGGGGTGGCGCAGAGAAGGAAGGAAAAAGGAGGAGGAGGAGCCCGAGGGCTGAGGGATGGGAGGAGACAGCCCGAGTGCTGAGGAAGGGGAATTGGTTGAATAAAGCATACTCTCTGAAGTGCAGGAAGGAACTGCAGATGCTGGTTTCAACAAAAAATAGATACAAAAAGCTGGAGTAACTCAGCGGGTCAGACAGCATCTCTGGAGAAAAGGAATAGGTATCCATTAATGTCGATTGTCCATTATAACTGAGTAAGGGATTATCATTGTATTAGTAGTAGAAACAAAGAACTGCAGTTGCTGGTTAATACTCAAAAGGACACAAAATACTGGAGTAACTTAACAGGGTGGCACAGTGGCGCAGCGGTAGAGTTGCTGCCTTACAGTGCCAGGGAACCGGGTTTGATCCTGACTACGGGTGCTGTCTGTATGGAGTTTGTACGTTCTCCCCGTGACCTGCATGGATTTTCTCTGGGATTTCCGGTTTCCACCCACATTATAAAGATATACAGGTTTGTAGGTTAATTGGCTTGGAATAATTGAAAATTGTCCCTAGTGTGTGTAGGGCAGTGTTAGTGTACTCGGATCGCTGGTCGGCGCGGACATGGTGGGCCGACGGGCCTACTTCCGCGCTATATCCCTAAACTAAATTAAACTAAGGTCAGGAGAACATGGATAGGTGACGTTTTGGGTCGAGGCCATTCGTCAGACGCTCGGTCCGGAACTGGACCTGGAATCGAGATGAGTTGATGGCTCCGGACCAGGAGAGAGATGAGGATCGGTGGAGTCATTGGGCGCGGCCCATTGCCAGCCAGAGTGGAGGTAAGTGGCAGGCATGGCCTGGAAGTGGCTGTGGAGGTGCCATGGGCCGGGGGTAGCATTGACAGCCCTGCCTGGCGGTGAAGGCCAGTAGGTCAGTCCACTAAAACCGAAGCTCATAAAAACAAGCGGTTTATTGTAACTCTAACTAGTTATTTGAACACCTGCTGTCTTAATTTTGGTGTGCCAGGCCATGGACATGTTGCAAAGAACGGCACCGCAGTGGATGGTTTACCATAGCAACCAGACGGAGTCTAGAGTAGTTGGTACTAACTTTGAACAGCTGCACATGTGGACACAGCAAACAAATGTTTCAGTCGGTCATGGGTGATATTTGTACAAAACAATTATTGACTCGACATCATCTTGGTTGTGGTTTTAGGTTAAAAGTCCACAGATTTTTGCCCTTGATCACATGCAGCGGTGTCAGCCCTGCTTAGAACAAGTGGGATTTGGACTTTATTTTTAAAAGCTACCTTAACTGAAGGTGGTTTGTTGGTTGTGGTATTTTGTGTGATTCAGAGGTCACAGTGATGAAGCTATAGCTCCAATCCATCGGAGGTTGTGCTATCCAGTCAGGCAGTTTGAATGGTGAAGGGGCAGGGGTTAAGTCATGATGCTCGGAGTGTGCTGGGTCACTGTGGCACATGAGAGGAGAACTGCTTGTCTGAGCTTGTTTAGAATGAATTGTGCTGCTAACACCTCTCTCGAAACTTAACCACGCAGGTCATGCTCAGAAAACTCCATTTGCCGAGTTTGTTCATTGTACTTGCTTCTGTGAGCCACAATCATCCCAATGGCACTCAACTTTCAGACCTAGGTGACACTATCTGGAAGCTTGCATGCAGTAAGGATGAATTTCTATCCCAGGAAAAACGAGGTTGGGCTCCAGTTTGATTTTCCATTTTCATCTTTCATCTTTCATCTTTCATTTCACTTTTTATTTTATTTCCTGGCAGCAAACTGTGCCACTCTGCAAAGCAATATCTGCAGATGCTGAAATGAAAATAAAGAGTTCTCCATATATCTAGCATCAGGCAGCATCTGTGGAGAGAGAAACAGAGTTGATTTACTAACCAAATAGTGAAAGCCCTGGATAGAGTGGACATGGAGAGGATGCTTCCACAAATGGGAGAATCTAGGACCAGAGGATACCCTACAATAAAAGGACGTACAGTACCTTTAGTAAGGAGATGAGGAGAAGTTTCTTTAGTCAGAGGGTTGCTTATCTGTGAAATTGATTGTGGTTTTTTAAATGGAGATTCTTGATTTATAATGTTGTCAAGGTTTATAGGATTATGAAGTGAAGGCAGAAGAATGGGATTGAGACGGAAAGATAGATCAGCCATGGTTGAGTGGCGGAGTAGACTCAATGGGCCATATGGCCTCATTCTGCTCCTATGACATGAAGTAAGGAACATGATATTTTAGGGCATTGTCCTTGATGTGAGACACTAACTCTGTTTCTCTTTCCACAGATGCTGCCTGACCTGCTGAGTGTTCCCGGTAATTTGTTTTTACAACAATTTTTATCTGTAACTCAGTTCTGGCTAATTGTTCTTCTGCTGTGAAATTCCATGGGCCAGAAGTAAGAAGTGTTTGGTTCAGCTCGACGCAACTGTACAAGTGCATAGCATGGGGGTGAAATACAATTGCAAGCAGTACAAGCTTGTACCATTCCGGAGGTTTAGTTTATAGCCAGAGAAAGTTCCAAACTGATCTAACAAGGACACAATTCCAGGGCCACTGACTGTAGGGCCGCTCACATAAAGAAGGAGGTTATCGGCGTATAGACACACACGATGTTCCATGTTTCCTCTCCTAATGCCCTGGAATAATGTGGTTGACCTAAGTACAATAGAAAGGGGCTCAATTGCAATCGAAGCGGAGACAATGGACAGCCTTGGCGAGTGCCACGTGTTAATGGAAAATAATCAGATCGCGAATAATTTGTCTTTATACATGCTAAAGGTGAATGATATAGTAGCTTAACCCATACTACAAATTTTTTACCAAATCCAAATCTCTCCAAGACTAAACAAATATGGCTACTCCACTCGATCAAACACCTTCTCTGCGTCCAAAGAGATAACAACCTCCGGACATGGAGAAGCACTGGGTGAATAAACCACACTAGCCAGTCGACGGATATTAGAAAAGGAATGACAATTTTTAATAAAATCTGTTTGATCTGAGATTATTTTGGGAAGTTGGCATTCTAAACTGCAAGCCAGCGTCTTCGCCAAAATTTTTACATCTACATTCAAAAGTGAGATGGGGCGGTATGATCCACATTGAGTCGGATCCTTGTCTTTTTTGAGAAGAAGTGAAATAGAAGCCTGTGAAAGGGTGGGAGGTAATGAACCAATTTCCAAAGATTCTTGAAACATTTCTCGAAGAACTGGTGTGAGGTTATCCTTACATTTCTTATAAAATTCTAATGGGTAGCCACCAGGTCCCGGGGTGTTACCACTCTGCATTGCCATAATGGCATTATTAATCTCTTCCTGCCCGAGAGCCTGATCTAGATCTTCTGCCTCTTCTGGATCAAGAGTGGGTATTTCCAAATAATTTTAAAAACGTTCCATATTCGTTGTATCTAATGGAAATTCTGAGGTGTAAAGAGAAGAATAAAAGACTGTGAAAGTATTATTAATTTCTTTTGGATTGCTTGTTATGTTTTGGTGTGTGAATCTTATCTGAGGAATAGGTCGTGATGCAGCTTGACGCTTCAGCTGGTGAGCCATAAGCCGGCTCGCCTTGTCACCATATTCATAATAGAGACCACGAGTCCTGAGAATTAGTTGTTCTGATTGGTTAGTAGATAGAAGATTGAATTTTGCTTGTAAATTAGCATGGCTTTGATATAATTCAGCAGTGGGTGCCTCAGAGTATTGCCTGTCCAGAACCAAGATGGACTGTGACAGGGTTTGCATTTTCTTCTTATGTTCTTTATTGGCCTATGAGGTATAAGGTATGATTTGAACTCTCAAGTAAGCTTTTAAAGTTTCCCAAAGTAAAGAGCATGATATAGGTATGTTACAATAATTACCTTCAGCGGCGCTGCAATTCTGCCACTGGCCGTGTGCGCGATTTTGGCGCGTTTGAGGGGGGGGGGGGGGGGGTTAAAACGCGTTTTTTTTCTTACCTTGTCCTGGATTATATTTGGTTGGAGTGCAAGCTTTTGTTGAAGAATCGTTCGGACCGGCGTTCTGTCTATTTTTTTTTTTTAATCGTCCAACTCGTTCAGCGCTGGATTAATTATAAAATCGGCTTCTAAAGCCGTCAACGCCGACAACGGGGACGGATTTCATGTAGGTGACAGGTAAAAGAAAGCGGTTTATTTTTTATGTATAAAAGTGGTCCTTAAGATACCTTTAGTTCTCATTTTATGTTGCGAAATGGTGATTTAGTCCCCATACCAATGGGCAGTGTTTTCCATGCAGATATGGGGATCTAAATCACTGCAAACCGCAACGTTCCAAGTGGTCACGTTCCAGAAAAACCCACAGGCAAGTTGATTTAAATGGCCATTAATTTACAGGTATTAAACATTAAATTCCTTCCATTTGGCCTATAAATCCATGACAATGAGATTTTAAAATGATGTTATATTGTGAATTCTTGTGTGAATGTTATTTGGACACTTAGGCTATTTAAAAATGTTAATCTATTCTTAAGAAATTGATAGGTGTTTAGATCTAGTAATTGAATTTTGTAATTAGCTATAATTAGGTAACTAACTAATTATATGCTTTAATTTCAAGTCATCTAAGTAAGATTGTTTCATATTTGTTTCAGAATGCTTCAATCTAAAATAACTGAAAATTTATTTTAGTTCTCTTAATTTTTAAGGAAGTTATGGCCATTTGACTGTCCTCGATCACAGGTTTTGTGTTAAGTCAATGGATTTTCTATGTCTGATGTTTCTATAACTTTTTTTAATACTGAAGATATGAAAGTGAATTAGGTGACAAATTAAACTTATTTTTATGCTTTATCTGATGGGATAAATTACAGACTTGATTTTTAAAATCTCAAAATTTTGTAACATTGCTACATGATACCAACTCAGTTTTATTAGTCTCGAGGAATGTGTCCATGTCAGCCGATACAAAACTGCAGAATTTCTCATTAGAAAGCAAAAGGGAGTTGAGTCGCCAAAGAGGTCGTACTCTAATGTTTAAAGTATCACCCAGGGGCCACATGGGTAGCTAGCACACTTTGTTTAAAGATGGTAGTGCAAACACTACTGAGTATGGCACTAATGAATGTACAGACTCTGAGAAAAGAGCTTAGCACAGCTCTGGTTTTGGTTATATTTTTACACTGAATAGAACTTATTTCTGGAAAAATATTTCCATTGCTCTGTGATTCAACCTGCATTGAGTTGGGCAAGTGCATCTGATGCAAGTATGGTATCATTCGATGCATGTCTGTTAGGAATGCATTTGGATAATGGTGAGTGAGTTTGGTCTATGTTATTCTCGGTGGTTACCATCTTTGGTCACGTAAGAGACAATGATGTTTTTTTTTATTGCAAAGATACATTACAAAATACATTATTACAATGAAACATTACAAAAGTATGTTCCGTACTTATCTTCCATCTTTCACGCACTGTACCAATAGCCCCTTCACCTCACCTCATTTTCTTGATTGTTCCAAGCCTCCAACTTGGCTACAATTCAGGCAAAGCAGAGGACAATAAGGAAGTTACATTTGTGTGATAAAGTGAAACTGCAGATGCCAGTTTATACAAAAGGTAAACAGAAAATACTGGCGTAATGCAGATGGCCAGGCAGCATCTCTGGAGAAAATAGATGTGACATTTTGGGTCTGGACCCTTCTTCAGACTTCTTTAGTATGATGGTACCTATCCATTTTCTCCGTAGATGCTGCCTGATCTGCTGAGTTAGTCCAGCGTTTTGTGTAATTTGTGTGACGCTTGGTTCAGGGCTTGCAAGGAGATTGAGCTATGCACGGGGTGAACTGCAGACTGCAAGTATTTAAGGGCTACTAGCGAAAGGGTTTAAGCTAAGATTGTAAGGGGCTTGATAGGAAGAGTGTTTTTAATGCTGGTTGGGTGAGGGTGCAGCTGTGAGAAATATGTGAAGGCTGGCAATTGGTACTGGGGTCTGGGGTAACTGCTGGGTGGTAGGTGTGGTGGTGGACTGTGAAGTGCAGGTTGGTTTGGGTCATTGGACCGTTGGAGTATTGAGTGAGTGTTACAAATGATCTGGACACATGGTGGGTCTTTCATGAGAGTGGCCCCAAGACATTGCCAACTAAACATTAACTGTGTATCCGCCCTGTCAACCCCTGGAAGAATGCTGCTTATTGCAATGAGATCACCCCTCATCGTTCAAAACTCAACAAAATAGAGGCCCAGTCTGCTGAGCTAAAATCCGTCCCAAGAATCGATCTGGTTGAGCTATACTGCACTCCCTTCATCACAAAGATATTTTGACATAGGTCAGGAGGGCAGGCTGCCTGCAATATTCCAGGTACACAAAAAAAAGCTGGAGAAACTCAATGAGTGCAGCAGCATCTATGGAGCGTAGGAAATAGGCAACGTTTCGGCCCGAAACGTTGCCTATTTCCTTCGCTCCATAGATGCTGCTGCACCCGCTGAGTTTCTCCAGCTCTTTTTTTTTGTGTGTACCTTCGATGTTCCAGCATCTGCAGTTCTTTCTTAAACACTGCCATATTCCAGCTCAGAGTTCGAAGTAATTGGAGAATAAGGTCTCTATTAAGGGCAGATGGGTTCCATCATTGGAAACATGTTTGCTTTGAGTTGGGAAGTAGCTGAGAGTATTTGCGACTCCAGATACAACAGTGACTAGTTGTTTGCCTGCACACCAAACATCCCACAGTGTTAGACTCAGCAGGCTTACTGTCAGGGTGATATTTGACTGGATAATGGAGAGGTATGTAGAAATCTGACTTCTAGTTTATCGGAATGGGAAGAGTAATTAGACTGTCATGGAATCTGTCAATATATGATTTATTCCTTTATGTGCTACAGCTCAGCCTTTGTCTGTTAAGCAGGAAAATGTGTTACTTTTGAGTAGCAATAGAGGACTGAATTGAGTTGCTGACCATGAAATAAGTGTTAGTTTAGCTACTTCAGTAGACCTCATTAAAATAATCCTGGTGTACACTGACTAATGGAGATCTGAGAACTTTAATTGGTACCTATTAATCCAGGAAAACAGGTCAATTTAGAAAGTGCAAACTCTTGGGATGCCTGATATGACAAAAAACAACTAATCGAATCCAGAATTTTAATTAAAACTTTCATTTGGTGGAATTGCCATCATATGTAACTAGTGGGAAACTATTGACAAAATAGCAGAGTGAAAGATTTATACCAGTCTCGTAAAATGAACTCATTAACACTAAAGTTATTAACCCTACTTAATTCTCATTCAACTGAAGGAACAAGAGGAACTGGGAGCACAAATTACATCTAAGGAAATAGAAGACACAATAAACACACTTAAGAATGGAAAAACACCAGGACCAGACGGATTCAGTAATGAATTTTATAAATGTTTTTACGACATAGTTACACCACGTCTACAGAAAATGTATACATACGCTTTTGTATACATGTATACATACGCGGCCCAGCTCGAGGGAGGAACGGCACTCACGTTAGGGCGATCCGGCTCGGGGCTGGAACGGTGCTCGGGTGGCTGGGACGGCGTTCTGGCGGCTATGACTTGAGTCCTGGGTTCAGCCGCGGGCCAGCGGCTGCGTCCGCTGGACTGGAGGGCAGCAGCTTCGACCACCCCGGGCCGCGGTGTTTGAGCCGGCCCGTTTGCGGGGTTCGGTGAGCCGCGGGACTGTTTGTGCCATCGCCCGGTGGGGAATCGCCTCAGCGCAGAGGGAGAAGAGGAGGGAAGAGACTGCAGCCCTAAGATTTTTGCCTCCACCACAGTGAGGAGGTGCTTGGAGGACACACTGTGGTGGATGTTAATTTGTGTTTAGAGTTGTTTATTATTGTATGATTGTATGTATGACTGCAGGCACGAAATTTCGTTCTGACCATAAGGTCTGAATGACAATAAAGGAATTCAATCAATTTAATCAATTCAGTCAATTCAATCAATTTTAAAGAACAAATCTTACCTGAAACACTAGCAGAATCAACGATCACATTAATACTTAAAAAAGCTAAAGATATAGAAGAACCAGGCTCATATAGAGCTATTGCTTTGTTAAATACGGATCAAAAAATATTAGCGAAAACACTAGCTAGAAGACTAAGTCAATATGTTAGTAAATTAATAAATGAGGATCAAACGGGATTTATACCTAAGAGACATTCATTTAATAACCTGAGACGTCTGCTTAACATAATGCACTCTCACAAACCTCAAGAACAAGAGTTATCTATCATTTCATTGGACGCAGAAAAAGCGTTTGATCAAGTAGAATGGGATTATATGATTAAAGTATTGAAAACATTTCAAATGGGAGAGAACTTCATCGCATGGATAAAATTATTATATAACAAACCCACGGCTAGAATATTAACTAATAATATACTATCTACGAAATTCCAATTAACAAGGGGTAATAGACAAGGATGTTCATTATCATCGCTGTTATTCGCTCTGGTAATTGAACCTTTAGCTGAAATAATCAGAACACACCGGATATTTACGGTTATAATACAAAATACTCAAATAACAAAATATCCTTATACGCAGACGATGTACTACTGTATATCACAAAACCCAAAATCAGTATACCAAACATATTAAATCTAATTGAGGATTTTGGATCTTTCTCAGGATACAGAATAAACTGGAACAAAAGTGAAATGATGTCGATAAAACTGAAAGACTCAACACATCTCTTGAAATTCCCCTTTAAAATAGCCACAGAAAAATTTAAATATTTAGGAATTGAAATGACTAGAAATTATCACTCTATGTTTAACGCCAATTATAGCCCCTTACTTAAGAAACTAAATAATCTAATCAAATTCTGGAAAACGCTCCCGATGCCTTTAATAGGTCAAATAAATGTTATAAAAATGATCTTTTTACCACAAATCCTATATTTATGTCAATCAATACCTATATATCTTCCAAAAAAGTTTTTCAAAAAACTAGACTCTGACATTACAAATTTTATATGGGATTATAAATCCCACAGAATACAAAGAGCATACCTTAGTAAATCAAAAGAGATGGGTGGTCTAGCGCTCCCTAACTTTATGTACTATAATTGGGCAGTAAATATTAAAAATATGATCCACCTGCTGGACAATTCTGCCCAGCAGGTGGACTGGATTGTAATGGAGAGAGAGAACTGCTCTCCGTGTAATACAGGAGCGACTCTCCTCTCACCAATGAATCTGAATAACAAAAATTATAATAAAAATCCAATGATACATAGCACAATTAGAACTTGGAAACAAATAAAACAGAATCTAAAATTAAGAAATCTATCTCTTTTAATGCCAATAGTTAATAACCCGTCGTTTAAACCTTCAATTATAGATAAATCATTTACACAATGGGAAAGAATGGGAATCAAAACGCTCGGAGACGTATGAATTAGGAAAATTATTATCATTTCAACAATTAGAACTGAAATATAATTTGAAAAATAATCAATATTTTAAATATCTTCAAATCTGTGACTATCTGAAAAAATACACAAAAGACTATCATAACATGCCCCCAGACTTATTGGATGAAGCCATGAAGACAAAGGCTGAATCAGCAAATCTAATATCATACTTATACAATATTATTTTAAATATAGAAATACCTACAACCGATGGTATTAGAAGAGACTGGGAACAAGAACTAGCTATAAAAAATTCAAAAGAGAGCTGGGATAAACACTTACTATATGTGCATAAATGCTCGATCAACGTACGACATACTCTAATTCAATTTAAAACATTACATAGACTATATTATTCAAAAACTAAAATAAATAAACTTTTCCCCAATGTCTCACCCATTTGTGATAAATGTCAGTCACAAGAAGCTACCATAGCGCACTCTTTTGTTTTTTGTATAAAAATCCAAAAATTCTGGAATGAAATATTTGAAATCTTCACAAAATTAATTAAAATAAAACTTGTACCAAAAGCAGAATGGATCATTTTTGGAATATCGGAAGGTAACCCCAAATTAAACGTGTTTCAAAAGAACTTACTTAATTACGGGCTAAAAATGGGAAAAAAAGCTCCAATACCAACAATAAAAATGTGGATTTCAAACATGTTTGAAACACTACACCTGGATGAGATGAGACTCCTCCTAGCAGGCAAAGCAGACCACTTCCAAAAGACGTGGTCTGCATTTATGGAACTATTACAAGCATAAGGTGCAATAGTAACTTAAAATATAAATGGTACCAGGATCTGGTAACGGGGGGTATAAAATAAAAATACAAATAAAAAAGCACGGTTGGTATATCCTTTTTTGCGGAGTTTTGTGTTATAATAGAGCGATTGTTTTTCCTTTTTTTCTTTTCTTTCTAGGGTTTTTTTTTCTTTCTTTACTTCCTACTCTAACTTCTTCCCTAAGGGGCTTTCTTCTCTCAACACTTTCCTGTACCTTCACGATTCTTGCTCACTTTCCTTACTTCTTTTATTTCTACCTTTTTTTAAAGCTCAAAAAACGAAGTGGTACAACAAATGTAATAAGATATATGTGATGTGTATTACTGTAATTTACTGTACTTCTAATAAAAAATAAATAAATAAATAAATAAATAAAACATTTTTAAAAAAATCTAATTTCATGGAATATAGTGCTTCTGTAATGCAGAATCTTGAGGTTTGTTAGGAGAGAGTCATTAAAATGAATAAACAATAAGTAAGTGCAGTGAGTTTTGTCAGGATGTGCTCCTTGCGATAGCATTTTAAGCTCGTCAAATATGATCAAGTATGCATGACCATGTAAGTAAATGCGGAAGTGCTGTTGCATTTGTGCAAGTTACATGTTCAAGTTCAACATGTAAGGGCTTCATTGATGTAAGTAGTATATTATAACTGAAACAACTCTTCTAATGAAACACACTATACGATTGGACCTAATTGTATTCAGTGTTATTGTATTGTTTTATTGCCTTTTTATTTGGGGTGATCCAGTCGAGCAGCTGATAGAGCTGTTGCCTCACAGTACCAGAGGCCAGGGTTCAATCCCAACCTCAGGTTGCCGTCTGTGTGGAGTTTGCACGTTCTCTCTGTGATCTCATGCGTTTCGTCTGGGCGATGATTTTCCTCCCACATCGCAAAGATGTGCAGGTTTGTAGATTAATTAACCTCTGTGAATTGCGCCCAGTGTGTAGGGAGTAGATGCGAAAGTGGGATATCATAGAACTTGTAGGAACAGGTGATCGATGGTCGGCGTGGACTTGGTGGGTCAAAGGGACTGTTTCCATGTTATATCTCTAAACTAAACTAAACTAAACTAAACTTTCTTCTTCCTTTTCCACCACTATTGGATCCCATACCTCCAACAATGCCACATACTGCATTAAGGCAATGTCCAAGCTAAGAACACATCCCAAACTAGTTGCTGATGGATTTTAGCAGTTGTCAGGGAAAAGCAGAATGTAGCTTAATGAGAACTGTAAGTAAATATTTACAGTTTCAAGTAAATATTTAAATTCCATTACCTTCAAAGGAATCAACTTCAATATACTTGAATCAGACTGGTAGACCTTCATTCATATTGCATGGTGACATCCGAAATTGTTGCATAAGGGAAGGGGAGTGGGAAACATTGGTGGCAGAGGTAAGGGAGATTGAAAGAAATGACTGAAGCTGAGTTGGAAGGTGCTGCTTCCGAAGATAGAAGATAGACACAAAATGCTGGAGTAACTTAGCGGGTCAGGCAGCATATCTGGAGAAATTGTCGGTCTGATGAAGGGTCTCGACCTGAAATGTCACCTATTCCTTTTCTCCAGAGATTCTGCCAGGGTCGCTGAGTTACACCAGCATTTATGTCCATCTTCCAACCACTTTGTTTCACTTGTCTTCATGTAAAATACTATTTTCCTGAAACCTACACCAGTGCAGCTTATACACACGGTCTTACAGTAAAACAGGCCCATAATAAATCAAAATTCAGCCTGCAAACCCACACCACATTCATAGGGTTTTGAAGACTGAAGTGTCTAGATCCTCTTATTACTGTTCTGAAGAAGTTAACAGCTAAGTTCTCAATGTGACAAATATGCCCAATAATTTGATACCAATGACATTCTTTCAAAAGGTATGAAAGAATTCTATTAAAAACCTCTCGGTTTCATCTGGAGAATGAAATCAAATCATGTCTGTTAAAAATCACTTCCCCCATCGGTCAAGTGTTATTCAACAGATCCCAATCCACTCTTGTTAATGTCAATTTATTCCCAATAATTCAATTTCCTGCCTCATATCTGCTCTAGAGTTTGCAAATGCAAGATGATTTTGATTCCACTGCTTTGATTCTACAAAGCTTTTATTCATTCAGTTCCCATAGTACTGGCAACAGCTTTATTGTAAATGGAGCGAAAGGCAAGCAGCACAAATTATTCAAGTGTAAGAACCTGCCTTTATAGAATGCTTTTTACAACCGTGGGGTATTTCAAAGCACTATGCGGCCAAGGCTACACTTTTAAATGATTTTTTTGAGAAATGAAAAAAAACGCTCAAACTGCACAAGATGAGGCATTGGGATAATTAGATAATCTGTTTCAACAATGATCAATGAAGGTTCAATGTCAGCAAATACTCCTCTGGGTCACTAAATGTTTTATTTCCATCAGGGAGGGAAGAGAGGGTGAGGTGTGGAACTTAAGCCCTTCAATTTCATTGCAGTGTACTGCCTGCAATCATTACAGTGGTCCGATGCTCAGCAATGTCAAACATGGTGCATGAGAATGCAATTTCAAGTTATTCTCAATGACATTGTGCCATTGCCATGAACTGATGTTATCTATAACTGTTGTACGTTCATAAGTGATAGGAATAGTTTTAGGCCATTTGGCCCATCAAGTCTACTCCGCCAATCAATCATGGGTGATCTATCTCACCCTTCTAACCCCATTCTCCTGCCTTCTTCCCATAACCCCTGACACCCGTACGATTCAAGAATCTGTCTATCTCTGCCTTAAAAATATCCATTGACTTGGCCTGTTGGTATGTTGATACCAAGAAAAAAAAGCATTTTATCCCGTCCTATACTGAAAGTTTGTTGCTTAGATATTCAATTCATTACAGACACAAAGCACAGTTACCTTGCTGTCCGCCCAGGGCTATGGAATCTCCTGGTTGCCAACCATTCCACCTCCCCTTCTCATTCCCATACTGACTTTTCTGTCTTGGACCTCTTCCATTGCCAGAGTGAGGCCATCTGCAAATTGGGGAACACCACCACATATTTTGCTTGGCTAGCATACAACCCAACGGTATGAACTTTGATTGGCACAAAATGTTGGAGTAACTCAGCGGAACAGGCTGCATTTCTAGATAGAAGGAATGGGTGATGTTTTGTGTCGAGACCCTTCTTCAGACTGAAATTCAGGGAAGAAGGAAGATACAGAGATAAGGAAGTGTAAGGTGTGAAAACGAGACAAAGGGGGTGGAGATCAAAGAAAATGTCGAATAGATCATTGTTAGCTGGGAGAAGGCAACAGCAAATGTAATCGGAGACGGTCAGACTGGTCAGAGAACTGGGAAGGGGGAGGGATGGAGAGAGCAGGAAAGCAAGGGCTACTTGAAGTTAGAGGTCAATATTTATAGCACTGAGGTGTAAGCTGCCCAAGCAACATAGAATTCTCTAATTTTAACTCGCACTCCCCTCCCTTCTTGCCCACATCCTCCACCCTAGTCGTTTAACTAGTTCCTCTCTCGACTTGAAACGTCACCCATTCCTTCTCTCCAGAGATGCTGCCTGCCCCGCTGAGTTACTCCAGATTTTTGTGTTTGTCCACAGTTTACCACATTGTTTCATTCTTGAGATCACACCTTCCCGAGCCAACAATGGACCCACCAAGCACCTCCCTGCTTGAGGTGGCAAAAAAGGAACCAGTATCGATTACCTATTAGAGCCCTCTATTAAATTTTTGTCACACCAATTATGGGTGAGGTGTTTGAACTACAACATTGATAGTTTACTGGCTTCGATTTATTTGCACACCGTGTATTTTTGGGTCATTATCTTTTGAGCCAAGCACAACATAAGAAAATGTGTAACAGAATGAACAAGATGGAAAGATGTCAGATGAGTTTTCTCATTTAATAAGAAACCCGTGGCACGTTAGAAATATTAGGGTGAGACGTGTAAAATGCAATCAGCATGCGGTGAAAATTGTATTGCATTGAAGAATGTCACACTCAGAGTCTTGAGGATAATTAGAAAATGTCACATTTCTGCAAGTATGATTAAGTATTTTAACTTTGAGAATTGAAAGCACTGATTGAAATTCACTGCATTTGACATTTTTAAAAAACATAAGCCAATTTACTTATACTTTGCGAATAAAAGTCAGGGGAATAGTTACTTTATTTAGAAGGAAGCAAAGTAGATTGGATATTTATGTGGTTAACTCTCACCATTCATTTTATTATTGAAAACTCAACTTCAAAATCCAGTCTAGAGTTAGGGACTGAATATCTTCCATTTATCGAGATCCAATTGAAATGTGTTTGTGCAGTTAAAGAATCATAGAGTCATAGAGCTCAGAGCTCAGTGAAAAACTTTTGTCGCATGCAGTTTCAGGGACAGATTCTTCCCAGTTGTTATCAGGTAACTGAATCATCCTATCACCCACTAGAGAGCGGTCCTGACCTACCATGTACCCCATTGGAGATACCAGTCTATCTTTTATCAGACTCGAAGGTGTCGACTGGGCTTATATGCACTGGAATTTAGAAAGATGAGAGGGGATTTTTATAGAAACATATAAAATTCTCAAGGGATTGGACAGGCTCGATGCAGGAAAAATGTTCCCAATGTTGGGGAAGTCCAGAACCAGGGGTCACAGTTTAAGAATAAGGGGTAGGCCATTTAGGACTGAGGTGAGGAAAAACGTTCTCACCTGGAGAGTTGTGAATCTGTGGAATTCTCTGCCGCAGAAGGCAGTGGAGGCCGATTCACTGGTTGTTTTCAAGAGAGAGTTTTAGATATAGGTCTTAGGGCTAACGGAATCAAGGGATATGGGGAGAAAGCAGGAACGGGGTACTGATTTTGGATAATCAACCATAATCATATTGAATGGAGGTGCTGGCTCGAGGGGCCGAATGGCCTACTCCTGTACCTATTTTCTATGTTTACTGGTTTTCATCTTGCACTAAACTTTATTGCCTTTATATTGTATCTGTACACAGTGGACGCTTGATTACAATAATGTATAGTCTTTTTGCTGAATGGATAGTACGCATCAAAAAATATTTTCTCTGTGCCTCGGTACAGGTGACAAAAACAAACTATACTAAACTAAAGAATACAGTAGGTAAACAAAAATGCTGGAGAAACTCAGCGGGTGCAGCAGCATCTATGGAGCGAAGGAAATAGGCAACGTTGCCTATTTTCTTCGCTTCATAGATGCTGCTGCACCCGCTGAGTTTCTCCAGCATTTTTGTGTACCTTCGATTTTCCAGCATCTGCAGTTCCTTCTTAAAGAATACAGTACCTGCCTCCATCAACCCTATCAGGCATCACATTCCAGTTGTGATCTCTTTCTTATTGACTACCCATTTACAGCAGAAAACTTTTGATAACTTTGCACCAATAGGTAATCTCTTGGAAAAAAATAGAAAGGGAAAAAATTTATAATAAAATAGATTTATTGCAATCTGATGCATATTCATGGAGTATTTGTATATCACAAAACGGAAAGATACCCTTTGGGCTAACTCGTCAATGTTGACCAAGTTACGCCACCTAAACTTGTCCCATTTACCCACATTTGACTCATATCCTTCTAAAACATTCCCATCAATGTACTTGTCCAAATATCTTTCTAAGGTTGTTATTGGCCCTACCTTGTTCCATTTCTCCACCATCCTCTGTATGAAAACGCTGTTTCTCAGGTTCCTATTAACTTTATAACTTATTCTCCTCTCATTATAAACATATGTCATTTAGTTCTTCTTTCGTCGACTCTGGGAAAAAGGTCATGTGTATTCACCTTATCTATGTCCCTCATGATATTATACATTTCTTAATTTAATATCTGCACAGAATAGTTCTAAATTTGTTTTTTTTTTTCCTTCTGTGACCGCTGGAGTCACAGAGATTTATACTTCAAGGTGAGAGAGGCAAAGTTTAAAATGAGTGTGCTGGGCAAGTTTTATATACAGAGGTGGTGGGTGCCTGGAACATGCTGTCAGGGATAGTGGTGGATGTAAATATGGTGCTGACATTTATGAGGGTTTTGAATAGGCGCGTGAATATGCAGAGAATGGAAGGGTATGGATTATGTGCGGACTTATAAGAGTTGGTCTTAGCACAGACATTGTGGGCCAAAGATCCTGTTCCTGTGGTGTGCAGGTCTATATTCCATGTTCTATGTTTGAATTCTCAGCAGTTTTTGTATCACAAATTTTCATTTTGCAGTGGAAAGTGATCACCTGTGTAACAAATACCTCTTTAGCTGTGAATCACACAGAGGAGTTCTCTGAATGATATTGCCTTCCTGACACTTGAACCACTGAGAGTGTAAAGTGTTCAGTTTTTCTTATCAAAATTGTTCAGCAAGTCCAATTGACAAGTATCAATAATGAAACTAGTTACCCCCTGCCATTCCTTCATTCCTTTGTAAGTAGAGATGATCAATACAAGTTAGACCGTGTCATTTTCAATGCCAGGATTCAGCCTTTAGAAAATATTAATTCTGTGCTCTCAGATTGAGCAGTGATATCTTTTCCTAGTCTTCAATTGAGTTTTTTTAAATTAAACAGAATTTACAGACACTTACTGCCTACTGTGTTTGCAAGTGATTAAAGTGGATCAGAACATGTTCTTCTCAGTTCTATTCTATAGTGTAAAGCCAATCCCTATGTTTTAGAATTGCAACAACAATGTATTTAATCGGTACGTGTAGGAAGGAACTGCGGATGTTTCGATTATACACCGAAGATAGACACAAAATGCTAGAGTAATTCAGCGGGTCAGGTAGCACCAATGGGGAAAAGTCTGAGTCTGAAGAAGGGTCGCGACCTGAAACATCACCCATTCCTTCTCTCCGGAGGTGCTGACCGTCCCGCTAAATTACTCCCGCAGTCTAACTTCGGTATTTTACCGCTATATTTATCAAAACAAACTGTCACGAGGCATTTCAAAGGAATGTCATCAAATACAACTTGACTTTGAACCACAAGATAAATATTGAAGTCATGACTAGAAGCCAAGCCAAAGAAATGAGGTTTTAAGGCACATCATAAAGAATGAAGAAGCTCAGGAAAGGGATTCTAATGTCTGGGGAATTAGATGTTAAAGTTATCTCCACCATTGATGATATGATTAACTTTCAGATTGAGCAGAAGGCTAGAGTTGGAGGGGAGCCAATCCCTTGAGATATAAGGGATAAAGAAGTGGGATGAATCAAAGGATTCAGGTTTTTGAAAACAAAGTTAAGATTTCTAAGTACAAGAGGCTGGCAAATAGAGAAGAGTCTTAGTACAGCCAAGATTAGCAGTAACGACAGCATTGTTAATCACTTCAGCAGCAGATAAACAAAGACAGGAATGGAATCATGTGAGTGTGATTCAACAGCCAGATGCTAGAAGGTTATGGAGTTATACAGCAAAGAAACAGTGGTGGGCCTACATTTTTGGGGCGCTGAAGCTGAACTCTTATGGGGCGCTCCTTCGCCAACCAGCAACAAGGTCTGGGTAACAACTGTTATATTCTTCAATGGGGTTGTTCCATGACAGGCTGGTTACGCTCCCCAGCGGGGTCCTGGGGCAGTGCCCCGGTGGGGGTTCAGGGGGCAACACCTCCTGAAGCTCCTGCATTTTCAATACATTTAAAGTGATTCTCAAGCTTTCTGCTGGTAGTTTACAAAACAGAAGCTTAGTTTTTTTCTAACACATAAACAGTAAAATAACCCCCAAAAGATATATATTCCATGAAATAGACAATAGACGTTTCTATGATCATCCACAATCAGTACCCCATTCCTGTCTTCTCCCCATAAGCCTTGACTATCTCTAAGAGCTCTATCTATCTCTCTCTTGAAAGACTCCAGAGAATTGGCCTCCACTGCCAATCCACTCTTGAAGATAACAGTCAGGGGATATGGGGAGAAGGCAGGAACCCGGGTACTGATTGTTGCTGATCAACCAGGATCACATTGAATGGCTTGAAGGGCCGAATGGCCTACACCGGCACCTATTGCCTATTGCCTATTCACACCTCTCTGTGTGAAAAGGTATTTCCACATCTCCATTCTAAATGGCCTAGCCCTTATTCTTAAACTGTGGCCCCTGGTTCTGGACTCTCCCAGCATTGGAAACATGTTTCCTGCCTCTAGCGTGTCCAAACCCTTAATAATCTTGTACGTTTCAATAAAGGCCTCATACAGCTAAAAAAATCTTTACAAAAAATATGTTACCTGAAATGTCTCTTTGCCTAGCACTGAGATGAGAAAAAAAGTTTCCACCCAGAGTTATGAATTTGTGGAATTCTCTGCCATAGAAGCCAGTGGTCTCGTCTCCTTCAACAGGACCTCGGTCTCCCTTCCTGAGCTCAGGCACCCACTTCTCCTCACCCCACCTACGCTCACTTCCCCTCACCTACACACCTACACCTCGACTAATCTCCTCGCCTCACTAAATCCCTCGCCTCGACGATACCTCACTACCCAACTTCTCCTCGCACCTAAACCTCGTCTCGACTAAACCTCGCCCCTCAAATAAACATCACACCTCAACTCACACCTTAACCCTACCTCAATTTAACTAAACCTCACACCTAATCCGTGCCTCTACTAATCGCCGCCTCTCTCCCGCTCCCGCCCCACGGGAGGAGCTGTGGGATTTAAATCGGAAGAATGTGCTTCTGGGGCCACTCTGGGATTAGGGGCCCTGAAGCTTAACCTTAATTCATTTCATAGTAGATCAGCCCCTGCACAGAAACGAGTCCACGGGCCCAAATTGTTCAAGCCAATCAAAGTGCCTTCCTGAGTTAGTCCCATTTGTAAATTTCCCCCCAAATCGTTCCTGTCTATAAACCTGTACATGTACAGTATCTTTTAAATGTTAAACCTATCTCCACCAATCTCTCTGGCAGCTCATTCCATATTTTCACAATCCCCTGTGTGAAAAATCTGCCGCTGAGGTCACCTTTAAATCTCTCCCCTCTCACTGTTAACCTATCTAATGCCATTGAACGGTCTCAAAAACAGCAGGCAATAGCAAGGAGAATACGCTGCCTTTGTGTCAGTCACACAATGCCCTGAATCGATGTAGGGAGTGGGACTGGGACAGAAACATACTTAGGGGACCCTTCTTCAGATTTCTGGCTGATGAAGGGACCCGACCCAAAAGGTCACCCATCCTTTTTCTTCAGAGATGCTACCTGGCCCGCTGAGTTACTCCAGCACATTGTGTCTATCTTTGGTCCAAACCACCATCTGCAGTTCCTCGTTACTACAATTGTCTGCATGATTTGATCAACTTTAGTTCATGAGATGGATTAAAGGCAGCATTTAAGATAAGAGAAATTAAATGTTCAATAGGATCGAAGGTTGCATGGGTGTGACCAGCTAATTCAGTACATACAGACATGCCACATTTAATTAACAGTCAAAAGATAGTTGGCTGATGTTTTGAAAGTGCATTTCAACATGAAACGTGAACGAATACATTCTTAAATGGAGGATATTCAGTTCAGTTTAGTTTATTGTAACGTGTGCCATGGTACAGTAAAAAACTTTGGTGCGTGCTATCCATTCAGCAGAAAGACAATGCATATCTACAATCGAGCCACTGTATAGTCATTTATACAGTGTATAAATACATGATAAGGGAATAACGTTTAGTGCGAGTTTAAACCAGCAAAGTCGATCAAGGGTAATCCGAGGGTCACCAAAGAGGTAGATAGTAGTTCAGCACTGTTCTCTGGTTGTGGTAGGATGATTCAGTTGCCTGATAACAGCTGGGAAGAAACTGTCCTTGAATCTGGAGGTGTGCGTTTTCACACTTATGTGCTGCAGTGTAGACTGCACTGCAAGGAATATATTGCAAGGAATGGGGTTGACGGGAAAGGGAACATGGACAGAGTGTTATTGTAGCTGCATCCTCCTTCTATTTCCGTTCCCATTCTCTTCAATATCCACAGATTAAATGCAAAATCCATGTGTCGGCAGAGAATTTGTAAACATTTTATAGATTTAATTATTCAAATTCTTCCACCACGATTAAAGGCCAAGGGGAATCGACGAATCTGATCTCTGTTCGGAAAAGGGTTAAGCAAGCTGACCCTCCTTCACTGATTTATTTAAAATGAGAATGGATTTACATTTTTATACCTTTGAAGGTGATGACAAAGCCTTTATTCCAAGGACATCCATACAATGTACGTCACTACCTTTTGCTATTGAACTAACCCTTACCTAAAGTATTTCTTATTTGGAAATGAGACATTTTAAAGATTCTAGAAAGTTTTTAGTTTAGTTTATTATTGTCACATGTACCCGAGGTACAGTGAAAAGCTTTTTTTTTGTTGCGTGCTATCCAGTCAGCGGAAAGACTATACATGATTACAATCAAGCTGTCCACAATGTACCCACACTGGATAAAGGGAATAATGTTTAATGCAGGATAAAGTCCAGCAAAGTCTGATTGAAGATAGTGCGAGGATCTCCGATGAGGTAGATGGTAGGTCAGGACCACTCTCATGTTGGTGATGGGATGGTTCAGCTGCATGATAACAGCTGGGAAGAAGCTGTCCCTGGATCTGGAGGTATGCGTTTTCATACCTCTGTGCCTAATTCAAATATTAAAATTCATCAGCAATCTGGCTTCTGTTCAGATTTCAACAAAAGCAACAGCAACAGAATAATGTTTCATTATTTAACATGCATGGAATTATGACCATACCATGGTTTTATGTGTTTGTACGAAATTGTGTTTATTCTTCAACAGTGCCAGACACTCACTAGCAGTTTGGCCCTATTTCAAAACAGCATCATGTTATTGATTTTAAAACGCTCACTGGTTTACAAGTCAAATTAAACATCAATTATTGAGACAGTACCAATTTTCCACTATTCCTACCAGCCTAAACCACAATTTATTTGATTTTTTTTCTCACTCGCTTGACTTCTGACCACAAAATACACCATGGTTACCAAAGTAAGCTCCTGAAATGTTGAGATTTTTATTTTGTTTGCCTAATATGACATATGACATTGTCTAAATCGCTCAAATAACCCACCTGCACCTCCACCCACTACCTCCAGAGCCCAAACTCTTGTTGCCATCTGATTACAGATTGTATTTTCTGAATATTTTCCATCCAATGGTTTGAACAGTGAGTTAGAGACTTTGTTAGACAAAGGTGCTGGAGTAATGCAGAGGGTGGCAGCATCTATGGAGCGAAGGAAATAGGCAACGTTTTGGGCCGAAACCCTCCATCAGTCTGAAGAAGGGTTTCGGTCTGAAACGCTGCCCATTTCCTTCGCTCCATAGATGCTGCCGCACCCGCTGAGTTTCTCCAGCACTTTTGTCTACCTTCAATTTTCCAGCATCTGCAGTTCCTTCTTGAACATAGAGACTTTGTTAAATATGCAGAAAGCTACTACATTTAGTAACAAAAATGCAGACATTTACTTGATTGATTAAACACCATTTCATAATGAAAAAATAACAGACCACTAACTACTCGGGGCCTTCCCTGGACCCATCATGCACAAAGACCAACATTTTGGCAGATTGGGGGTGGAAGGGGAGGAGAAATGTTTGCAGGCTATTAGTCAACCGTCCTCATTCTCATCAACTAAACTAAACTAAACTAAACTCAACTAAACTAAACTGGCTGTCTCTATCCCAACCTTGTTTCACTCTTTACAACATGGTTGCCCTCTGTTTTTTTAGTAAATAGTTTATTGTATCATTCTATTTCTATTTAAACAGTTAATTGTTTGGCAGTGAGAAACAACTTGCAAATATCTTTAAATGAATGGATATCATGAATCAGAAATATAAATGTTTTGATCAGTGACGATCAGGTGGTCATTTTCAAACACTCTATAGGCATGTTTATTTAATTTCAAGGTATGGTGTGCATTTCTGTTACTGAAGGTTTTTACTAAAAGAGTGTCAAAAGTTCAGTACCAAGTCGACCAGGATTCCCAACTACCCAACTATCTAGGTTGTGTTGAATGTGCACTAATAAGATAAGAGTATTGATCCCATTGTGATTCTGTTTGGTTTGCCATTTGTAATATGATGCCAATATGCTTAGAACTTGACCACTATTTGATAATATATTGACCCTGATCTGCGTTTATGCAAATAAAGTGAATTAGTCCATAGGTGATGAGCTAAGACTAGCAATCCATTTGCCGTTAAGGAGCACTGAAAGCAGTATGCAGTTTGTAATTTGCCTTCAATTATTTTTCTTTGTGCACAAGGTGTAAAGATCAATGGCAAGGCCAGCGTTTATTGTCCAACTCTAATTACGCCTGAGTTGAAGGGCTCTTTCAGAAGACAGTTAAGAGTCAATAACATTGATGGGTCTGGGTAAGGATGACAGATTTCGTTCCCGAGGATGGATGAGTTTTTCTGGCAATCCAGTAGTTGTATAGTCACTATCACTGATGCTTGCTCTTTATTCCTGCTTTATTTAATTACTTGGACTTAAAGTCTCCAAATGACTGGCAGCATTGAGAGCCATGTCTCTGGATTAATGTTCATCTGCCTGGAGACTGATCCAGAAACTGAATCACTCTCCCACAGCATATGGTAAACTTTGTGTTTAAGAAGGAACTGCAGATGCTGGAAAATCGAAGGTACACAAAAAAGCTGGAGAAACTCAGCGGGTGCAGCAGCATCTATGGAGCGAAGGAAATAGGCAACGTTTTGGGCCGAAACGTTTCGGGTCTGAAGAAGGGTTTCGGCCTGAAACGTTGCCTATTTCCTTCGCTCCATAGATGCTGCTGTACCCGCTGAGTTTCTCCAGCTTTTTTGTGTACCATATGGTAAACTTTCCCATTTACATGGAAAGATTTATTTAGACTGTTAAATAAATTGCAAGGGTCCTCTCCAAACTTCATTACATTTTGCAATGTTTGCAATCCATCCTGATGCGGGTGTGGTGGGAGAAATCGGATGTTATATACGATCAGGGATGGTAAACACTGGAGTCAGGTTGGAATCGGAATGGCAGGGACAGGATTCTGATGGGAGAGTATGAGATGGACGAGCAGTAGAAAGGCTTTAGAGGTTCGGATCAGGAAAAGGGTCAGAGAGAGGATTGCTGCTGGTATTCTGATCAACAATTGTCACCTCCGCAGGTCAGAGGTTAAGGGGTCAGTGAGGCATGGACGTCTTGAGGAAAAATGTTCTTTAAAGAAGTTTTAGTTTAGTTTAATTTAGTTTAGTTCAGAGATACAGTGCAGAAACATGATGTTTGCCCCACAGAGTCCGCGCCGACTAGCACTATCCTACAATAGGGAACATCTACAATTTTTATCAAAGCCAATTAACCTACCAGCTGTACTTCTTTGAAATTTGGGAGGGAACCGGAGCACCCGGAGAAAATACAATGTACAAACGTACAAACGTGAACGTACAAACTTCATACACACAGCACCTGTAGTAAGGCAGCAACTCTACCGCTGCGCCACTGTGCTGCAATTACTTCTTAACTGAAGCAGTTTCCTGGTACAGGCACTACGTTCAGATTCACAAAAGTAAGACCAAAAATATTCCCTTAAAAATCAAAAAAAGCTTCAGATACTGGAAATCTGCAATACAAGCAAGATGGGAAAATTGCTGGAATTGCTCAGAAGGTCAAGCAGCATCTGCGGAAAAAGAAGCAGGGTTAACTTTTCAGGTTGATGGCTCTTCATCAGAAATGTAGTAGGGAGAAAACAAGTTAGTTTTACGATGTGGGGAAGGTGTTGGGTGGGCTGGACATTTGCGATTGGGAAAGGCAAGGATTTCACACTCTGATCTCACAGCCCTGCTGTTTGTTCCATGTTGCACTTTATTGTGATATCATCCTCTAGATTTGCCATGAACTCCCCCATCTGACTTAAGGATGTGCACAACTTACCCCTACAGCATCCTGACCTCGCTCTATCACAGATATTCCCTTTATCCTGGGCTATAAAGGGCAGGAATGAATGTCATGGAATTGTGCAATGCACTGCAAGACCTCAATCAACCTTTTTATTTTAATTTTTTTATTAAAGTGGAATAATAAATTGCGCAAAAGTTGGATCGGTTCCTTTGTGAATAAAATGTTTTGTTTTTGAAAAACATTGTCTAAAGGAAGTATTCATCCATGGAAATGTGTCAGAGAAACTTAATAAAGTGATACCATAGTCAAGCTGTTGCTCACAATTATCAATTGGAGCCACAAACAGAAAGCTTTGGCTGTGTTTAAAACATTGTTGCATTTGGTGCTAATAGTCAGATGGTTTCTCTGCAAAAAGAAATTGTGAAATAGGCCAAAGAGACAATTTGAAACAGTATTATAGTGATTTTTAGCCAGAAACAACTGCTGAATGGGGATACATTGAAGTATGCAGGCAAATGGGGCCTACTCAGGAAGATAAATTGGTCAGCATGGACAAGTTAGGCCGAAGGGTATGTTTCCGTAATTCTATGACAAAGCCATCAGCCTTTAAAACTAACTACCCATTCCAGCCAGCCTGCAACAACTCAGCCACGTAATAGTGTTTGTGGGAGGGAATTAATGCTAATGGGTTGTATGCTAATGGGTTGAATAAAGATCCCCAAACCACACTTAATAGTCCAAGAACAGCCATGGTAGCACTCATCCAATAACAAAATCTTGCCAATACAGTCACCAGTGAGGAATCCGTTGAAAGAGTAGCCAAATGATGGACAAAGCTGTCCATGTTATTATTTTGCTCAGTCTGAAATTTCAAATATGTTTGAACAGCCTGCAATCTGTTCTAATGCTGCCCTCTCAAGTTCCTTTAAATAAAAGATATTGAATAGCTCGACATACTCCTAAATAGACAAGGAATAGTCCACAAAGGAGGGGATGCTTAATGTATTTTGGCCAACTCTCTTTTCAAATTCATGAAATCTGCATTGTGTAACTTGTGATTTGTGATCTGTGACTGGCATTGGAAATGGTTTGGCACACCAATGTGCAAAGCACTCAGAAGTGGCTGCTTCAACTTCCCCAATAAGACTGTTTGACCTGGAAATGTTTCACACATCAGGCTAAACACAAATTATGTTCCAATTTGTCCATAAAAAAATAAACATACGTTTTTTGGCAAAAGGGATCATGTTGGAGAGTTATAAATCATTAATTAGACCGCAGATAAAATCTTTGGATAACCAGGAATACCACATTAAAGAAAATATGTAAAAGCCACACAAATTAGAAACATATAAATTGGGGAAGTCCAGAACCAGGGGTCACAGTTTAAGGATAAGGGGTAGGCCATTTAGGACTGAGATGATGAAAAACGTTTTCACCCTGAGATCTGGTGCAACAGAAGGCAGTGGAGGCCAATTCACTAGATGTTTTCAAGCGAGAGTTAGATTTAGTTCATAGGGCTAACGGAATCAGGGGATATGGGGAGAAAGCAGGAATGGGGTACTGGTTTTGGATGATCAGTCATGATCATATTGAATGGCGGTGCTGACTCGAAGGGCCGAATGGCCACCTCCTGCACCTATATTCTATGTTTCTAAATTGTGGCGAGAAGATCATCAAAATGTTATGAACAGTGAGGTACTTCAATGATGAGAAAGGTTGTAAAACATAACTTGCCCTCATTGGAACTGATAAAAATGTTAAAGATGTTGAGAATTTTAGATAAGCCAACATGAATTAGGCCATATGTTAAAAAGCATTGGTTTAGTTTAGTTTAGTAATACAGTACGGAAGCAGGCCCTTCGGCCCACCGTGTACACACCGACCAGCGATCTCCTGATACTGCCACTATCCTATACACTAGGGACAATTTACAATTTTACAAAGCCAATTTACCTACAAACCTCACGTCTTTGGAGCGTGGGAGGAAACCGAAGATCTTGGAGAAAACCCATGCGGTCACAGGGAGAACGTACAAACTCCGTACAGACAGCACCCGTAGTCAGGATCGAACCCGGGACTCTTACGCTATTAGGCAGCAACACTACCACGGTGCTGCCCATTGTAATTTTTCTGTTCAAGTTCTGCATCCTGTCACTTGCAGTTCCAGAGGGCAACTACGAAACGTTGCGAAACCTGCTCAGCGTGTGCCTGAGAGGGAAGGGCTGTTTGTTGAAGCCATACTGCCTTGTGCTTCATACTCTTTAAAACAAAAGAAAATGATCAGTTTGTCTTCTTACCCTTCTGTAATCCTCTGCTGAAAAAAGTATTTGCATGAAACGTTCACGCTTATGTTCAAAGATACACGATAAATAACACCATCTGTTAGAGTTGCAACTCTGCCACTGCGCCACCATCATTAACAGAGAGTTGAGAATATTTTCACATGGAGGATTGATAGAGTCTAAAATGTCTACTTGAAGAGAGAGTGGAAGCTGATTCCATTGATAATTTTAACAGCGAGTTGGACAAAATACAGAGCTGTGGGGTTTAAATACGACAGCTCTTGCAAAAAACGTGCACAAATATGACAGGCCTCCATGGGTGCGTGACTCTCTGTGAAAAGACTAACGGTGTTGAGATTCAATGCCCCAGCAACCTGGGGCCGGAGCTGTCGCTTCTATCAGCATGTCTTCAAAGTTCTGGACATGATCCAGAAAAGCATTGCGGACATTCTGCTGATAACTGCTAGTAGGACAGCTATAGAACACCTGGTTGGTTTTTTAACAGTTAGATTGTATTGAAAGTTGCTTCACAATAGAACCAAAGATAGTTTGTTGCTTTTTTTTTTATAGAGTAGCATTATAGACCAACATTAGTTGCTTCTGTCATCCATCTGCATGTCATCAATGGCTGGAGGCAGCCGCATCTCAGCCACAATGTAATAGGTAATGCCATCAATGGCAATTCCTACTCATCGGTGGAATTGGATAAAGCACTTACCCTCCTACACACAATGCACTACAATTATAGTGAATAAGTATTTTTATTAATCATATGGGCCTTATAAACCAACAGCCTAAAATAACATTTTGAGTAATCTTATTATATTTTTAATGCAGGTAGGTGTGTACACATGGTTATACACACATATATGTGTAATAAATTTAGACTTTAATGGTGCAGCGCAGGAAACAGGCCCTTCAGCCCATTGAGTCCGTACCAACCAGCGATCGCCCCGTACACTAACACGGTTGCGTTACGCACTAGGGACAAATTACAATTTTACCAAAGCTAATTAAACTACAAACCTGTATGTCTCTGGAGTGTGGGAGGGAAAGGGGCACATGGAGAAACCCTACACGGTCACAGGGAGAACATACAAACTCTGTACAGGCAGCATCCGTAGGCAGGATTGAACCTGGGTCTTTGGCGCTGTAAGGTGGCAGCGCTACTGCTGTGCCACCGTGCCGTCCCTAAATGAACATACATATAAATCCATGTGTATACACTTACTCTCTGCTACTTGGCTAATTCTCTATCCAAATTGCTGAAGTCCTTTTCATATCTCATCAACCCTCATTGACCCTTTCTGTTACCTGATCACAAATCTCTATCGTTAGTGAATCATGATTAGTTTTTAACATTTTTATGAAAGCTTTCCATAATCTATTTAAACTTCGAGAAGTGACTGTTAATTTTACCTCTAAATATTTTTCCTGGTACTTTCCCACTGAGTGCTTTGCAGTAGTTAGGACTTCCTCAGATGTTTTTGTGAATTTTTTTTTTTTTGTGTAACCTATTCAATTTTCTGGACCTGTAAAACGGCACCATACCAAAATCTATTTGGAAATTCTCAGATCAGGGTACCTGCAATTCCAGCCCTTACTTCCCTTAGCAATCCAAAATACATTAGACCTGGACTAGGTGAGTAATCCCCTTCCACTGTCATTTCCTTCCTAGTTAGCCCATCCAGAACCTCAGCCACATTGCTGACTCTCCAGTTTTCATGATGTACAGTACAGTAAACTCACGCACCCAGGGGAAACACACACTGTCACAATGTATTTGTCTTTGCAATGTGGGAAGAAAGATAGAACCACTGCGGTAGTACTATCCTACACGCAGTGAAATGTCCCTAGAATGTAGGTTAGAACTCGTGTATGGGTGATCGCTGGAGGCACGGACCCGGTGTTTCCATGCTTAATCTCTAAATTAAACTAAACTAAAGCAGAGATCAAAAACACCATTTGCTACATCCACCTCGTGGTAATCCCATGAAACAACAGATTTGGTCTTCTATAGATTTGGTCCGCTATAACTGAAATCCGTTATAAAGAGGTCTGTTAAAACAAGAGTTTACTGTACTCATTTAGTACCTCAGACATGCCCTCTAACTCCATAAGTAGATTTCCTTTTAGGTCCCAGGATCCACATCGCCTCTTGCAGCCATGTTCTTGTTCACGTGCCCATAAAATATGTTTGGATTCCCAGTTATGTTTGTTGCCAGACTTTACCCAATCTCTCTATGTTAAACTTCCTGTTTAACATAGAGCTGGTTCTCATTAATTTTAACAATGGATCTCTACCATATATTTTTTGTCTCTCTGCTGTTTTAATTTCAAATGTTTTAGTTTAGTTTATTATCATGTGTACCGAGGTACAGTGAAAAGCTTTTTTGTTGCGTGCTATCCAGTCAGCGAAAAGACTATCTGAGTCTGAAGAAGGGTCTCGCCCTAGCGAAATAAACTATACATGATTGCAATTGAACCACTGTATACAGATACAGGATAAAGGGAATAATGTTTAGTGCAGAATAAAATCCGATTAAAGGTAGTCCAAGGCAGGGCCGTCTTAAGCCGTCTTAACAGCATTATAGGCCCCCAGGCAAAGCAGTGCACTGGGGCCCCTACCAACACATTTCGTTTTCGTTCCCCGTTTTTTCACATGGCTATAATCTGAATCTGGACACCCACTACTGGCTTTCAATTGGTATTCACTAAATTTGTCTCTAATTTTCTGAAGATAGGTTTTCAGAGACTCAAGAAGATTCTTGGCACCAAGTATGTTCACATCCTCTGACTGCACAACCTTACTTGTTTTGTTCACTCGTCCAAGAATGTAATTCCAAAGAATTGTGAGAAAGGTCATTTCCAGGTTCTCCATTTTCTCGCTCAATCCTTCTGCCTCTCGCCTTGTGTTCACTTCCTGTTCAGTGTCAGCTGATACAGAATCCAGTGCATGTTTAATTTTCTCCAACCCCCCATACAGAACATGAACAGCAGTTCATGAACATGAACTTTGACTTTTATAGACCTCGGGTGGACTATGAGGAGAAGTAAGTAGAACTGGATTTTTTTGGTGCCTTCCCTCACAGTGGATTCTGCTGTGGGGGGACGTTTCAAGTTGAATCCTATAGTGTACTGTGTCTTTTTGCTTTTTTATTTTATTTGGATGTATGGAAATCTAATTTCTTCTCTGTAAAGCAGTTTGGCTTCAACGTGATTTGATTTAAAAGTGCTATATAAATAAAAATTACTTATTTACTTACTTACTTTATTTCTTCAAGAATAGCACAAAGACCAAGTTGTCCCATTAATTCAATAAATTCCTCACAAATGTTTGTGATAAATACGATGGGTTCCCCTTTCCAGGATTTCCAATTATGTAGCGCGTGAGATACGTACACATACATGCACGTGTGGTTGCAGAGGTGACCGTGATACTAAATCAGAGGCGAATGCCAATGTCCACTTGTTATCTTAAAAATTATCACTAATATTGTTCATTATCTTTAGTGGAACACATGCAAAATATGCATTTTCCAATAATAAATATTTATAGTTTAGTATAGTATAGTATTTATTTATTGACAGCAAGTCACAACATACATAGATTAGCATGAGGCCCCGATGCTCGTGGGGCCATGGCGTGCCCTTGCCTTAAGACGGCCTTGGTCCGAGGATCTTCAGTGCAGGAGATGGTAGCGCAGGAGCGCTCCCGAGTTGGATCTGATCTTCTGCCTCTCGGCTTCTCCCTCTTGGGAATATACCTAGACTATGGTTAATACAACTCCAACCTAAAGGCTATTTATGTTCACTTCTTATCAAGCTTTGGTTTCAATTTACTCAGGTCAGTTTCTTCTCATCAGACATCCCAGCGACCTGGGCAGAATTATGAAGGGAAATCTTCAAATATAAAGTGTATGATGATCACTGCATTAGCATGTCTGAGAGTGAGAAAGTATCAGACATGGGCAGTGTGGATCCAGGAAGCAACTGCATGGTCCAACTTTGCAATCAGTGCACTATAGATCGGTTGCTTGACCAAACTGTGCCAGCACAACAACCTGGCTCTCAACACCAGCAAAACCAAGGAACTGATTGTGGACTTTGGAAGGGGAAGGAAAGGGACCCACAATCCCGTTTATATCAACGGATGGTGGAAAGGGTCAAAATCTTCAAATTCCTGGGCGTGCATATTTCCGAAGATCTTTCCTGGTCCCAGCACACTGATGCAATCATAAAGAAGGCACATCAGCGCTTAGACTTCATGAGAAGATTACGGAGAGTCCTTATGTCAAGGAGGATTCTCTCGAACTTCTGCAGGTGCACAATAGAGAGCATGCTGACTGGCTGCATCGTGGCTTGGTTCGGTAACTTGAACGTCCAGGAGCGGAAAAGACTGCAGAAAGTTGTGACCACTGCCCAGTCCATCATCGGATCTGACCTCCCCACCATCGAAGGGATCTATTGCAGTTGCTACCTCAAAAAGGCTGCCAACATCATCAAAGACCCACACCATCCTGGTCACACACTAATCGCACTGTTGCCATCGGGAAGAAGGTACAGGAGCCTGAAATCTGTAACATCTAGGTTCAGGAACAGCTACTTCCCCACAGCCATCAGGCTATTAAACATAACGTCAAATAAGCTCTGAACAAAACAGTCTATCATTATTATTGCACTTTATCTGTTTATTTATTGTGTATATATGGTCTATGGTCTATAGACACACTGAACTTTTATCTTCCGTTTTGTATTATGTTTACATACTCTGTTGTGCTGCAGCAATAAGAATTTCATTGTCCTATCTGGGGCACATGACAATAAAACACTCTTGACTCTTGACTCTTGACTCATCTGGGAATGGCAAGGTGATTTATTCCAGGTTGTATTGATTACGGATTGCAGGTGCAAAATAACAAATTGCAAAAAAATTGTAAGAGGTCAGAAGGGTAGCATGGTTTAGCTGCCATGGGAGTTGGCTTGAGTTGTGTTTGTTGCTCTGTGTTTATTGGAGGTGTGCAACGCTCTTAAATAAAATGTAGCCCTGATTGCATTTTGCCTGATCTTTTGGGTGTGTTTTAAAGTTTTCTTTAACTCAGGGAGCTGCAAATGCCAGTGCTCTGCCTTCCACAATTTGGGCACATTTATGTTTGTTGCCCATGTTTGATTTCCCACTGATCTAGGAATTCCCTCTTCCAATGTTGATGACTATCCCTTGGTGCAAATAAGCACATTTGTAACATTATCATCGATTGCTCACCAGGAGGCAACAGAGAGCTGTTGACCTTGATGTCCTCATTGACCATGACGTGAATGCGTTAACCTGTTGGTACCATAGAGACTACTGCTAGGACGTGAAGGGTGCACTGAGGTGGGATCTCTCTCTGACTCTTGCTCTCACTCTCCAGAAGGCACAAACAGGAGTCTCAGACCCGGCCAGTAAAGAGAAACCATTCCTCAGCTGCGCAGAGCTTACAAGAATTTTGCTCACAAACCTTGAGGGCTCGAAAGGCTAAATTACCGATTGTTCCTTCGACCGGCAGAGCTGTGATCGAAGGCTGAGCTGATGGATTGCAGAGAGTTGGCTTGTGGGTGTGCGATTTCTGCCATCAACACCGACATCTCTCAGCCTAATGAGCACCAAATCAAACTGAAAAAGCAAAGTACTGGAAATTTATTTGCATTATTGAAAAGGTCAACATGTCCACTGCATTTATCTTTCTTGTTATAGAACCTGCCAATAGCAGCCGATTTAATACATATTAAAAAAAATGTTGTTGTACTTGCGTTTCTGAGTGTAATGACAGCCAGCAGAAAGATGTTTCTACCTGTACGTCATTGCTGGCTTTACCTCCTCTCCCAGACTGCCATTGTTCCAGAGAGGAACATAGCGACAGAGCGTGCTGAGTCAGGATGTGTTCACACAAACTCTTGTGTGAACCCACTCACACATATATGTCAAAATCCTCTCAGTGATCTGAAAATTGCTTATAACGTCAAAAGGAATGAAATGAAATCTCACTGCTGAATCAATGGTATACATGATGCTTTAAAAGCACTTTCTCCTCACTCAGGGTTAACAATTATACATCGTCCTTGTCTACTGCATTGAACTGAATAGACATTGACACTAACCTTTACGTCTTTTATCAGACCTGAATACCAACACCTACCTCAAACAACACAGGGTTTATCATAGAGAGCACAATATGTCAGTGGAACAATAATCAGCATTTTAAAAAGTGTCAGTGCGAAATTGAATGGCTTTGGGAAGACAAACAATTATTTTCCATTTCTAGTTGCCCTTCAGAAGATGGTGAGGCTTCTGAAAGTGCTATAACGTATTTAGTGATGCAACCCAACTTCAGTGAAGAAATGGCTCTAATGCTTATCTGGGATGGGAGGATGTATCAGATGGAGGGAAATGGAGGCAATGGTGTTCTTATGCACCGGTTATGCTTGTTATTTGAAGTAGTGGAGATCCAGAAGTTGAGAGGTGCTGCTGAAGAAACGTTGGCTGGTTACGGCACTGCATCTATGGTGTTGTACACAGGCTAATCGATGTTAAATCACAGTGTACATCTATGGTATTGGACTTGGGACACACCATGGAGAAGGGAGTGAGTATTGATGTTAATGGAAAGGCAACTGTTATTGTGCTGGCCTAAGTTGAACTCAAAGAGAAACAAGCAAGGAAAAATGACCCTCAAATGTATTTTGCAAAGCTCTGAATAGCAGGCACATATATACCATGCTTTCATTATTTGTTACTGTTGATGATATGGATGAGTGGTCCTCATCCCATTCTGATACTCTAGTTCCTGCATTCAACCTGTACACATCCAGCTGGTATAAAACTTGCCTAGGCTTCCAAAACAGAATGTTTATTAAATTGTTTATTGCACTGATAATAACTCTACAGAAACTAACCGTTTCCAACTTTTCTGCAACTTTTTAAAATCAGCTTTTAAAATAAATCTCTCTTTTCCCAGTTCTGTCTAAAGGTCTCAAACTTGAAACGTTGAATCTCTTTCTCTCTCCACAGATGCTGCCTGACATGCAGAGTGTTTCCGGTCCTTTCTGCTCTTGTTACCAATCTTCAGCATACTTTCTCCTACCAACTTGAAATATAGTTCACGTACTTGATTACTCCAGCAATTTGTGTTTTACTGTCATCTTTAACTTTTCACACCCATTTGTACTGGAATTTGTTCCTGTGTGTATAGATTATCAATTCTATCCATGGTTTCCTTAACTAAAGTCTGTCCTTTTCAGAATTTAAATGTCAAACCCTTGATAATTTGATTAAAGCAACTTCCACACATTCTCAAACCATGTGTCCCCTCCTAACTTTGGTTGTCCCATCTTCATCCTAACCAGATAGTCAACAAGCATAGGCTGCTCAGGCCACCTCATCCACAGTGACCAGTGACTCCCATTTACAGTATATTAATCTCACCTTCTAGCTCTTAGCCCAGTGCCTTCCATGCCTTGCCGATTCAATATTCTTACATAGACACTTCTTAACTGTGAGCTTGTGATGTGTCTCCTTCCCAATCCCGTGTTAGTGAATTAGTCCATTGCCCACCGATAAGAAAATTATAGTGTGTAGGTGAACTGCAGATGCTGGTTTACACTGCAGCTAGACACAAAATGCTGAAGTAACTCAGCGGAACAGGCAGCATCGCTGGAGAGAAGGAATGGGTGGCGTTTCAGGTCGAGAACCTTTTTCAGATGAGTCAGAAAACGAGAGGTATAGATGTAGAGAGAAAATGAATGAAAGATACATATGTAAAAAAGTAACCATGACTCTCCTTCTCACCCAATCCTTCTCTCCAGAGACGCTGCCTGTACCGCTGAGTTACTCCGGCATTTTGTTTCTATCTTCGATAAGAAAATCATCCTGTTCCAACTCTTAACCATTGCCAGGCAGAGAAGTTGAAATAGGAAATATTCTAGGTTTATTAACACTTTGCAAGCCTGATGCATTTCACTGCTGTATCTGTTTGACCAGGGCAGGATCAATGTACTACCCGATGCACTCCCGAGTAGTTGCATAACATTGGACTCTGTGCTATTCTCAGATGTATACTGATGTAAATACCCCTTGCTGCTGGTAGACCATTATTAGCTTTGGTCTGCCTCAATGTTGTTGATCTCATAGAAGGATCTCACTTTTGAACACGGAGAGGCTGGCCCCTGTTTAACAGCCACTAGAACGGGTGCAATGTTTGAGGAAACATACGTAACTCTGAAATATTCTAACATCAAACTATTTTGTACAGCAAATGAAAATAATGGCATGTCCTGATTCTATGAATGTATATTTAACGAATAAAGTCTATTTTGGTTAAAATTAACACCTTCAACAGGTTTTAGGGGTGATCCAAATTTGAAGGAACTATGGTTGTTGCTTTCCTGTTGATTTGATCAGACCAGGGAGATTATAGCATTGGAGTCATAGTCATGCAGCATGGATGAAGGACCTTTGGCCCAACTTATCCATGCTGATCAAGGGGCCCCATCTAAGCAAGTCACATTTACCCGTGTCGGCCCATATCGCTCTAAACCTATCCTGTTCATGTAGTTGTCCAATTTATTTGAATTGTGTTTATTGTGCCTGTCACAGCTACCTCCACTGGCAGTTCTAATCACCCCAACCCTCTGTGTGAAAACGTTGCCCCTCAGGTTTAGAAGCTGGGATGTAATGTTAAAATTGTACAAGGCATTGGTGAGACCAAATCTGGAGTATGGTGTACAATTTTGGTCGCCCAATTATAGGAAGGTTGTGTACCTGTCACAGCTAAGTTACCACTGGAATAAGTTTCTAATTCTCAGCCCCCAGGTTAAGGGGGAACTGTGTGAGGGAAACGTTGCAAGCCCTCAGGGGATTTGACTTCAGAATAAGGGACAGAAATCCTGAGGGGGAACTTCCCCTACTCACTGTGGAAAGCTTCCAGTTTAGGGAGACTGGTAAAAATAAATTTAGCATTGAAGTATAGTGCAGGCAGGTGGGACTAAGGTTGTTTCGGCACAACTTATACTTCCGTGCTGTAATTGATCTGTGTTATCTTCATTAAGTTTCATTGAATATAGTACTGAACTTAGGATCTGTGTTATCTTCATAAGTTCATGTTAAAGGAGCAGAATTAGGCCTCTCAGCACATCAAGTCTACTCTGCCATTCAATCGTGGCTGATCTACCTTCCCCTCTCAACCCTTCGCCCCATAACTCCTGACACCCTTACTAATCAAGAATCTGTCAATCTCCGTCTTAAAACTTCCATGCACTTGGTCTCCGCAGTCCTGGTGTGTGCGGGAAGGTGAAGAGGGTGTGACCTGAGGCCAGCAATTACCGAGGAAGAAATGACCCGAATCTCCGTCTTAAAAATATCCATGCACTTGGTCTCCGCATCCTTCTGTGGCATTGAATTCCACAGATTCGCCATCCTCTCATTTCCCAAGTTCCTTGTGTATGAATCTGTATTTTTTATTTATTATTTCCATCTTATAGCCTGTTTTTTAAAATTCCTGGTGGTTCCTTATTAGATATGAAGCTTTATGCATCAAGGTCATAAAACTGCATTTCCAGTAGAGCCACCTGCCCCTTTAATGTTTTCTTTGAGTTAAATGCATTCTTGCTGCAGGTCTGGCCAAAAGGGCTCACCACCACTCATTCTCGAGTCATCCTTTAACCTGTTTCTTTTGTTAAAATATATTCTGTGCCTATTGATTTTTTGACAGTATGTTAAAAATAAGGCAGGAGGTTATTTTTTATTCCTTTCCCATTGTGTCCAGGACTGTGAGAAAGCAGCCCTGGAGAGGCAGTCTGCTGGGTTTAGCACCAAACTGTCCCCCCCCCCCCCCCCCCCCCCACTTTCAAGCCGTACTTACAGCTCAGCACCAGCAATGGTGTCAGATTGTTCACACACACTAACCTTTGCAGCCTGGCTTACAGCGTCAGAAACAAAGGCAGAACATTCTGCAAAAGTGCAACAGCTTCAATTAGTGTCTGAAAAGAGCAAAAAATCAGCCACGAGCTCCGAGACAGCTACATAAGCCAGATCACATTCTATAAACTCATCTCAACCCAAAACATCACCCATTCCTTCTCTCCAGAGATGCTGCCTGTCCCGCTGAGTTACTCCAGCTTTTTGTGTCTCTGAGCGGTATTTACAGTATATGGTTTAGTTGCACAAATTACCCGTTGGTTCCCCGAGGTAGTCAAAGGGTAAGGTTCCACCAGCATCTACCTCAGCATCAGTGATCTTGATCCTTTGCTGCCTTCATTCTGAAAAGCTTTTTCATCTAACATGCAGTCGTGAAGGAGCCAAAGCCTCCTGCAGCTATGAAACAGTCCCGGTGTGTGCGGGAAGGTGAAGAGGGTGTAACCCTAGGCCAGCAATTACCGAGGAAGAAATGACCCGAGGATACTGTGGTCCTGTCAGAATTAACACTGACAATTAATGAAAAGCACATCTGCCTGGTATTAGTCTGAGGAACTACAGTATAAAGACCCAAATCTCAAGAGATTTTGATGGATTAAATAAGCTTCCACTGGCAATTAATTTGACAGTCAGACCACCGGGATTTAGGGCTATGAGATAAAGAATGGGAGACAAAAATGAGGTGGATTCTTCACTAAACCAAGTTATTATGAGCCAGAATTCAACAGATATTTTCAGAAGGGAACTGGACAAATACTTATAGAGATGGAGATATGCGCAGGGCTGTGAATAGAAAGAGGCATTGGGCTTATTTAACAGCTCTGCTAAAGGCTAGAACTGGGGCAATGGGCTGCATGAGAATGTCCTGTTTATCTCCATAATTGTTTTTGGGTGTCAAGGTGAGTGGGTGGCAATGGACTATCGGCAATTCTTGATACATTGGGCTTCTGATATTAGCAGAATCTCAATATTCAATTACAACATTGGAGACCATTTTAGCCTATCTAGTCTATGTCAGCTCAAAAATCAATTCCATTCACTGTTATGCCCCTGTCCCACTTAGGAAACCTGAACGGAAACCTCTGGAGACTTTGCGCCCCACCCAAGGTTTCCGTGCGGTTCCCGGAGGTTCCCGAAGGTTTTTGTCATACTCCTTAATGGTCAAAAGTGGTTTCCACTTCTTCTATGTTCCGGCGATTATTTCAAAAAATTAAAAACCGGCCAAGACTAAAAATAGGTTGCCGTTTTAAAAATCGGTAATTTTTTTAGTCGAAGCCGGTTGCGATGCTAGTTGAAGGTGGTTGCCGGAGGTTGCAGGTAGTGGAAGATCTTACCTTCCACTACCTGCAACCTCCGGCAACCACCTGCAACCACCCCCAACCTAGTACTGCTGCCTCACTGCAGGTTTGATCCAGACATCTGGTGCAATCTGTGAAGAGTTTGCATGTTCTCCTTGTGACAGCATGGGTTTCCTCTGAGTGCTTTGATTTCCCCAAAACGTGCGAGTTTGCAGGTTAATTGGCCACTGTAAAATAATTGCTCCTAATGTGTAGGGAACGGATGCAAAGATGAGATAACAAAGAGCTAGTGTAGTTGGGTGATTGACGGTCGGCACGGACTTGGTGGGCCAAAGGGCCTATTTCCATGCTGTATCTCTAAACTGAATTAAACTAAAAGTACAGTTCAAAGAGGAACGTTAATCGGTAACAGAGCAGAAGTAACCTTGCTGGCCTCTCAATCTTTAAAAAGTAAGTGGCAGATCCCTTCCTACAGTTTGACTTTATTGAGTAATAAATCATTCCTCACATTTCCCTTTGCAAGGTTAGTATCTGGCAATCATATCTGCAGCTCTCGATGGGTTCTGACCGTATTAACCTCCAGGTAATGTCCCAGGCAGCAGCAAGACACGAGTGTCTTGAAGAAACTGGATATGAGCCTGTAGCTGCCTCAGCTGGCTTAATCAATTTCAAATTGAACTACATTTTCAGGTCCCACACACTCTGCTCCAGCCCACATCTTTCCAAATAAGCCATAAGTCATAATAAACCAGAAGGGATAAAGTGGTGGTGGAAAATATGAGCCAGAATCGGAACGTGTGATGGGCACTCACCCGCTTGACCTGATGCAGGATAAAATGTATGCGGGGATTTAGCACCAGGGCAGTGCTGACTGCTATTTATTGCCTTTGTACTTATCCAACTTCAAGAACTGTGAGCATTTATCAAATCTAAAGAGTGCGGATTGAAGTATGGCAGCACCTCTTAGAAGGCCAATGCTCATTGGCTGCTCCTTGTCATGGGGGCAGAGTTCATGAGCTGCTCTTAGTCTCGTTTTTTAGTTTATAGATACAGCGTGGAAACAGGCCCTTCGACCCACCAAGTCGACCAACATATCAACCTGTATACTAGTTCTCTCCTACTCTCTAGGGACAATTAACAGAAGCCAATTATCCTACAAACCCGTACATCTTTGGAAAGTGGGGGGAGCCTGGAGCACCCGGAGCAAACCCACACGGCCACAGGGAGAACGTGCAGGCTCCGTACAGACATTACCCGTAGTCAGGATTGAACCTGGCTCTCTGGTGCTGGAAGTCAGCAACTCTACCCCTGTGCCACCCTCTTAAAGGGGCAGCGCATTGCCTGCACCCTTTAAAGGGGTAATGCTTATTGGCTCCATCTCTTAAAAAAGGCAATGCTGATTGGCTCTATATCATATTGGGTCAGTGCTCATTGGTTGCACCTCTTTATGGAGCAGTGCCCATTGGCTGAAGCTCATAATGCGAAAGCGCTCATTTGGTTGCACCTCTTAAAAGGACAGCGCTCATTGGTCTGCATCTGGTCCGCACCAGCAGTTGCTGGTAAAGCTGTTCCACCATTTGGGGAAAATTTGGGTGAGTTGCAATGAAGCCGACATCTAACAGACATAAAGATACAATCACCCTTGCAGTGCAGCCCAGAATGGCAGCCTGCTACCCTCACTAGATGACTTTGGCAGTTGTTGATTTCCCCCACCCTTCCTTCTTGCTCACCCCCCCCCACCCTATAATCTCAGGAGCTGTTGAAACCGGAGTCTGGTCACAGCTGCAGGCATCTTTGAATTCACAAACATTGGGACAACTATAAATATAAATTGGTAAATAGGTAATTTTTTTCTTTACATCTCTAAAAACCTTAAAAGCACCCCTGCGCACTACAAACCAATTAGAACCAACCTATATAAATGATATGTTTTTACCACTTTCCCAGCATGGGACTGAACTTTTAGGATACACACACTGAACATTATATTTCTTGTTTATTATATATTGTTTACAGTGTTCTATGTTTGCACCACGGGTGGCGCTGACCAACATCGCGGAGTCCTGGGATCTTTTTGCCGAGGGCCGCCAGCGTGAGTCTCCGCCTGTGGACTTCGGGAGGAAGTAGCTGATTCGGGTGTCGAAGCTACTGAGGATGTTCTCCTGTTCCGGCGTTGGATTTCCATCATACCGGCGAGAGGGCCTGAACATCAGGCCGCCTGTTGCAGCGACTGCGGGGGACTTCGGGAGGCCCCGACCATGGGTGAATATCAATTAACGTCAAAGAGGAGGATGACTGAACATTGGGTCATCCTTCACAGTGGTAAACATTGATTCTGCTGTGTGGGGGGTGTTTATGTTAAAGTCTATTGTGTTCTGTTCTTCTCTTTTAATTCGTATGGTTGTATGGTGACCCCAAATTTCACTGTGGCAATTGGTTCGTTTGACAATAAATGTCCCTTGTCTCTTGTATCTTGTATCTTGTCTTGTCTCTTGTCATATTCTGTTGTGCTGCATGACAATAAAACACTGTTGACTTTTTTGATGTCTCCATTTCATTAGTGGAGACTGTTGCACTTGCAACAGTTTAAACCCAACACAGTCTGGCACAGTGTAGCCTGCGGTAGGCAACCAACAAGTTAGACTTTAGATGTTAGACTTTGATGACAGAGCATGGAAACAGGCCCTTTGTCCCACCAAGTCTACGCTAACCAGCGATCACTCCATACACTAACACCATCCTACACTCTTGGGACATTTATCCTTTTTTTATTTGCCAATGCCAAAGCCAGCATAGATGGGACATGTTGGCTGGTGTGGGCTATATGACTCAATGACTATGATTGAACCCATGTTACCAGAGCTGTGCAGCAGCAGATCTGCCAAATTTGCCACTGTGCCACTCATCCTTCCTTCTTTTCATTGCTCTTTCTACCCGAAAAGCATAATTAACTCCAGTGGAGAAAATATGTTGGCGTTCAGAAGAAGTATTTATGATGTAGTAGTATTGTTGTAATGTAATAGTTGCATTGCTACGAAACATCAATTATAGAAAATCATATAGAAAAACAAAATCAAATATAGCATTAAGGAAATAGAGGTTAGAAGGTAAAGAATTTCAGACTCACTATAACAGTTACTTTTCTGGCAGCATTTTCAAAAATAATAGTCTTTACTAAGTCTTTTACTAAGTCTATTTTGTAGCTGCAAGATAAAACATACTAAAGACTGTATCCTGTATTGTTTATTGGATTATCACTGCACAAGTTTCAATAGAAATGTCGATTTCTATGGCCACCCCCTATAAAAATAGTAGCTATGCTCTTAATAGACTATGGTATGATTACTGCTGAGGGGTTGCATGGAAACAGTTTTTCCCCTAGTTTGTTTTTTTTCAAGATCAGCTTTTTTTTCTGTGTGCCAATTTCCAAAGTAACTTTTAAGTGTTTTTTTTTAGTTTCCAATTGAAATCACATTGTAACCAGTTCATCCCGCTTAACACAAATAGTGCTCCCTATATCCAATTTGAGTTGTGGAAACATGCATTACAGCAGAATTGCCTGTACTGCGCTGGACATGCATCTTTATTAGAAGCATCTGAGATAAAATAAAATAGAAGCTATATCCTTTCCTGCATTGCTGATTGTAGAGTCGTAGAGTGATACAGCGTGGAAACGGGCCTTTTGGCCCAACTTGCCCACACCGGCCAACATGTCCCAGCTACAATAGTCCCACCTGCCCCCAGTTGGACAATATCCCTCCAAACCTGTCCTATCCATGTACCTGTCTAACTATTTCTTAAATGTTGGGATAGTCCTTGCCTCATCTACCTCCTCTGGCAGCTCGTTCCATACACCCACCACTCTTTGTCTGAAAATGTTACCCCTCAGATTCCTATTCAATCTTTTCCCCTTCACCTTAAACCTATGTTCTCTGGTCTCGATTTATCTACTCCAGGCAAGAGACTCTGTGCATCTACACAATGTATTCCTCTCATGATTTTATGCACCTCTATAATATTAAAAAAATGAAAATTAAGCTAATGTTTCAGCTCTTCAACACTCAATGACTCATTGCGTGAAAATTTGCTAGAACGGGGATCCAGTGAAGCCCACTGTGGCACTCACAATGGCAATTCTGTGTCTCAGTTCGGAGATGAATGATGATCGGAGGAGAGAGATAAATAGGGAAATGCATTTCTTTCCAACGTGAATGGATATGTTATGAAAAAAACAGTGGCGATGAGACAGCATTCCCTAAAGCCCCCCACAAATATTCAACAACCTCTGTGCTGAGGGCTTCAATTGCAATCAGCCATCAGTTCTGTGGGATCCCTGGTGTTCAGCAGTTATGTTATCATTAAGCTGATTGAGCAGCCCATCATCACAGGAAACTAGGAAGATTTTTTTAATGAAAATGTTATACATTATCCTGAGCACTAACAACTGCGGCATTTACACGTAATTAAAATAGAACCAGAAGTATCATAAATAAACTCTCTTGAAAATTAAAAACAATTTAATGTTCCTTACATTTTGAAATATTCATGTCAGAAAATGCAATGCATTTGCACAAAATTGTTCATTTTTTAAAGCCAAGTAAATATTGAGCAATAGTAATGCCTGCATGTGTAATTAGAAACTCACTCACTCCTCAAATAGCTAAATGTTAAATATTTAGGATATATTGCAGTACAACTACTTTGTAAAAATCTTAACCATAATAACTCTTGTGATTACTGTTGGATCATGCAGAAGAACGATACAAACAGCACTATCTAATTGTCAATCTTCATCAGTTCAGGGGCAGCAATGTGGTCAGAGCTGCATTTCTCTGTTGTTTAGTAAGGGCGGCATGGTGATGCAGTGGTGGAGTTGCTGCCGTTCAGCGGCAGAGTTCGATCCTGCCTAAGGATGCTGTCTGTATGGAGTTTGCATGTTCTCCCCGTGACCTGCGTGGGTTTCCTCCGGGATCTCCGTTTTGCTTCCACACTCCAAAGATGTACAAGTTAGTAGATAGCTTGGCTTGGTAAAATTGTACATTTTCCTTAGTGTGTGTAGATAGCGTTAATGTGCGGGGATCATTGGCCGATGCCAACTCGCTAGGCCAAGGGGCTTGTTTCCCCACAGAAGCTCTGAACTAAACTAAGCTGCTGCCTCACAGTACCAGAGGCCTAATTCAATCATGACCTCAGGTGCTGTCTGTTAGAGTTTTGCACACTCCCCCTGGGTCAATGAGCAGATACAAACAGGTTAAACTAAACAAGACAACAGTGAAACTAGTGGGATTTGGCCTTATTCTGACAGTGGAGGAGGCCTGGGGCAGAGAGGTCAGTATGGGAATGGTGTTATACGAGAATTTTGCCTGAACAGTCTGCGACCCATAGAGCTGTGGCCGGTAGCGCTATATTTAGAACCCATAGCGCTGCAGCCGACAGCTCTTTGGTTAAATTCCCACGCACTAAGCCGACAGCACTCTGTTTAAACCTTTGTGCCCCAAGTCTGCAGTGCTGAGTATTCCTTTACGCACCAGTCTGTGGCCGGTAGCGCTTTGTTTCCAAAGGGGGGGGGAGCCTTGCTCAGATGCAGTCTCTTGCCATTGGGTGCAGTTTGAATTTGGGAGAGGCGCTACTGGCCAGGACTTACAGGCGGCTATTTCAACGGCTAATTTCTGCCTGAATAGAGGCAGGAGCCAGTAAGCCATAAGTAGTTCATGCATGAGAGGGGTTCACCAACGGATCTGTTCTTTTCACAGCTTACCCTTCCATATCACTAGACTCCCTCTCCCCTGACTCTCAGTCTGAAGAAGGGGAGACCCAAAACATCACCCCTTCCATCTCTCCAGAGTTGCTGCCTGCCCCGCTGAGTTATCCCAGCATTTTGTGTCTAATCATCCCAATTCTACGCCTCCATGAACCTTACTTCCTGTATTTTAAGGGCTAAATAGATCTTTCAACTAAGATGTTTGTTGATTTGGATAGAAACACAGGCATATCGATTATATACTTACATGCTTTGAGCAAGCTCACATGACATCATCTTCAGGGAAAAGAGAGAGCGAGAGTTAGAGACTTCACTTTGGACCATGATCTGAAACAGTGTCAAGAACCTCCAATTCTCCGGACCAGTCAACACAATCATCCTCATCCATATGGTCCTCATCCATAATCTGAAGACCCCCCCCCCTCCCCACAATCACCTGCAATCAGAATCCTCTATGTTGTACCCTTCACCACCAGTCAACATATGTCAATGTCTACAGCCTTCACTCCATGACATTCGCCCCTTCCCATTTCCTTGATTCCTCTCCTTTCCAGTAGATATCTTGCCAAGGTCTCCATGGCCCAGCTCCACCCCACCACCACCAGCCACTCAGTTGGGTTTCTCTCTGGTTAGGGCATTGATCCACAAAGTTAATCCAGAGCTTGGCACTGTGCAACAGGCTTCTCAGCAAATTTCTATCATTCCAGGGCAAAAACAGATGTAAAAATAGAGAGAGGCTACTTCCACAGAGAGAAGAGAAGCTATCTTCTCTCCGATAGCTCTTTGGAGGAAGCCCTACTCTTTCCCACATAGAACCACTACTTTTGGCAATTGTACTGTGTGGTAGAGAGTGCCTCCACATAACCCAGGGCCAGGAATGCCTAGGTCTTGGAGAGGATGTGGATCAGGATACTAGAATGATACCAGCAAAAAGAAGGAATTATTTGGAGAGATGATGCCTCTATATCCAATGGGAATTTAACTGAAATCCTACACAAAGAAGAGACAGTATAAGGAGATTTAATGAAGATATTCACATTTAATGAATGAAAGATAGAAACTCTTTCACCAGCAAGCAGTCTGATATCCTAAGAACATATTTTTGAAAGATAATTTGGACATGAATCCAGAGGTAAACAGAGAGCGGCGGTTTCACGCTGCGAGCTGTAATGATCTGGACCATCGCTGAGATTAGTTCTTCCTCCTGCACACCTTGTTTATTTTCTGCAGTTTGTTAGCTTGCCCTCGCAACGCTAACCTCTCTCTGAAGACAGCTCAAGGCAGCTTCGCCACAGTCTCCCCCGGCAACTGCTAATAGCTTCTGATTGCCTGGTTGGTTTTGCTGTCTTCATCTCTTGGACTAATTATGCAGCAAGCTCAGTTCTCTGCACATTGTGGATGGTGCTTTCCTGATGCTTATTAAAATGAGACAATTTGACAGTTTCCTGTTAGCAACAGAAGGGTCCTGGGTTGTGCAGAGACAGTCTCTGCTAGGTAGCATTGTTAATTGTGGTAGCACATTTGCAAGACCTCTCAAGGGTCACTGTGGAATGTATTTTGAAATGCAAATCGACCACATTAAGCAGCATTCTACAGTATTTATGGTGGTTTGCTAGAACATAAAGCTATCACAAACTTCCCAATGTCCTCTGTCAGTTTGGAACAAATCCATTATTGATTCTAATTCTAATTGGATGCTTTGATCTTGAAATTTAGCTTCCTGATTTCCTGTTACCCCAGTAAATTTTAAATTGAACAAAATTTCCTGGTAAATATAAACATGCTGGCAATGTTCAGCAAGTCAGTCAGCATCTGTGGAGAGAGAATCAGAATTAATTATTCAGGCTGGGTCTAAAGAATGCTCCCGATCTGAAATGTCACCTATTCACTCCCTCCACAGATGTTGCATGACTCACTGAGTTATTCCAGCATTTTACGTTTAGGTTTAGGTTTATTACTGCCACATGTACCGAGGAACTTTGAAAAGCATTGTTTTGCTTGCTATCCAAACAGATCAGATGTGCTGTACTTATAAACAATCAAGTCTAACTCAAGCACAGTAGATACGGCAAAGGGAAAGATACAGGGTGCAGAATCTAGTTTTGAGCATAGTAGCACTTTGTGCTTTGCTCAATTATAAGATCATAAGTGATTGGAGTAGAATTAGGCCATTCGGCCAATCATGTCTATTCTGCCATTCAATCATGGCTGTTCTATCTCTCCCTCTTAACCCCACTCTCCTGCCTACCCCCCTGAACCTCTGACACCAGTACTAATCAAGAATCTATCTATCTCTGCCTTAAATATATCCACAGATTTTGCCTCCACAGCAGATTCAGGTCAGTGAGAAGCCATCATCCAGAAACATTAACTCTGTTTCTCTCTCCTCTGATGCTGCCCAACTTGTAGAATAACCCTAGCACTCTCTGTTTTATTTCAGGTTGCCACCATCTGCAAAGTCTTGCTTTATGAGAATCTCCAAGCACCTTGGCTCTGGTTTGTGGCTTCAGAGCCTGGCAGAGCCTTCATCTGCCTGAGGCATTCCTTGGGTTGGAAATTTGACGGAAATAAACAGGGCATTGTGAGACCCAAAAGCTGGAGATAAATGAGGGGCAGTGAAGCAAGAAATGACGGGCGAAAAGGCCCCAAACCCCTTGGTTGAGCGGAACTTGAGTTATGGCGGAGCTCAGTTGCAGGTTGACATCGAGACTTCAGAACAATAGGATGAGCGGTGATTTATGTTTAAAGGGGAACCCTGCATGGCAATTTTTTTTACACAGAGAGTGGTGGGTGCCTGGAACTGGCTGTCAGTTTTGAGGTGAAGGCAGACACAAAAGTGGCTTTTAGATAGACACATAGATACACAAGGAATGGAGAGATGTGTATCATACACAGACAGGGGAGCTTAGTTTAACCTGGCATTGTGTTAAGCACGGACATAGTGGGCTGAAGGGCCTGTTCTTGTGCTGTACTGTTCTGCGTTCTATGATTCCATAATTTTCCTTATGAATTTCAAACTGACAGGTGGCTAGTTTCCTCTATCAATCCTTTCCACAAAGTTTAGCTTTGCATTTATTATTGCCATGTGAAAAGCTTCATTTTGCATGCTATCCAAATCGAATCAGATAATACTATACATAAATGCAATCTAGTCCAACTGAAGTACAGTAGGTAGAGCAGAGGGGAAGATACAGAGTGGAGAATGTAGACCTCAGCTGTGTAACTGAGCGACAGCATTATCGTGTAGATATGCCAGAGAATGAGTAAAGACTCCAACATGGAGGGGGTTAAACCAAGGAAACATACTGTTGGATGGAGGGGAGTTCTCAGCTAGAGACCATTTTCACGTTGTATTTCTCCTTAAATCTTAGCATTATGTTATCTGAAGAAGGGTCTCGACCCGAAATGTCACCTATTCCTTCGCTCCATAGATGCTGCCTCACCCGCTGGGTTTCTCCAGCATTTTTGTCTACCTAGCATTAGGTTAGCTGTCAGTTAGTCTTCCAGGTAATGAGAGTAATAATGCTTTGGCCACATCTCCCTCCGTCCTTTTAAAATAGTGGGTACATATTCCATTACATCTCAACATTTATACATCACAAAAGCCAATTTTCACTGATAGGTGTGTGATTAGCTCTGAGAACATAATGCTTTTTAGTTTAAATTACCCAGCGGGAATCCAATTCCTCAGTGTGTAAATCAGCTCGTGCCCAAAATACACCCATTTACTATTTAGTTACTGTAAATAAATACAGTTACTGACTCAGCTGGTCAGGGGGACTTTGTAACTACAGCAGTGCATTGTTCCATGGACCACAGCTACCAGCAGAGGACAATGCTGGAGGAAAGAGCACTCACCAATCTTCCGTGCATCAGTCACCTCCTCGTATTTACTGAGTTCAGGGTTTCATGAGGGAGGAGATTGAGATTTTGGATGAGAGTTTAGAGAGGACTTCTACTTGCATGTTACCTGCTCATTTATACTGGGGCCAGACAGATGACAAATGCCCGAGTTGCTGACTCACAGAGAGTATAGTGCATGCTCATCCCAATGCCCCCTCAACGTGTGCTCTCTGTGGCCAAATCAACACGTGGTGGTCTCCCTGTGCACTGTGCAATTTATTGCCAGGTTTGCTGGTTTGTTCTAAAAATAATACACTCAATCACGTGGTTGATCGTACCTAAAAATCGGCCACTGTATGCACTAATTGTCACCTCTTGTGTGGCATGATTGGTAGAATGGATTGCAGGATTGGATTTGATGGGAATATCATTGGAGTAACGTATAACTGGTGTCGACAGATGGTTGAGAAGTGTATGGACATGCGGGTCCAACTGTATAACTGAGATTCTCAGACTTTCCATAGTTTGCTTCGGGATATATGCGTTAAATTTCTTGACTCTTGGAAAATGTGAAGAACCAGAGATAGGGAGTGACGGCAGAGATAGGGAGTGCTGTGAACATTGTCAGTGAGGCATGTTAGTGATAGGGAGATGACATTGCACCAGCATAGGGACTGTCCACATGGATAGCCAGTGATGTGGGGATAATGGTCACCGAGGCTACATGGTGTTACAAGCAGGTGTTGAAGCTTTTTTGTTCGGCAAATCTTGTGAATAAATTTCTTGCTACAAGATTTGAATTCAGCAAGAATTCTTGCATTGGAATACAACAATGAGCAGAGAGTACAGTCGGCAGGTGCAGTTTTGGAGGAAGAGAAAGGAAAGTGTTCTGAACAGTGTTGGGAGAGCAATGTTCCTACCTGCACCTCAGTGAGGAGATCATCACTGCAATCTGTTACCTGCTGCAACCAAATCTCAGACCAATGTCAATAATTGTCATAGGGTCATACAGCACAGAAAGTGACCCAACTTATCCATGCTGACCAGACTAAGCTAGTTCCATTTGCCAGGGTTTGATGCTTATCCCTCCAAACTATTCCTATCCATGTGCCTGTCCAAATCTCTTCTAAAGGCTGTTATTGCACTAGGCACAATGTGACAATGTGACTTGGTTTATACTTTCTAGAATTTAGGGGAGATTGAGAGGGGATCTTATAGAAACTTACAAAATTCTTAAGGGGTTGGACAGGCTAGATGCAGGAAGATTGTTCCCGATGTTAGGGAAGTCCAGGACAAGGGGTCACAGCTTATGGATAAGGGGGAAATGCAGTTTTGGAGGATGAGAAGAACTTTTTTCACACAGAGAGTGGTGAGAGCTCTGAACTCTACCCGCACCTCAGTGAGGCCAGATCATCATTGGCTATCTTTTACCTGCTGGGAGTTAGATGTGGCCCAATGTGGCTAAGGGTCATAGGGGTCATGCACAGAAGGCAGGTAACTTATACATGAGTTGGATGATCAGCCATGATCATGTTGCCATGGTTTGATGCTTATCCCTCCAAACTATTGCTATCCATGTGCCTGTCCAAATCTCTTCTAAAGGCTGTTATTGCATTAGGCACAATGTGACAGTGATAATGCCTTCTCTCCTTCCACAGTGGAACTGGAGATACTTGGGGCATTTAATAACTCCATTCCTACACAGTCTCTCTGCTCAAAAGGAGATCGCTCCATTGTTCTACTGCCTCTTTGGGGACAAGTAACCAGTTTGAGCACAAGGGGCTTTGCAGATGAAACGCGGTGCCAGCTGCCAGTTCTGCATGAATCACTGCTGCAAACTCTGCACCATATCAAGATGCCATTTCCCTCTCCCAGCATTCAGCGGTGCATGCCCATGGTCTGTGCATAAGTGATGACAACGTTTCGGCAGCAGTCAAGGGCACAACTGGGCAACATTTCTATGAAGGAAGGTCTGAAGAAAATTCTTGACCCAAAACATCACAGACTTGAGTAACTCAGCCTGTTCCGCTGAGTTACTCCAGCATTTAGTGTCTATCTTCAGCATATCTGTGAAGATCTGTCCTGGACCCAACACATGACTGCAATCATAAAGAAAGCCTCGTTGTCCTCCAAAGATTGATGAGGTACGGTATGCTGATGAGTACTCTATAGATCTTCCACAAGTGTACGGTAGAAAGCATGTTGACTGGTTGCATCAGGCCCTGGTTCAGAAACCTGAATGCTCAGGAACGAAGGCGACAAAATGTGGTGAACATTGCCTGGCCCATCACAGGTACTGACCTTCCACCATCGAAGGGATCTGTAGGTCGTTGCCTCAAAAAGGCAGCCAGCATCATCATGGACCCACACCACCCTGGTCACGCTCTCACTTCATTGAGGGGCATGAAAACAATAAACACAACTCCTGCTCCTCGTTTGCTACTAGTTCATACTTTGCCTTCTGCCATTGTCACATGAATTACGGTGCAAATAAAAGCAACCTGGCCTTTGCTGGGTTTCTGTTAAAGGAGACCAAAGGCAGATTGGAAGGCGACGGTACATGGGCCCCAGGCTCAGAAAACCTAGCTTTGCTTCTGCTCTTTAGTTGTGTGATTGGCATCAGTACGAGCAGGCTAGTGGGTGTGGGTAAGGGCAACGGTGCCGGACAGATCTCGGCACCCCGAGTCATCCATGCATGAAGACACAAGTAACCTCGGATGCAGGAATCTTCAGTAACCCGGTTGCTAACCATATTAACTCCCCATTTCCATAATCAATCTTTCTAACCTTTGCTAGAATAAGCCACACTCAAACTGAAGGAATAGCACTTCACAATCCACTCTTGTAGCTTACAAACCAATGGTATAAACATTGAATTATCCAATTTTAGGTAATTTCTCCTCCCTTTCCCCTTCCCCCCCCCCCCCCCCCCCCCCCCCCCCCCCCCCCCCCCCACACTCTCTTTCTTGTTTCCCACAACAACCCCCCCCCCCTTCCCCCTCCTACTACCCTGGTGTGCTCACATTCCTCCCACTACCCTTTCCTCTCCCTCCTGTTTCCTTTCACATATCTCCCTCCTGGCTTTATATTTCACTCCGCTTCTCTCATCATCAGATCCCCTTTGTCTTCTTTCCTTCTCTAGCCTCAGTCCGCTCATCTAAACCCCCTCACCCGTATCCTCCTATCATTTGCCTGGCTTTGTCCCAGCCCCTTCCTTTTTCCAACATTCTCCTTCTGCCTCTATCAACGTGACGAGGGTCTCAGGCCGAAACATTAACTATCCCGAGACCCAGGTTTGATCCTGACTACGGGTGCTGTCTGTACGGAGTTTGCACGTTCTCCCTGTGACCGCGTGTCTTTTTTTCCCAGTGCTCCATTTTCCTCCCACACTCCAAAGACGTACAGGTTTGTAGGTTAATTGGCATCTGTAAATTGTAAATTGTCCCTCGTGTGTAGGATAGTGTTAGTGTGTGGGGTGGTTGCTCGACTCGGTAGGTTCTGTTTCCAGTTTCCACACTGTATCTCTTGAGTCTAAAGTCTAATGACAGGAAGACATTAGCGCTCCAGTCACTCACAGCCTGTCAGGTAAGACTGAGGGAAGATGGAGGAGTGGAGTGGAGGAGTGAAAAGGATGGACAGGTATGTAGGACAGGGACAAATTCATTCATTGCAGCTTCACTGTTCTAATAAAACCCGGCACTCCCTTTTCTGATCAGTGTGCGCGGAGTGGTTGTCACAGTTCAAGAGCAGCCGGTGTGTACAGATGTGCATTCAAGACCCACAGCCATCCAAAATATAAGAAGGCAGACACAAAACGCTGGAGTAACTCAGCGGGTCAGGCAGCATCTCTGGAGAAAATAAAGAGGTGACATTTTGGGTCGAGACCCTTCATTTTGAGGTGCGTCTGCAGGGCTCCCTGAGCTCCTGTGAGATAGTGTAAATCTTCTTTTCACCTCCTCCTGTAGTGCTCAACAACCCGTCAGCTTGCATCTATCATGGTTTGCCATTCCTTACAGCCTCACCTCTGGCACATGCTCTGGGAGTAAGGCAGCACCTCCGAAAGCAGTGTGCCTAACGTTCTCTGATGCTGGTAATCTATGGATATGAAACCCCTGCTGTTTCATACACAATGAAGAGCAGAGTTAGGAGGCTGGCTTTCCACTTATTAGTGATGATCAGCACCAGTGTGGCACACTGCGTGTATTTCAATAAAAAGTAGTAGGTTATTCATGTACCCGATTCAGAGTTAAATATTTCAGTCCGTACCGTCTCTAATCCTTGAAATGGCTGTCCTTTGATCCATCATTAGCAATTTTGTCTACGTCAATTTGTGTGCATACAGAGATGGGGAAAGTGCTGTATTTGTGTTGATGGCAGTGTAATAACACTACTTGAGAGCTGCAGACTGGAGTGGGAAGAACTCCCGGGTAGAAAATGAGCCAAATTGCTCTGTAAATACATACACAATCTCAGACAGATATCATTAAGCATCTGGGAGCTGCCGACTCATTCCACAATCGCATAGGGAATTTTCAGAAAGAAAATTCTAAACAGAATAGAATCATGCTGCACATAGACAAGCCCTTCAGCCCATCAAGTCCATGTCAATCATCAAGAACTTATTTATACTAACTTGATTTACCAGCACTTGGTCCATAGCCTTCCTTTTCTATTAACTTGGGCAGCCGATGTTGGGAGGTGAGACACTGCAGAGAATAGCCTTTCATGGTGCAATTGGGAAGACATACATTCATAGAACTTACAGCACAGAAGAAGGCCATTTGGTCCATCTATGCTGGCCACAAAGAGTGAACAAATTTGTTTCTTCCAACTTCCCTGTACCCTAAACGTTTATTCCTGGACCCTAAAAATGTGGTGGGGCCGTGCCCTTTCAGCCAGTGAATTCCAAGCCCTCACTTCTCTTTGGGTGCAAAGAAAACTCCTCAGCCCTATCGGGCCAGAGTCCGATCCTTGAGTCTGGGTCTCAAGGATTGGTCTCTGAGATCTCAACTCCAGAGTTGCACAGCTGTGTGGGAGAAGCCAGGGTGGGATTGGAAAACTGCTAAATCGGAGTCAATACAAGTCCATTCTTTTAAATGTCAGGTAACATTGGCCTACATTGCTTCAGGAGGCTGTGCCTTGCTCCCAGAGCATGTGCTTGGGCTGTGCAGGAAGTAAGGCTGTGAATCAGTGAGCAAAAGGTCAGGAGATGAATGGGATTTAATGCAAGTGGACCGCACACATGTAATATCTGAGATATTACGTTCTTGTAATGGATGGAGTGCAATAAAGGGTTAATAGTCTAATTTCAGTGATGGCAGGATTGGTATTCATTGGAGTGCGGAGGTATGAGAGGGTTTCTCATAGAAACCTGTAAAAATTCTAACAGGACTCAAGCCACTCAAAGAAAGCCACAAAACGCTGGAGTAACTCAGCGGGTCAGGGAGCAACTCTGGAAAACATGGATATGGGTGTCAGGGACCAGAAACGTCATTTGTCCTTGTTCTCCAGAGATGCTGCCTGATCTGCTGAGATACTCCAGCATTTTATGTCTTTCTTAGGTACACTAACACTATCACTAACACTATCCTACACACACTAGGGACAATTTACAATTATACCAAGACAATTAGCCTTCAAAACTGTACGTCTTCGGAGTGTGGATGGAAATCGGAGATCCCGGAGAAAACCCACACATGTCACGGAGAGAATGTACAAACTCCATACAGACAGTACCCATAGTCAGATTGAAACCCAGGTCTCTGGCGCTGTAAGGCAGCATCTCTACCACTGTGCCACCATGCCACCCATGCCGTGATCTGCCCTAGGTATCAACCTCTTCGCGGGGCCAGTTCCCTTTTACCCTCAATTCCCACTGTTTCAAAAATGCACCTAACTCCTCTTTAAATAACTTCAATGAGCTAGTCTCACAACATTTCAGGGGACAGAATATCAAAGATTGGCCATCTCATTACTTTCTCATCTGTCAATGTTTACAATTTACAAAAACTTGGATGAAGGTACCAAAAGTCTGGTTGCTATAGAGGAACCAAACATAGCAACCAGCCTTTTAATGCCTTCATCTAAGCTTATAAATTGTAAAACATCGATGCTCTGCACTGATCTCTGTAGTACATCATTCTACTTTTTGCCAACCTGAAAAAAACCACTGATTTATCTCTACTCTTAATAAATCTTCTCTCCATGCCAATATGCTGCCGCCTACATCATGTGCTTTTATTTTCTGCAATAATCTTTGATGAGGCACCATATCAAATCTAATAATAGAACACCCGCTGTACATGTTACATTTTTACAAAAAACTCTAATAAATTGGTGAAAGAACTTTATCCCTTACAAAAACCTGTTGATTTTGCATGATAACCGTACATTTATCTAAGCCCAGCAGTAATATATTTAATGATAGCTTCTAACATTTTCCCCGTGATAGATGTTCAGCTAAGTAGCCTGTACTTCACTGCTTTCTTATAGAAACTTACAAAATTCTTAAGGGGTTGGACAGGCTAGATGCATGAAGATTGTTCCCGATGTTAGGGAAGTCCAGGACAAGGGGTCACAGCTTAAGGATAAGGGGGAAATCCTTTAAAACTGAGATGAGAAGAACTTTTTTCACACAGAGAGTGGTGAATCTCTGGAACTCTCTGCCACAGAGGGTAGTTGAGGCCAGTTCATTAGCTATATTTAAGAGGGAGTTAGATGTGGCCCTTGTGGCTAAGGGGATCAGGGGGTATGGAGAGAAGGCAGGTACGGGATACTGAGTTGGATGATCAGCCATGATCATATTGAATGGCGGTGCAGGCTCGAAGGGCCGAATGGCCTACTCCTGCACCTAATTTCTATGTTTCTATGTTTCTGTTTCATAAAAGAGTCATAAAAGAGTGGGGCTTCCACTGGGGCTTTGGAAACTGAGGGGTCACCTGATAAAAGTATGTCAAATTATGAGAGGCATAGTTAAGGTGGACAGTAAGAACCTTTTTTTTCCCCAGTGGAAATGTCAAAAATTGGAGGGCATTGGTTTAAGTTGAGAAGTTGAAAAGTAATGTGCAATAAAGTATTTTTTATCTGACTGTACTGGGTGCTAGGAAAGCATTGCCAGGCACGGTGGTGGAGGCAGGTACTATCACTGCATTTACGTGGGTTTTACATACAGTCCGAACATGAAAATGCAGGAAATCAGGAATATGGATCATAAAGGGCCGGTCCCACTTGGGCAAACTAATCCGCGAGTTCTGGCGAGTTTGCCCTCGACTCATACTCGCAGCATGGTCGACACGAGGTTGTAGAAGGTCTTCGTAACCCTCCTTCATGCTCGAGAGTGGGCTCCGCGTGCTCGAGGCCTCAGCTAGGTCGTGGCATTTTTTTCAATATGTTAAAATATGCCAGCGGGTAAAAAAAGGTCGCCATGGAAAAATTCGATACTTTTTTTACTCGTAGGTTTAGTCGTAGTCGGTCATAGTAGGCCGGCATGTTAGTTGTAGGTAATCGAAGGTAGTCGAGGGTAGTCGTAGATAGTCTTCATCATAGTCGAAGGAGATCGAAGGAGGTCGTCTTCACTCTCCACTATTCAGTGTCCAATTTTCCCAGTTAGTCGTAGCTAGTCGAAGCTGGTCTTCAACATAGTCGAAGGAGGTCTTCTACATAGTTGAAGGAGGTATTCAACATGAAATTTTTTCACTCTCCTAAACCCGCGAATTAGGTTGACGCAGTGGGACAGCCCCTTAAGCAGGCAGAAGTGATTAGTTTAATTTGCATCATATTTGGCATAGACATCATGGTCTGACGGGCCTGTTCCTGTGCAGTACTGTTCTATTAACTTACTTATCAAGCTGGGTAGAATGCCAGTTCTAAACTCTGCCCATTGACATGCGCAGAGTCTGTTGCACAATGCTAAACCAGCATTGAAATTCTTCCTGTCAATTTTTCATTACATGGTTCGAGCTAGAATCTCACAGAGCAGTAAATCTCTCTCGCTGCTTTGGAAAAGCTACCTAATTAAGCCCACTCCCCTGCTCTTCCACCCACAGTTTTTCTCTTTTGTAGAAAATACCACATTAGTTTTTGAAAGCTTTGACTGAATTTTCATTGAACAGTTATTCAGACAACACATTCCAACATAACATTTCACTATGTATGATTCAATATTCCTCAACTCAATACAAATTAAATTATCTGTATATGAAAATATACACATTTTATCATGGAGAGTCCATGATTCTCCTGACACCAACATTAAAGATCTATGCAATTAATTTTACACAGGTATGCTGCTGTAAAGCAGATATATTCTAACTGTTAGAAAATATATCTAATTCCAAAAAATATATATTATAATTTGTTTCTTTTTTGAGTCAGGCTCTCCAACCACCAAGCAATAAAGGAAATAGAGAATATTAAAGTGAATTTATTGATCATCAAGATGAAAAAAACGGTATGAGCAATGTCCTCTATACTATCTTGGACTCCCATTGTCAGACTCAATCACTACCCTATGCACAGTTGTGAAGAGAGAGACGCATTAGCATTGAACTTAAGGTAGTTTTGTGTTGTGGATTTATACCCAGTTGTTTTTTCTGCTGTGAGCTACAAGCGGTGCAGCCACTACATAAGTACAGCACAGGACCAGGCCTTTAGGCCCACAATGTCCGTGCTGAACATAATGCCAAAATAAACTAATCTTATCTGCCTGCACTTGAACCATACACCTCCATTCCCAGCAAATCCACAGTAGACCTTTGTTATATGAGAATTTTACCCAAACTGTCCGTGACACATAGTGCTGTGCCTACAGCGCTATGTTTAAAGCTCATAGCGTGGCCGGTAACGCTATATTTAGAACATATATCGCTGCAGCCAACAGCTCTTTGTTTAAATCCCCACGCACTAAGCCAACAGCGTCAGTTTAACCCTTTGCGCGCCAAACCGGCAGCGACGTGTGTATCGCTTTACGAGCCAAGTTTGTAGCGCTGTGTGTATTGATTTATGTGCCAAGTCTGCAGCATTGTGTATTGCTTTACGTGCCAGTCTGCGGCTGATAGTGCTTTGTTCCCAAAAGGGGGGGGGGGCCTTGCTCGGATGCAGTCCTCTGCCATTGGTTATAGTTTTTGGAAGCAGCGAGAAAGAGAGAGAGAGAGATTTTATTTTAGTTCTAGAGATATAGCACGGTAAGGCCCTTCGGCTCACTGCGTCCGCACTGACCAGCGATCTCCGCACATTAACACTATCCTGCACACACTACAGACAATTTTACACATACACCAAGCCAATCAACCTACGTACCTGTACATCTTTTGAGTGTGGGAGGACACCAAAGATCTCGGAGAAAACCCACTCGGGTCACAGAGAGAACGTACAATCTCGTACAGACTGACCCGTAGTTGGGATCGTACCCGGGTCTCTGGCGCTGCAAGCACTGTAAGGCAGCAACTCTACCGCTGTGCCACCGTGGCTGCCAGGTGTTGCTGGAGTACACTGCACAAGTAACGGCAGTGCAGCTTGTAGATGCCACACACTGTAGCAACAGTACGTTGTTGATAGAAAAAATATATGCCTAGAGTAGTGGAGGGATACAAATCGTGGGGCCGGCTAGTGTTTTGTCCCTGTGAGGTTGGTGTTGGCAAGTGGAGAGTAATATTCCCTCACACTCCTGACTCGTGGTAGAAAGTCACTACAATGTTAGGAAGTGAAGTGAATCACTTGCCATTATATATTCTGGGCCAGGCCATGGTTCCTCTCTGTTGGCCCTTCACCCACATCTAGCACACTTGACCTTCCACAGTGAAGTACAACACTGGAGGAAGCCTCGTGTGGGTTGCTTCGCTTGATAGCCAGCGGCCATAATGCCAAAATCAAAGAAACTGCAAATGCTGGAAATTAGAAATTAGAAAAAAAAAAATTGAAATGAAAAATGAAAATGATGGGAATACTTTGCATGTCAGGCACAATCTATAGAACAGAAACAGTGGTCCTTTATCAAAAGGAACTTTATCAGAGCCATTAACCTTCTCTATGACTGGGTATTGATGAATACATTGGACCTCCGTAAAAGAAAGGGCAATCAATGTGTGGGGAGTGAAGGCAACAGGATACATTATTGTGATTTAATGTCATCCTTTCAAAGTCATAATTGTAATTTTGCTCATATCAATATAACCCAGTGCGGTGACAGAGTGCATAAAAATATAATAGAAACAAACAGCATTCAAACTCCCAACCTGAGAATACTGCCTGCAGATGGAGCAAATTGAAACAGGGAGAAATTCACTCAGACATTAATTCTTTTTTTTTAATGTATAACCTGACAAAGTGAATCCCCTGAACAGGAGTCTGCCGCTTGGAAAAATATCACTTTCAATAAATTCAAGCAATGGAGGAGGTAAGTGTTCTATGTTTCATTTTTAATATCAAACCGGGTCACTTAAAACGTAAAGACTGTAAACTAGGTTGGGACTGACACCCACATCAACAATGGCATTGGGGTCTGCAGGGCTAGTCACCTGGGTGAAGGCAGCAGGTTGTTTATGCAGGTTGACAGATGCAGAAGCATGTTCTGCAATATTTGGCAATTTTGAGGAACATCTGACACTGCAAGCTGACCCTGCATTGGATCGACAGACTAGGGAAGAGGAAACAACTACAGAATCAGCATACGTCTGATTGCTTACCTCTGCGGAAGGCCTGTCTTAGTGTCTACCCACCTTTTTAATTTGTCTTTGTTTTATATCGCTGCCTCCAGCATTGATCTATCTGCCTAAACCCTGGCTTAAAATATTCAACCTGGCAAGAGCCGACGGAAACTGTAAGTCGTAGAATCTCAGAGACACTGCATGGACACAGACCCTTCAGCCCACCAAGTCCATGCCAACCATCAAGCATGTTTTTTTAATGCTAATCTTATCATTGAGCATAGATAGTATAGATTAGAAACCGACCCTTTGGCCCACAACACCTGTGCAGAGTTAGACTAATCCCTTCTGCCTGCATGTAATCCATATCCCTTCATTCCCTACTTATCCATGTGCTAAAAGCCTCTTCCATGCCACTATTATATCTGCTGACAACGCTGGCAGCAAATTCCAGACACTCACCATTCTCTGTGGAAAAAAACATGCCCTGCACATCTCCTTTAAACGTATCCCATTTCACCTTGTTTGTTCTCTAGTATTTGACATTACCACAATGAGAGAAAGATTCTGACTGTCTACCATATTTATGTCTCTAATAATTTTATAAATTTCTATTAGGTCTTCTCTCAACCTCCAATGAAAACAATACAAGCTTGTCCAAATTCTCCTTTGACTACCACATTGTATCCGTCAACTAAACTACTCTCTATTCAAGGCAGCATCCTGGTAAACCTCTTTGCCACTCTCTTCAAAGCCTCCACATTCTTCCTGTAAATAGGGTAACCAAGACTGCATAGAATGGTCCAAATGTGATCAGGTCAAAATTTTATTAAGCTCCAACATAACTCCCTAACTTTTATATTCAATGCCCTGACCAATGAAGGCAGGAATACCATACACCTTCTTTACCACTTTATCCACCAATGTTACAACTTTCACTGGGCTATGGACTTGGGCCTCAACTTCCATAACCTTCAGGGTAGAGTTCCAGAGATTCACCATACTACACTCTGCAAGAGGAAATTCCCATGTTCCCTAGTTTTATATGCTGCCCCCTTATCTTGTAGCTATATCTCCTTGATCGAGACTCTCTCGCTAATGGAAAGATCTCAACATCTACCCTGTCGTGGAAAAACAACCCCATGCATGCCACACATTCACGAAGCCTGGAGAATCATCTGTGGATATTTACAAATCCACTCAGCCACGTGGTTTCCTGCGAGATGCAAAACTGAAACAAAGAAACCCAGGGCCACAGAGGGAAAAATAGGGCAATGATTATACAGATAATGTTTGCTTTCAGGCGGCAGGAAGCAGCTGCAAAGCAAAATAAATAATGCTTCAGACTCTGCATATAAGACCTTATCTTGATAAGGAGAAAAACACACACTGAAAGGAAATGTGATGTTAATTTATGATGTTGTGGGCCTTTCCACTAGTTTGATGCTTGTCTGTCAAGACTGTTACCAGGCCAAAGAACAAAGTATTAGCCATGTAGATCGGAGCAGGAGGGTGTCAACCTCTGAAGAAATGATCATATAATGTTCAAAATTTCAAAATAATCCTTACCTAGTCCCTCAGGTAATGGAACCAAATCCAGGTGTCCACATTGACCATGGTTTATATTGAAAGATAAATTCTTTACCGTCTCTGCTGCAGCTACGAAACGGTTCAGCTCGCTGTTAAAAGTACATTATTTACTTTCTGTAACTTTTTACCAGCTTTTGCTTGGAGGCCATGTAATTCACAATGACCGAAAAGCACTGCTAAAAATAATAAACAATAAACTATCTACCCGATAACTGCAGTCACCAATGAATTTCATTTTGTGAAAAGCATTTTTGCAGTTGAATCAAAGATTATGGGGAACCTTGAAAAATGCTAAGGCAAAATGAAATGTTATGCAGCATCGAACTGAACTGAACAGATGAAGGGATTAAATGTAACATTAGCAAATTTGCAAATGACACAAAGCTGGGTGGCAGTGTGAACTGTGAAGAGGATGCTATGAGGATGCAGGGTGACTTGGGCAGGTTGGGTGAGTGGGCAGATGCATGGCAGATGCATGGCAGATGCAGTTTAATGTAGATAAGTATGAGGTTATACACTTTGGTAGCAAAAACAGGAAGGCAGATTATTAGCTAAATGGTGTCAAATTGGGAAAAGGGGAAGTACAACAGGATCTGGGGGTCCTTGTTCATCATTCACTGAAAGTAAGCATGCAGGTACAGCAGGCAGTGAAGAATGCAAATGGCATGTTGGCCTTCATAACAAGAGGAGTTGAGTATAGGAGCAAAGAGATCCTTCTGCAGTTGTACAGGGCCCTAGTGAGACCACACCTGGAGTATTGTGTGTAGTTTTGGTCTCCAAATTTGAGGAAGGGCATTCTTGCTATTGAGGGAGTGCAGCATAGGTTCACCAGGTTAATTCCCAGGATGGCGGGACTGTCATATGTTGATAGAATGGAGCAGCTGGGCTTGTACACTCTGGAATTTAGAAGGATGAGAGGATATCTTATTGAAACATATAAGATTATTAAGGGTTATTTGAACATGCTAGAGGCAGGAGACATGTTCCTGATGTTGGGGGGTCTAGAACCAGGGGCCACAGTTTAAGAATAAGGGCTAAGCCATTTAGAATGGAGAGGAGGATAACGTTTTTCACACATAGAGTTGTGAGTCTGTGGAATTCTCTTCCTCAGAAGGCAGTGGAGGCCAGTTCTCTGGATGCTTTCAAGAGAGAGTTAGATAGAGCTCTTAAAGATAGCGGAGTCAGGGGATACGGGGAGAAGGCAGTAATGGGGTACTGATTGTGGATGATCACATTGAATGGCAGTGTTGGCTCGAAGGGCTGAATGGCCTACTCCTGCACTTATTGTCTATTGGTCTATCAAATCACCCTACAATCTCACTTAGTAGCACTTACATACCAACATAAATTACATTTAAATATCTGAAAATGTGCGTAACATGTTCAGCTCTGTGATGCCCATTCATTTTGATTAAAGAGTCAGCACTGAAGTGTCTCACAGTTGAGATTAAGTTTTTATTTACATAAGCAATTTAAATTAGTGTATGGATGAAGTAAATAGAGAGAAAGTGAATGAGGATTCCCATGTAAGGATTCAATGGAAGAGATAGGGAAATCATTTTTCTAAGTTAGAGGCTTTGCATTGCAATATTAGAGACATGTCAACATTTTAGAACAGGTTACCTAAGCTATTGCAGGTAGAAAGATAAATTGAGCAGGGTGGGCTCATTGATTAGGATAACTACTAACATGAGGATGAATAACAGCATGGACTTGATGGGTTGAAAGAACTACTTACATATCATAATTTCTATATAATCATAGAGTCTTACAGCGTGGAAATAGACCCTTCGGCCCAATTTGCCCACAACATGTCCCATCTACACAGGTCCCACCTGCCTGTATTTGGCCCACATCCCTCCAAACGTGTCCTATCCATGTAATTCCGCATATGTAATATTTACCTGCACTATATAAACTAGTGATTGTCCTTCAGACCAAGTTTGATTTTAATATACATAAGAGAAATAGATGCAAAGTGCCATTTAAAAAGTAAACTGCTGAATTTATTCATATGTGCCAGAGCTAAGCTTGTTGAAGCGTGCAACCATTTACTTGGTGAGGATTGACACCCAGTCACAATAGTTGGTGTAGCATTCAGTGCGAGTACAATTTCTGTAGAAGCACAGTGATAAAAAAACGGGGACGGCAGCGGAAAGCCATCTTGCGGGAATCGGCAAAAATATACAAGCACCCATTGTAATGGGATAGAGTGTGGATGCAGTGGGGTGGAAAGTTGCAAATTATATTTACGGTTTGGCTGAAGAAAAAATATCTAAATGGTCAGACCATGGCAGGAACATCAGAGTGTGTGCTGCAATTTGTAATTAGAATAATAACCTTAGCTACTCCGATGCAACTCATCTAATTAGTTATTCATTAAAAAGTCACAATTGACAGACAGGCATTTCATATATTAACCTACTTCTCATCTCTTCATGAGTGTCGCCATCAAAGGCATCTCCTGTTTTTTTAATACCATTCTGATTGCTGTCTCCTGTCTCCTGCAACCCTGTAGGAGCAGCGTAGATAAACAGTGTAGTCTCCCTTCAAGGTGAAAGATTTGCCCACTTTTCCTTGTTGAGGGTGATAAAGCAACATAGCATCAAATTTTCTTCTTCTGGCAATCGCACTGTGATTGGATATTGGTAGACCTTAGATTAACTGAAAGTTAATGGTGGTGACTGCGTGCCTCATTGCCGGTACAAGGACAAGTAATAAACTGGACCAGTAGTGCAAGACTTTGGTGCTGGGGCTAGCAGAAACATCCTGTACCATGATCTGTATCGCAGAGAATTATCCCAGGAATGATTGCGTTACTCGCTAGAGTTTAGAAGAATGAGGGGCAACCTCATTGAAACTTACCGAATAGTGAAAGGCCTGGATAAAGTGAATGTGGAGAGGATATTTCCACTAGTGGGAGAGTCTAGTACCAGAGGCCATAGCCTCAGAATAAAAAGATGTACCTTTGGAAGGAGATGAGAAAGAATTTATTTTGTCAGAGGGCAGTGAATTAATTGCCACAATCGGCTGTGGAGGCCGTCAATTGATATTTTTAAGGCTGAGATTGACAGATTCTTGATTGTTAAGGATGTCAGGGGTTATGGGGCGAAGGCAGGAAGAATGGACTTGAGAGGGAAAGATAGATCAGCCATGATTGAATGACAGAGTAAACTTAATGGACTAAATGGCCTATTTCTGCTCCAAGAACTTATGAACGAATCAGTAAACAAATGGACCTATAAATTATGTTACTGGGTAGATACTTTAATATGTATAGAAAACATAACATATTTCATACATGTATTTTAGTTATTGTAAAAATGTGATGTAAACGTGTCTTAATGGACCTTTTCATACCTGAGCCTTTGTTGAGAGTTCAAGCTGTTGATAAAGGCAAGGAACTGCTTTAACATCTAGAATGATCGTTTTAGCACTTCCTACACCTTCAGGATTGATCCCCATTCTTTCTGATATCCTCCAAGATTAATAACCTCCCACTCCCTTGATCTGGTCATAGAGCCATAGAGTGATACAGTGTGGGAACAGGCCCTTCGGCCCAACTTACCCACACTGGCCAACATGTCACAACTACACTAGTCCCTCCTGCTTAATTTGGTCCATAGCTCTCCAAACCTACCCTATCCATGTACTTGTCTGACTGTTTCTTAAATGTTGGGATAGTCCCAGCCTCAACTTCATCCTCTAGCAGTTTGTTCCATACACCCACCACCTGTGTGAAAAAGTTATCCCTCAGATTCCTATTAAATCTTCTCCCCTTCACCTTAAACCTATGTCCTCTGGTCCTCGATTCGCCTACTCTGGGTAAGGTCTGTAACCTCCTCCCCAATCCTTCGATTCCCTCCCCACTGCTGAATCATAATGGCCACATTCCTCCGGCACCCCAACCTGCTATGCAATCCTCCCAATTTCCTTCCCCTCTGTCAACTCCCCCAGGCCTCAACCTTCTCCCACCCATCTTCTTCCCCAATGCAATCTTTATAATTACCTCTCCAATTGCCATAATCTGTTCTCCAGCCACTCTCAATTCCACCTCCCAGTACTGGGAGATTGAGATTATACAATACAATCTCCCAGCATTTGGCGGTTGAGATTACAGAACAAATGCATTGTGTGCATGGAAACCAGTCCCACTGCATGCAATGCTAAGACAGTGCCCCCCTCATATCTTTGAACCAAACCCTTCTGCACCTCACCTTCTCCTCATCTACCTCCTTGTATTTAACCATTACCACTTCATCATTACAGCAACATTGTCAACAAAAGTGCCTTGCATTCATTTAGCGATGGCTGCTTTTGTGCTGGCTGCTTTGGATCCTTTGGGATCCATTCGCAATTCTTATCTGTCCCAATGACTTGTATGACAAGTCTTATCTGTCCCAATGACAAGCCATCTTTTTTTCTGAGCACCAGTAAAACAAAACAGAAGAAGATTTATTGAGTTCAAAAGCATGTGATCTGAATTATCGCTTCAAATATATTCGGCCATTTAATGGGATCTTGGCTGGTCTGTAATCTTTCTCCAGGTATCTGCCATATCAATAGACAAAAGGCAATAGACAATAGGTGCAGGAGTAGGTCATTTGGCTTTTCGAGCCAGCACCGCCATTCAATGTGATCATGGCTGATCATCCCAAATCAGTACCCCGTTCCTGCCTTCTGGTGCCATATCCTCAAACCTGTTATTACCTGGGTATAAATGCCATTTGTAGATGAGAATTCTACCATCGTTTTTGTTTCTGACCTAAATCATGATTGGCCTGGGTGTAAATTTTTCGCTCTGCTCTCAAATTTAGACTACCAACCAGAAATCCTCCTTCTCAAACCTATCAATTTACCCCCCGACATTTTCTCCTCTGTATCGGTGAGACTAGCTGAGACCCTTCACTCAGTCCACAAAGGCCACCTGGAGCTCCCGGTTGCAAGCACTGATCTGTCTGTCCACTCCACTGCAAGGGAGAAGCCAAACACAAACACAGGAACAGCACCTATAATCCACCTGAATAGAACATAGAACATAGAACAGAACAGCATTGGAACGGGCCCTTCGGCCCACAATTTTTGTGCTGAACATGATGCCAGGTTAAACTGATCTCATGACCGCATCATCCATATCTTTCTATTTCCTGCACTTCCATGTGTCTTTCTAAACACCTCATAAATGCCTCCACCATCACTCCTGGCAGTGCGTCCTGGGCTAACACTACTCTCTGTGTAAAAAACCTGTCCCACACATTAAACTTTACCCCTCTCATGTTATAGCTATGCACTCTCGTGTTGGACATTTCCAACCTAGGGAAAGGTTCTGACGGTCTACCAATCTATGTGTCTCATATGTATACAAACCAACAACATTAACTCTCCAATTTCAGGTAACTATCTTTGAGTCTGATTTACTCACACACCTCCTTTCCAAACCATCCCCCTATCACACATTTTCCTACCCCTCCCCCACTTACAGCCATACACTCCTGCTCTGTATCCCCTCCCTCACTGTTCCAGTTTATCCACCATTCCCCACAATCTTTGGTCCCACCCTTTATCAGATTTCATATCTGCATCCCTTTCTTCCTATCCTGTTTCCATATCCCCTCCCAGCACCTGTCGTACCTCCCCACCCGTCCCCACCAGACCCCCCTTCTGATTCCATCTGGCAATCGACCCCTCCTTGGCTGGATCCATTACCTACTTGTCAGCTCTGGCCCCATTCCCCCCCCTCACCTCTTTATACTGACCATCTCCCCTCTACTCTTTCAGTCCAGATGAAGGGTCTCAACCCAAAATGTTGGCTATCCATCACCCACTACAGATGTGCCTGACCTGCTAAATTTGCCCAGCAGCTCTCTTTTTTGTTTGCTTGGGAAATTATAGAGAGGCAATATATTGGCGAGAATACCATTGAATGATGGGACATGTTGCAAGGAATCAGTCATTTATCCCTTGGAATATATCCCCTCATTGTCCCTATGTTCCCACAGTCCTGGTATGCGTCTAGAAATGGAAGGAACCATTGATATTTTTTTTTTAAAGTAGTAACTCATGGAGGTCTAGATTAAATACAGTGGATGTAAGGATGTTGAATAATGTCAAATTCTTCAACGAACATATGGAAGCAATTCACTTGATAGAACAAGAGTTGTTAAGAACTAGTCCACTGAGTGAAATATGTGATCATTTGGAGCAACTGTAATGGTTCAGCTGATGTTATAAATCTCCTGTAAACATTTGGTGAAATAAGATATAATTGGTTATTTGCATAAAAGGCAGCTATTACACGGAATACAGCTAATTGAAATTACACAATCTGTGTTCATGGCCCGTTGTGATTTGGATAAGGTTTTGATCAGTTATTCAGTTTTCAATGTCAAGACCATTTCTATTCAATATTTCAATTAACAATTTGTCGAATGACTGAAGTGGGAATATCATTTAATTTGGAGGATTAAATAAAGATTCACAAGGATACAGCGAGGCACATTATCTATGTGGTGAATGGGCTGTTAAATCTGAGTTTGGACCCCTGTGTTCATGCTGAGAGGTAGTTAGCTTTGAAGAGGGAGCAACCTACAACCAGAATATCACCAAATCTTTTCAAACACAGAAAGAGGGTCCAAAATTCCATTACTTATATTTGAGAAGTACAGACAAGGAGAAAACGAGGAACTGCAGATGTTGCAATCTTGAGTAAAGCAAAAAGTGCTGGAGGAACTCAGCAGGTCAGCCAACATCTGTGGCGTGGACTGGTCATATTTTGGATCAGGACCCTTCTTCAAATATGATTCTTATATGAAATGATGCTTTACTTATGGAAACATGATTTTTCTGTAAAAACATTCAATTGAAGCATCTAATTTAACAGCTAATTGGGCCTCAGAAGCTGTAGACATTTAAAGCCACCATTTACTACTCACCCCAATTGTCTTTGAGAAGGAATCAGTGAGCCATCTAATTCAGTCACTGCAACCCTTCCGGTGCAGGTGATTCCTCAATTCTGCTCGGATGATCATTTCTGAATTTCGACCGTGAGGAGGGAAGATCAGCTATATATTCCCCAGTCATGATGGTGGGTGTCTGGTACATGGATACAGTGTAATGTACCCATGCACCTCCTGTCCTCGCCCTTACGGTGGTGGATTTCACAGTTTCTGGAGGTACTGTCGGAGTGAGTACCTCTATTTTGTACTTGGCTTAACATTGCAGCGTCTGTTTGCTGGAGGTGGGAAGATTGAATGCTTCAGACATTTAAGGGGATGACAATTAAGCAGGTTGCTTTGTCCTGGATAGTTTGAGTTCCTTGACCTGTTATGCAGTTTTATTTACCCAGGCAAGTATTGAATAATCCTCCATGGCCCTGACATGGATGACAGAATGGATTTGCAATGTAAAGGAGGGAGCATTCATCACTGGGTTGCCAGTCTCTAACCCATTCTTGTAGATACAGTATTCATGTGAGGATCCAGTTGAATTTATGGTCAAAAACATCTACAGGACATTGATACAGAGGGAACATGGTGATGGTACCTTGTCTACCTCGTTGATGACCCTCAGACTATCCTTGGCCCTTTGCTAGCTTTATTGCACTAAACGTTATTCCCTTATCATGTAAATGGCTCTATTGCAATTATGTATTCTATTTCCACTGACTGGATAGTACGCAACAAAAGCTTTTCACTGTACCTTGGTACACGTGACAGTAAACTAAACTGTAACTCCAGTGAACATTAAACGTAACTCATGAGACTCTCGTTGAGGATGATCATTGTTTTATCATGCTTCCTGCACAGATTAATTATTCATCATTGATGTTTCTTCACCTATATCTATCTCCCATAGAGAGGGGAGATCCTGAAGAATAGACAATGTGGAGATGGTTCCTCCGTCATAGTTCTCTACTTCTACTGGAGCTCCCATTCACAGTATGATTGTGGACAGTAGAGTGATACTTTCTTTCAGAGCCCTGGTGTCACCATGAGGGAATTCTGCTTATGGTTCACAATAATTTACATAACAAGAGAGTGACAACCTTTCCTCTTCATACTGAATTTGATGTTAGTGATGAAGCCCCTCGTGAGCATGTGAATGCAGCCAATGGCTGCATTCACATGCTCACGAGGGGCTTCATCACTAACATCAAATTCAGTATGAAGATGAAAGGTTTTCAATGCTTGTTTGCTTGCAGATAAACGCTGGTAAATCGCAGTGCTCAAGATGCCAGCTGCTTTGCACGAAACACAGTGCCTTGGGCTACCGGTCTGATGTAGCAGACAGTGATCTGCGGTGATCACTTGGACAATTCTGCAGTGCGTAGATTGAAGGTCAACATGACCATCATGTGTGGAAGAGTACAGGCTGAAACGCATGGCTGAAGATCTTCCTGTCCGTGGCAACAGTCGAGGGAAGCCCGAGCCTATAAATACAGTAAGTGCTGGAGTACTCGGCGGGTCAGGCAGCATCTCTGGAGGACATGGCTAGGCGACATCTCGGGTCAGGATCCTTCTTCAGACTCAAGATTCCAGCATCTCGAGTTCCTTGTGTCTCTCAATGAACTCCATTTTACTGCTCCACTGTGAAACAACTTCATAGGATGCCTGCAGGTGAGACTGAAACAACGTGCTTCCCAGTCCCCCCTCTTCAGCAATACTACTGGCTAATGTGCAAGTTATAGAGAACAAACCAGACTAACGTACCTTAAAGTACTGAGAGACTGCCGCGTGCTCTGTTCACAGAGACATGAATCACCCATATCATACCTGACTTTGCCATTCAACATGTGCGCTTCTCCCTTCATCTGGCGGTCTGCACGGCATCCTCGGAATAGCTTAGAGGTGAAGGGGTCTGCACTCTAATCAACACCTGGTGGTATATATATATATACACAGGTATACATATATATACATATATATATATATGTGCAAGTATACGTGTATATATGTGTACACACACACATATACACACACACACACACACATATATATATATATATACACACACATAAATATACACACACACACACACACACACGTACACACACACACACACACACACACACATATATATATATATATACATATATACACACACACACACTTATATATATATATATATATATACATATATTATACATATATATAGTTCGTTTTAGTTTACTTTAGAGATACAGCATGGAAACAGGCTCTTCAGCCCGACAAGTCCGCACCGACCAGCGATCCCCGCACATTAACATTATCCTACACACGCTAGGGGCAATTTACATTTTATACCAAGCCAATTAATCTACAAATGTATGTCTTTGGAGTGTGGGAGAAAACAGAAGATCTCAGACGCGGTCACGGGAAGAATGTACAAACGCCGTACAGACAGCACCCATGGTCAGGATTGAACCTGGCTCTCTGGTGCTGTAAGCATGTGAAGCAGCAACTCTACCGCTGTGCCACCATGTCACCCCATGATGATGTATTTTTTAATTTCCCTTTAAGTTGATTATGCTGACATAGCGAATGATCTTGCTTGAGATTTTACATTATACAATTATACTATTTTATTTTAATTTTCTTCTCATCTAAAACATTAGTTTCTGGGCAGGATTGCCACTGCTGAATGTTGTAGGAAGGAACTGCAGATGCTGGTTTAAACCGAAGATAGACACAAAATGCTGGAGGAACTCAGCGGGACAGCCAGCATCTCTGGATAGAAGAAATGGGTGATGTTTTGGGTCAAGAAGAAAGGTCTCGACCTGAAACTTCACCCATTCCTTCTATCCAGAGATGCTGCCTTACCTCTGCGGGAATTACTAGTAACCTCATTCCTGGTTGAAATTCCCCTCCACCTGCGTCTCTTTGCTATCAGACTAGCTCCCACTATAATATATTATTGTCCACGCAAACCTCCACCGACAGATCATGGGTGCACCATGTAAATGTGTAAAATGTTTTGCAGATAAATCATTGTTTTCAGGAAGTGTGCTGTCATGACTTTCAAAATGGGTGCATTGATATAATACAAACTTAAATATTCTGGTGCCAATCAAACCTGCTCATGTGAGTGTATTAATTCAGGCAAAATCTGTCACATCTTATCAGGTTCTTTTCAAAGAAATACTACTTCAGTGACAAGGCAAATGAAAAGAAAACTGACATCACAAATACATTATTTCCCAACAAGCATTTTGCCATCAGCAATGTAATGTGTTTATCGCAGATGTTGTAGCACTGATGTAAATTGAAATTTCTTTGGAATTAAGTCCTTTTCTGATCTCACATTGTGGTCCTGTTCTTCCCAGCATCATTGAAACAAAAGAAACACAAGTTTTTCTGACTTCATAGATTTTAGTTTAGTTTAGTTTAGAGATACAGTGCGGAAACATGCCCTTCAGCCCACCGGGTCCGCGCCTTAGGTCAGCGATTGATACTCACACTATCCTACACACACTAGGGATGATTTAAATTTATAGAAAACCAATAGACCTATAAACGTGTACATCTTTGTAGCGTGGGAGGAAACCGAAGATCTCGGAGGAACCCCATATGGTCACGGGTAGAGCATGCAAACTCCGTACAAACAGCACCTGTAGTCAGGATCGAACCCTGGTCTCTAGCGCTGAAAGCACTGTAAGGCAGCAACTCTACCGCTGCGCCACCGTGCCGCCCTATAGCAATGGCAAGTTACCAGAAATGGTTTTGGATCTTCGGATCAGTGGGGGTTGGGGAAGCTGAGGTGTTTATTTTCATAGCTCGGCACATTGAGGTGGTTGGCAAACAAACTGATTGCAATGCTGAAACTAGGAACTGCAGGTGCTGGAATCTTGAGCAAAACACAAAGTGCTGGAGGGACTCAGCGGGTCAGACTGCATTTGAGGAGGGAAAGGATAGGAAACCTTTCAATGGTTCAACTGTGCTTTTATTATCACACCTGCAAAGTGCTAACACAATTAAATTGTTTTCTTGACAAACAGTCCAGTAGAGTATTGCCATATCCCGGATCTTTGAATAGCAAGTGTACAGAAATAGTCTACTGAGCCTGCATGCAAGAGGCGCCATGTTTTGACAGCATTTTCAAAGTCCACGCTCCAGTTCCAGGCAAGTCCCAGGCTGTTACCATTTTCAAAGTCCTCCAGTTCCTATGAGCGGTGCCTGTTCCAGGCAAGTCCCAGCTTTGCTGTTACCGAGGGGAATGGAGGAAAGTGCACGATGATATAATGTAGCTCCTTAGATAACAAACCTAGATACTGTCTTGCAGAAATGCTCATTTGAGATAGATGGGGATGGGGGAGTAGAGGACCATGATCACCAAATATGAAGGCAAAGAGCTTGAGAACCCAAGGGAGGAAATAATTCGTAGGACAATGGGGTTGATCTTCTATGCTGAACGTCCATGCATCTAGCAATAATGATTCTGGCAACCCGACCACAGTGGCTTACCCAGTGATAATGCAACCGTCAGTACAAACTGGTCCCACTACACGCACCTGCATTGTTGACATGTGTTCCCCATAGAACATACTGTACTTCATTCCATTACAAACAGTCCTTGAAAATTATTTTGTTTAAGTTTTGCAAATGTCTGTTACAGAATTCCTGAAGGCAAAACTGCAGACATGCTTTTTATGTAGCCTAATTGATTTTCATCTCTCTTGTTGAATGCCAGAACATTTCCTTCAGAAAAAAAACAGCTCTGTTCTCTTTTATAAGGATATTTAAGTGCATCTGTCACAAATAGTGAGGAGCCTTTGGTTTACAAGGTTTCAAGCTTTTTTTTCAAATTTCAGAAATGGTGGTGAAACCGTGTGTTTAGAGCTTAAAGGTTATAGACCTTAGGCATGGAAACAGACCCTTCAGCCCACCGAGTCCATTGCGACCATTAATCGTTCGACCAAATTAGTTCCATGTTATTTCACTTTCTCATCCACTCCCTACACTTACATCAAAACTGCCTTTATTTGTGAATATTTAGCCAGATTACATATCTACGATGCAGATGATGAATTAGCAGGTGACCAAGCCTTAAAACATAAGGATCAATCTGTGGAGCTCATGAGGGTTTGAGAAAGTTAATGGAATAAATGGTGCTTTCAGTGGCCAACTGACTAAACCTATCAGACAGCCATGAAGTACCAATTTCATGCAAATCTAAATCGTTTTTTTGAATAGAAAATAAAATAATTGTCTGAGTAAAGAGTATTGTGTTCAGTTTTGTTCACCATGTTATAGGAAAGATGTTATCAAGCTTGAAGGGTTCAGAGAGGATTTACCAGGATGTTGACAGGACTCGAGGGACTGAGCTACAGGGAGTGTTTGAGCTGGCTATGGGTTTATTTCTTGAAGAGCAGGAGACTGAGGGGTGATCTTACAGAGATGTACAAAAGCATGAGAGGAATAGATCGGGTAAATGCACAGAGTCTTTTGCCCAGAGTAAAGGAATTGAGAGCCAGAGGTCATAGGTTTAAGGTTAGGGTGGGAAGCTTTAATTGGAACCTGAGGGATAACCTTTTTTACACAAAGGTTGGTGGGTGTATGAAACAAGCTGCCAGAGGAGGTAATTGAGGCCGGTAGTTCAGGCTGATTTCTTATTGTAGTCTTTAAGAAACATTTAGACAGGTACATGGATAAGATTAGTTTAGAGGGATATGGGCCCAAAGCAGGCTGGTGGGACTAGTGTGGTTGGCGTATGTGTAGGATGCTGATACTGGATTAACCCGAAGATAGACACAAAATGCTGGAGTAACTCAGAGGGACAGGCAGCATCTCTGGAGAGAAGGAATGTGTGACGTTTGGGTCAAGACCGTTCTTCAGACTGAAATCTTGGGTCTGGAGAAGGGTCTCAACCCGAGCTTTTTGCATATATCTAGTGTAGATGGGGTATGTTGGTTAGCGTGGGCAAGTTGGGCTGAAGGGCCTGTTTCCACGCTGTGACTCTAAACATGCAGACTAGAATTTTCGTTTCATGGCTAATTTGGTGGCTCACTGTTTGACCTCTCTGCTGGTTTTCTCCTGGTGATCTTTTCCATTCTAAAGTAGTACATTCATCTATAGTGTGCATGGAGCAAGTAGGTAAGACTTGGACATCATCGACCAGATGATCAGCAAAGGTACCGAGTCATCCAATGGAAATCTTCCCAGGTGACCTGCATATAAAGTCTCCAGGTATTGTCACTGGTATTGACGTCTTTCAAGGCAACGTGTGGCTAATGGTCAGAATTATACTCAACGTTGACAGTTGCCATGGAGTTGAAATTCTGTTTGTCATTCCAGGTGTATGTGGGGTGTGTGGATTGGGGCATACATTGCGATTGTGTTGCAAAGTCTCCCATTGAGGGGCAACGCACATTGCAGCAAGTGTCACGAATCGGTTTGAAACCCAATTGTCCATCGGGGTTTGCAGTCTCTCCTGCGGGGGGTATTCCCCTTCTCTCTGCCTCCGTCTGCGCTGACTTGAATATGTCGCTCCCACAGCCCATCAGTGTGAGTGAGCCTCCAAGGTTCGGCACTGGCGCCCGAGGGAGGTTCGGTTGTCGGGGCCCCCAACATGACCAGAGCCCAGTCGGGGGTGCTAGCCACATTACCATAAAGGCATCAGATAGCAAGTCATTTTTCTTCAGCCACGGGCGTGCCAGACTGTGACTGTGACCATGCCCTGTGATGCCCGTCTATGAATCCTTTCACCCAGTGACGTCTACCATGGAAGTGCACAGGATACCTTTTGTACTTCAAATCTTGGAATGGTGGCATAGCGGTAGAGTCGCTGCCTTATACGGGGCGCCGTCCTGTGTGGCGTGGCAGCCCAGCCTGCAGCTGTTCCTTTTTTCACTCTTTTTAAAAAATTTTAGCGAGTTTTAGTGTTTTGTTTTTTGGAGTTCTAGTCTTTTTATGTGGGGGGTGGGGGGTGGGGGAGAGGAAGGGGGAAACTACTTTTCAGGGTCCCTACCTGATCGGAGAGGCAGCTTTTCTCCAGGCTGCACTTTCGACCCGTCCTCGCGGCCTACCAGCGGGCCTGGAGCGGCGTTTCCTGAGGGGACCGCCCAGTACCTCGGCTTTGGCGGCGGCACAGCGCTGGAGTGCTATTGCTGAGCGGGCGATGCCTTGCCTGGGTCACCGCGCTGGAACTGAGACTGCCAAGAAAAACATCGCGGAGCTGCGGGACTGTGGAGCGGCCAGCCGCGGGCGGCGGCGCTGAACTTTTCATCGGGAGCCTGGGATCTCTCGATGAGATCGCCAGTGGTGGAGCTCCATCCGGCGTGACCTTGTTGGCTTCGGAAGACGCGGTCTCCGGTGAGGGAAGCGGCCGTTCCAGTTTTCCCATGCCACCGAGAGGATTCTCCCAACGCTGGAGTACAATCATCCGGCGAGAACGGACTGGAACATCGGGCCTCCGTAAAGGCAACTGCGGAGGCCTCAATAGGCCCGACTATGGGTGGACATGGGATGGGGACTGGACATTGTGCCTTCCCTCATAATGGGAATCATTGTGGGGGGATGTTTTATGTTTACATTTCCTTATAACTGTTATGTCTGTATTCTTTCTTTATGTGCTGCATGGCAAGAAGCATTTCACTACACCTAGGTGTATGTGACCAATAAAATAACCTTTGAACCTTTGAACCATATGGCGCCAGAGTCCCAGGTTCGATCCTGACCACGGGTGCTGTCTGTACAGAGTTCATACATTTTCCCCGTGACCTGCATTGGTTTTCTCCAGGTGCTCCGGTTTCCTACGAACACTCCAAAGACATGCAGGTTTGTAGATTAACTGGCTTTGTTAAAGTTGTAAATTGCCACTAGTGTGTATAGGATCGTGTTAATGTGCGGAGGTCGCTGGTCGGTGCAGTCTCAGTGGGCCGAAGGGCCGCGCTGTTTTGCTAATCTAAACTAAACTAAACTGCATGACACCCTTGGTACATTGAGGTAGAGAGGGTGATGGGTTTTGGGAACCAAGGGCTACCAGCAGCAGCATTGACTAATCACATCATTCTCATGGATGATCTACCCCATGAGAAGTGCAACAACTAGTTAAGGGAGCAATTAGTCACACTTCCAGCTCTTGGACTGCTGCGGTGGGAATATGCAGTGCCCGCTAATTCCTGCTAATGAGGCAGGAATACTCATTGCTGTTATACTTTACAGGACATTGCTCGACAAGAGGACACAGAGCCTTGAACCAGCAGTGGAGGTTGCTGCAAAACCTGGCAGACGTACACTGATCTCCCATACTCTTATCCAGCATGGCACGTGGCAGAAGCAGTTAAGAGGCAGCTGGTTCTGAATCTTTTCATCACAAAATGCCAAAGTGATGCCCCAGTCATACCTTAAACCCCACCCTGTGGGAATCAATGATGCGGGTGCAAGGAAAAGAGACCAAAGAGAAAACTTTGTCCCAGCTAAAATTTTGCGAGTGTTTATCATTGTCAAAGTAATGACAGATTGTGCTTGTCTAAATTAAGAGCCGTTTCTTTGTAATTTATTGGATGGGTGAATAAATAAATTATGCTGTCAGACCAACAAAGGACTAACCGATCAATGTCTCCTTATGCTGCAATGTTTCTCTGCAGGGTCACCATTAAGATCCTCCCTTCAATTCTCTCTCATCACACTTGCACTAACGGCCCTCCGCCTGCTAAAGTGAACACCTGAGCAGACAAATCCTTAAAAATTCCGAAAGGTAATTGGTATTTTGTTTACTTTCAAAAGGGGCAAAGTTGCTAAGCAGTGTAAGCTGGGGAGGACGCACCAAATGGTGGGCTGTAAATTTGATATGCGTTGGTGGACCATTTTGCATGCCCATTACATGTTGTGCAATGCTCACTTAGTGCAGACCCCACTGAGAGCCTGGACAGGAGCCCCAGACCAGCAACACAAGATGGCCTCGGAGTGTCAGTGTGCCAGAGCACTGCTCTCCAGGAACCAGAACATGGTGAAATGGTGATGTGCTGTGAACAGTGCAATGGAGAGCGACTCCAACAACAAAAGTGATGGCTCCACTTCAACCAAGGAACGCCATCTCATTCGTATGTAGAAAGGAACTGCAGATGCTTATTTATACCGAAGATGGACACAAAGTGCTGGAGTAACTCAGCAGGTGAGGCAGTATTTCTGGAGATACATGTCTTTACATGGAAAGACTATAAAATTAAAATCTTTGCTTGCAAAGCACAAAGCAGCAAATGTATCCCAGGCTAGTGGAAGATAGACACAAAACGCTGGAATAACTCAGGCAGCATCTCCGGAGAGAACGAGTGGGTGACATTTCAGGTCGCGACCCATCTTCAGACTGAGAGTCCGGGGAGAGGAAAACTAGAGATATGGAAGGGTAAGGTGTGAAAACGACAGATCAAAGCAGACGATGATCAAGTAAATGTGGAATGGTTCATTGTTGGCTGAGAGGAAGCTGACAACAAGGCATCCAATCAGTAAATTTAATCTGGAGATCAGTGAAACTAGTCTGAGAACGTAAAGGATATCCTTTTTAATAATGATATCAGCTAGTGTCAGATCGCACCCATGAAAAGCCTGTTGCTTCTTGTCCACCAGCCACTGCAGAGGTGGAAAACATTGTTTCAGTGGTTGGTGAGGAAAAAAAAGGCTGGTAGCTGAAATCTTTTGGAACTTGCTTGATTTCATCAAGGGCTCATCCTGGAATTTTGTACATTGCCATTGCCTTTCGTCTGTACATTTTGAATCTCCTGATGGTTGTTTGGCCATGGGATGGGAGGCGAATGGGAAAGGGAATGATGCATGAGGTCCAGCCTTAATGTGCTTGATAGACCTGCTGTGGCTTTGATTTGTCCATTTGCACACCGTTCATTCATTTGTTCTTTGTACCTCCATGCCTTTTGCTTCCCTCTCCTCTACTCTGAAGAAGTGACTCGACCCGAAACATCACCTATTCCTTTCCTCCGGAGATGCTGCCTGACCCGCTGAGTTACTTCAGCATGTTGTGTCTATCTTTGGTGGAAGCCAGCCATCATCTGCGACTCCTTCCCACACAGTAATTTATAAAGGCGCCCTTCTCAGCACATAATACCAGGGGAAGTTCTTAACAAGTTTTCTGCAGCACCAAAACTTGTGTTTGTAAAAAAAGGTGGAGCTAGTAACATTCTTCGGCCAAAAAAGGACTGAATATTGAAATAGAGGAGTAAAAATGTGCCCAATATCATGATATATTCTTTCAATCTACAAATTATTATTGCAGCAAGCATTCAGTAAATAATAACATTATTGAGAGAAGAATGGATACCATGCACGTCACTGCATTATTACAAGAATGCAGGCACATAAGTTTGTGGGATGCCCAAAATATTGAAACGGCTTAATACATAGAATTATATCAGATTTACAACACAGTATCAGGTTATTTGGCCCAACCAGTCTCTGCCAGCCCCCCACACACCATGTAATCCTTCTCCTATCCTATTTGGTCAAACCCCATCAGCAGCTGTAGTTGAGAATCTTGTAAATCTCTTGCAAAACTCATGTGGTGCCTTCCATATATTTGAGGATCTCCAAAAAACATAGGAATTCTCCCATTTTCTACAAACGCTTCACTGGAATAATAATATAAAGATAGCTATTTCTTAAAGTGTCTGAATGATGCTGATAATACAAAACTGGGGCTGGTGTTGGTTTTGCCTCTATAATCCATTTGCTAATTTAGCACAAGCGCTTCATCCATCAAAACTAACTCCTGATCAGACCTCAGAAGTTAAAATGGTCAGCGTTTTAAATCTTAAGAAGGATGCTACAAACAAAAATGGAAAATACTAAGTTCACTTGCCCAGATGTCAGTATTGACCCATAGAAGTAAGGAGGGGAGCCAAAAGTACATGTCATAAAAGCTAACTCACATCAACCATTTCCACTAAACGTCTGCCCGTCAAGAAATATTTGCCTTGTGTTAGTTGATTTGATAAAGCTCCCTGTGTACTCAAGACTAAATTACTCTCCTTATGATATGCAGTGCTTTCCATTATGCTGCAATTTATCAGCCATTATGTGCAGTGCAGAAAGCAGCATGTAAGATAAAGAATCTTTTACATTGAATGTGATTTATTGATTTTGTTTTAATGCTGTGAGTGAGAGATATAGTGCCAGCATAGCCAAGTGATTGGATTTTCACTGCTGGAGCAGGGAGTTGGCTGTTCATCTCACTCCAGAGACTTGGGCACTGAATCTATGCTAAACCTCATTTATGGTACTGAGGGTTTGCCTGAAGAAGTATCATATTTTGGCCAAGTTGATAAACTGTTAGTTAGCTTCAGTGCCTGTTTGTTCTCCCCAGTAGACATAAAAGACTCATGACATTGTTTTGCAGAGAAATTATCCCTGCTGTGCTGTCCTGGAATATAGAACATTACCACACAGGACCAGGCCTTTCAGCCCTCACTGTTTATGCCAAACACAATGCCAAGATAAACTATTCTTATCAGCCTGCACATGTTCCATATCATACCATTCCCTGCATATCCAAGTGCCCGCCATAGGATGCTTGATCAAATGGCTTACTAATATCCATATAGACAACATCCACTGCCCTGCCCCCATTGATCACCTTTGTCAACTCCTCAAAAACTCAATCGTTAGTTGGTCACCTACAAAGCCATGTTGGATGTCCCTAATTAGCTCATTCTCTTCCAAATGGGAGCAAATCCTATCCCAAAGAATCCTCTCAAATAGTTCCCGACCACAGACCAGGGGTCTTAATCACTGGTCTATAATCTCCTGGATTCTCTCTACTTGCCTTCTTAAGTAAAGGAACAGCATTAGCTACTCTTCAATCCTCCGAGATCTGTTGCTAGAGGAGAGGCAAAGTTCTTCATCAAGGCTTCTGGTATTTCCTCTCTTGCCTCTCTAAAGAACGTGATAAATTCCATCAGGCCCTGGGGATTTATCCACCTTAAAATCTTCAAGATCCCCGACACCCCCTCCTTCTTAATCACAAATTGTCTTTGCATATTAATATTCTCTGTTACTGAGATTCTCTGTTACTCAACGTCTTCCATGTCCTTCTCCTTGGTGAATACAGATACAAACTACTCACTTAGTAACTTACATACATTCCCTAGCTACAAGCACTAATTCCCTCCTTTAACCCTGACTGCTCCTACCCTGGTTACGCTTCTCATTCTTTTAGACCCAATTTATGATCTATTTGGTCCTTGCCACCCTTATCGCTCCTCCTTACTGGAACATGCTGGTCCTGAGCTTTGATCAACTGGCCTTTAAACAATGCCCACATGTTAGATGTGGACTTCCCCAACAACAACTACTCCCAATGTACCCTTGTGGCCTCCTGCCTAATAACATTGTCATTTGCCTTTGTCCAATTTCGTACCTTCCCGCAAGTCAATATTTTCCTCTCCAATCAAATTACTCTGATCATTATTACTTCATGAGTTGTATATTCATTGGTTGCTCTGTAAGAAAAATTACAAAGATTCCAAGTCAGCATAATTAATTGCAAAGTATTTTTTGATATCCTGAGGTTATGACTGGTGATCTGTAAACACTTTCCAATCTATGCACCCATTAAATGAAGAGATAGCAGCTTCCCCAGTGCACAGTGTATCTGCCTTCTACTTATTCTTTAGACTCTAATGCCTTATTTCTGGTTGAAAATCAACTTGCTGATGGATATGGAGTGACCTGATCCCAGAAAACCAAGCTGTGAAGGATGACGCGCAAGTCCAACCAGCGAGGGCCTTGACCACATACTGCTGACCTACAACTTGGATATGTTTGATTTAAGCTCAGAGACATTAATAGGATTTGCCACCAAGGAACCACAAACATGGTTTTAATATACTCCCTCAGATCAATATTAACCCATTAATATGACGTTGGATCCGTGGAGGTCAATGACGTCTGCTCAAAGACTTCTGTTACAAAAGCTTGGGAAATCATGACAACAAATGGATTCAAAAATATATTTAATTGCTCGTGGTAACGTTAACGTAAATACATTTTTTTTTAGTGCCTGTGGTCCATTTCAGCTTTGAAAAATCTGTACAACCGATCACTGCTCGTCCCTGAAGCATTTACAATGTAAAACACATCCTTTGTAAGAAACATTGTAGAGGCAGGTAGCAGCAACCGGGAGTTCACCCCTGCCCACATTCAACACACAAAGCAGTTGAGCCTGCATCAAATGAAAATTTCAGAACTGATCTTGACGGGTTTTGTTAGACCTACCCAGGATTACAGAATCAAGGTTACACTACAGATCATCAACATTCTAATCAAATGTTTAAAAAGGTTCAGGAGTTAATAAAAGCTCCTGTATTTATGTTGCAAGATGAACACGGTGAATATGACATCTTCTTATCAGACAAATGTAAGGGTTTTCAAATAGAAACATAGAAACATAGAAATTAGGTGCAGGAGTAGGCCATTCGGCCCTTCGAGCCTGCACCGCCATTCAATATGATCATGGCTGATCATCCAACTCAGTATCCCGTACCTGCCTTCCCTCCATACCCTCTGATCCCCTTGGCCACAAGGGCCACATCTAACTCCCTCTTAAATATAGCCAATGAACTGGCCTCAACTACCCTCTGTGGCAGAAAGTTCCAGAGATTCACCACTCTCTGTGTGAAAAAAGTTCTCCTCATCTCGGTTTTAAAGGATTTCCCCCTTATCCTTAAGCTGTGACCCCTTGTCCTGGAGTTCCCCAACATCGGGAACAATCTTCCTGCATCTAGCCTGTCCAACCCCTTAAGAATTTTGTAAGTTTCTATAAGATCCCCTCTCAATCTCCTAAATTCTAGAGAGTATAAACCAAGTCTATCGAGTCTTTCTTCATAAGACAGTCCTGACATCCCAGAAATCAGTCTGGTGAACTTTCTCTGCACTCCCTCTATGGCAATAATGTCCTTCCTCAGATTTGGAGACCAAAACTGCACGCAATACTCCAGGTGTGGTCTCACCAAGACCCTGTACAACTGCAGTAGAACCTCCCTGCTCCTATACTCAAATCCTCTTGCTATGAAAGCCAACATACCATTCGCTTTCTTTACTGCCTGCTGCACCTGCATGCCTACCTTCAATGACTGGTGTACCATGACACCCAGGTCTCGCTGCATCTCCCCCTTTCCCAATCGGCCACCATTTAGATAATAGTCTGCTTTCCCGTTTTTGCCACCAAAATGGATAACCTCACATTTATCCACATTATACTGCATCTGCCAAACATTTGCCCACTCACCCAGCCTATCCAAGTCACCTTGCAGTCTCCTAGCATCCTCCTCACAGATAACACTGACCCCCAGCTTAGTGTCATCCGCAAACTTGGAGATATTGCCTTCAATTCCCTCATCCAGATCATTAATATATATTGTAAATAGCTGGGGTCCCAGTACTGAGCCTTGCGGTACCCCACTAGTCACTGCCTGCCATTGTGAAAAGGACCCGTTTACTCCTACTCTTTGCTTCCTGTTTGCCAGCCAGTTCTCTATCCACATCAATACTGAACCCCCAATGCTGAGTGCTTTAAGTTTGTATACTAATCTCTTTTGTGGGACCTTGTCGAAAGCCTTCTGGAAGTCCAAATACACCACATCCACTGGTTCTCCCCTATCCACGCAACTAGTTACATCCTCGAAAAATTCTATAAGATTCGTCAGACATGATTTACCTTTCGTAAATCCATGCTGACTTTGTCCAATGATTTCACCACTTTCCAAATGTGCTGCTATCCCATCTTTAATAACTAACTCTAGCAGTTTCCCCACTACCAATGTTAGACTAACTGGTCTGTAATTCCCAGTTTTCTCTCTCCCTCCCTTCTTAAAAAGTGGGGTTACGTTTGCTACCCGCCAATCCTCTGGAACTACTCCAGAATCTAAAGAGTTTTGAAAGATTATTACTAATGCATCCACTATTTCTGGAGCTACTTCCTTAAGTACTCTGGGATGCAGCCTATCTGGCCCTGGGGATTTATCAGCCTTTAATCCATTCAATTTACCCAACACCACTTCCCGACTAACCTGGATTTCACTCAATTCCTCCAACTCCTTTGACCCGCGGGCCCCTGCTATTTCCGGCAGATTATTTATGTCTTCCTTAGTGAAGACGGAACCAAAGTAGTTATTCAATTGGTCCACCATATCCTGGTTCCCCATGATCAACTCACCTGTTTCTGACTGCAAGAGACCTACATTTGTTTTAACTAATCTCTTTCTTTTCACATATCTATAAAAACTTTTGCAGTCAGTTTTTATGTTCCCTGCCAGTTTTCTTTCATAATCCATTTTTCCTTTCCTAATTAAGCCCTTCGTCCTCCTCTGCTGGTCTCTGAATTTCTCCTAGTCCTCCGGTATGCTGCTTTTTCTGGCTAGTTTGTACGCATCATCCTTTGCTTTGATACTATCCCTGATTTCCCTTGTTATCCACGGATGCACTACCTTCCCTGATTTATTCTTTTGCCAAACTGGGATGAACAATTTTTGTAGTTCATCCATGCAGTCTTTAAATGCCTTCCATTGCATATCCACCGTCAACCCTTTTAGAATTAATTGCCAGTCAATCTTGGCCAATTCACGTCTCATACCCTCAAAGTTACCTTTCTTTAAGTTCAAAACCATTGTTTCTGAATTAACAATGTCACTCTCCATCCTAATGAAGAACTCAACCATATTATGGTCACTCTTGCCCAAGGGGCCATGCACAACAAGACTACTAACTAACCCTTCCTCATTACTCAATACCCAGTCTAAAATAGCCAGCTCTCTCGTTGGTTTCTCTACATGTTGATTTAGATAACTATCCCGCATACATTCCAAGAAATCCTCTTCCTCAGCACCCCTGCCAATTTGATTCACCCAATCTATATGTAGATTGAAGTCACCCATTATAACTGCTTTGCCTTTGTCGCAAGCATTTCTAATTTCCTGTTTGATACCATCTCCAACTTCACTACTACTGTTAGGTGGCCTGTACACAACACCCACCAGCGTTTTCTGCCCCTATAACCATAAGCATCCCTGTCAACACCCGTGCTTGCCTTGCTAAATAATATCACTTCTTTGCTGTAATCTTACTACTTTATGGTGCATGTAAACAACTGCTGAGATTGTGATAAAATAACTAATTTTACTGAAATGTTATTTTATGCCTGCATGTGGAATTGTTGTAATTTGACAGGTAAATAAATACTACACAATATCAGATATGTATGATTCTACACCAAAACATTGGAACTGATTTTCTTTCCTTTAATGTAAGTAACTTTATAAATTGGGATACATGGTGTTCAGAGTTGTGTAAAGTTCAGATTATGTTTCATACTAGTTAGATTATAGGTCCTGATCGATGATTGATGTATCTACCATAATCAAGGTTAACAATATGGTCTTATCTGCTCCCAGAAGCAGGGAAAGAACATATGCTTAACATGCCGAATGTTGAGCTTCTATACACAATATACCAACAGAGATGTGCATACTGAAGACACACACACATGGGCACACATATCATACATGACCTCTTGTCGAAACTGTGCTCCAGAATCACATCAAGCACATGCTATAGGCACACCACACACCCAGGTATAATCAGCATCCACATAAGTTTGACCATAGAGATCTTTGAGATCAAGGAAAACTTGGTTCCACTCTAGTTTTGTGGGTCTAGAACTGTTTGTTAGAACTGTGAACTCTCTGACGGATTGGGCAGATGCCACGGATGTCTGGGAGGTTTGCAAGCTGGTGCTGATCCTTCTGTCATTTATGCATAGCCTCTGCCAGATCCCCATGTATGACCTCAAGGCTCTCAACATCACCCCAAAGCTTCTTCTCCACATTGCATATTTAGGCTTCAGAGACTCCAGCAGTCTGTGGGAATGTTATATTTGCTTAAGGAGGCCTGGAGAACATCCTGGAATATTCTTATCTGTCCACTGGCAGTGTCTGCACTTCCTTCAAACCTTTTAAATTTAGGAGAATAATATATTAATATCTTATCAGTGACAGCAGGCTTCATTAAGGAAGACTAAACTGGATGCTTGAGCTGCACTTTTGGTGTATAACTTGTAACTTGTAGAATTGCAACATCACAGCGCCAGAGACCCGAGATCAATCCTGACCTCGGGATGTCTGCGTGGAGTTTGCACATTCTCCCTGTGACCGTGTGGGTTCCCTCCGGGTTCCCTGATTTCCTCTGACATGACAGAGGAAATCAGGCAGCTAATTGGCCTCAGTAAAATTGCCCCTATCATATACAGAGTGGAGGAGAAAATGGAATAAAATAGAACTAGTGTGAATCGGTGATCGAAGCGCAGCATAGACTTAGTGGGACAATGGGACTGTGTCCATGCTGTATCTCTAAACTAAAGTAAAAATAATGTTTTTAAGAAGGAACTGCAGATGCTGGAAAATCGAAGGTACACAAAAATGCTGGAGAAACTCAGCGGGTGCAGCAGCATCTATGGAGCTGAAGAAGGTTTCGGCCCGAAACGTTGCCTATTTCCTTCGCTCCATAGATGCTGCTGCACCCGCTGAGTTTCTCCAGCATTTTTGTGCATCTAAAGTAAAAATAAAACTGAACTTCCCATTAAAAAGAAGGGTCCCAAAGAAGGGTCTCGACCTGAAACATTGCCTATTCCTTCTCTCCATAGCTGCTGCCTCACCCACTGAGTTTCTCCAGCATTTTTGTCCACCTTCCCAGTAAGAATGATAAGCCTTGTCAAAGGAGAGTGTATGAAGTCTGAAGAAAGGTCTCGACCCAAAACATCACCCATTCCCCCTCTGTAGAGATGCCTGTCCTGCTGATTTACTCCAGCATTTTGTGTCTACATTGTGTATGGAACACACTATTCTTCCGGTTACTATTCAGAAAAGTCCACCATTGAGCAATTGGTTGTACAATGTAGATTGGTCCATTTGCAGCACTCAGACCTCCGAGTCAGAGGTCATAGTTTCATTGTGTAGGAAGGAACTGCTGATGCTGGTTTACACCAAAAATAGGCACAAAAACCTGGAGTAACTCAGCGGGTCAAGCAGCATCTCTGGAGAAAAGGAACAGGTGACGTTTTGGGTCTTCGGACTGAGTCTGAAGAAGGATTTTGACCTGAAGCGTCAACTATTCCTTTCCTCCAGAGATGCTGCCTGACCCATTGAGTTACTCCAGCATTTTGTGTCTATCCTTGTCATAGGGACATTGTTGATTTGTGTGGTTGAACTATACTGAGGGACTCCTGCAACGTTAGAGATGTTGTCTTCTGAAATATTTAAATAATATACGAAACAATGAACTATTCGGGTGCATATAAAAGATTCCATAACGTTACTCAAAAACAAAACAGAGAGTCATCTGATAGCCTTAATACTATCTGTCAATCAATATCTCCAAAAACAAACAGATTAAGTAATAATTGGAAATTTTGTTAAAGTCAATCTGATTTGATTAATACTTTGGACAACTTGCATTGTGTTTCTGTACCAGAACTGCCATTTGTGCTGCAAGTCATCCATCTGATTTTACCTCGGGTTTTCTCTCTTCATTAGCACAGCCTTTGGCCATGTTCCACAACCCTGCTATTACAGTAACAATGCAACACAGAAGCGACATAATCACCCCCAACCAACACACTGGAGCTGGTCTCAGCCGATCCATCTCTTTGTCCTAACCATCCCTCTATCACCTTCTCTGCAACTCAAAACTATCATTTTTTTCTGTTTCCCAAAAACTCTAACCTCAAACATTAATTCTTTAATTTAGTTTAGTTTATTGTCACGTATATTGAGGTACAGTGCAAAGTCGTTTTGTTGTGTGCTATCCCTTCAGTGGAAAGACTATACATGATTACAATCAAGCCCTCCAGTGTATAGATGGGGATGAAGGGAATAACGTTCAGCGCATGAAAGTCCAATTAAAGATAGCCCAAGGGTCTCCAATGAGGTAGATGATAGTTCATTTCCATGTTTTCCCCATTTGTTTTTGTTCCCCATTTCCATTTATTGCATTCACTTACAGTAATTACACTTCTGTGAACAGAAAGCGGCAATGTATTGCCAGTGGAGTACTCTGGGACCTCCCAAGTGCAAAAAACATATACTATACCTTTTAGCAAGCTCCTTCTTAATGCAGGTTAATGAAGCAGAAGTCTATCACAGTGCGCAGTAGCATGTGCAGCAGAATGTAGCACAGCACAAAGGAAGACAGGCAAGGGAGAAAATTGGGTCTTTAATAAAAAGATACAAACCTCACGAGAGAATGCAAGATACCCTTTATGCATTTGCAGACTGCACTGCTTGTTTTCATTAAAGATGTGGAGTCCTAAGAGTTGCATTCTGCTGTGAAGTTGGCCAGTGGGAGGAAGGTCCAAAGCAGTGCCTGCCATCCTCTCTCAGTCCCGGTCTCCTCACTCATGCCGTCCCTTTCCCCTAGAATTCTGCTCCTCGTTTCATTAATCATTCCTGGAGCTGGTGTGTAAAGGGAGAGAGAGGTTTTCTGCGAATTCCTGGCCCATGTGGAGAGAGCAATGATCAATGGAAATAAAACAAAGCGTGCTATGTTCAAAACTCACTCGGCAACAATCCCAACATTGATATTAAACCCAGACAGACAGAAAAAGCTGGAGTAACTCAGCAGATCAGGCAGCATATCTGGATGGGAAGGAATGGGTGATGTTTTGGGTCGAGACCCTTCTTCAGAATGAGAGTCAGGGGAAAGGTAAACCATATATATGGTACTTAGGACAAATAAAGGGAAAATTTGCAGAAAACACTAAGATAAATATGGAGTACACAAAGGTCAATTGTTGGCTGTTGGATAGGTTATAATGAGTTATACAGCCAGTGGAACTCAACGGGACAACAGTGAAACTAGTACAGTATGCGTACTGGAGGTGTTGTTGGAGTCTGTCAGGCTAACCTCTACCGTGCTGAGGCCAACACCAGGCCATCATCTCACAAACTGTTATTTTAATCTCATCACCTCTGGCAATCTTCCTTCCTCATACTCCAAATTTCCGTTCCCCAGCCCACACTGCCTGCTTCTACCTCCCCCCCAAAAAAGTAGTGCAAGATGAAGTCCGATTTAGTGCCAGTTAAAGATAGTCTGATGGTTTCCAGTGTGGTAAATAGTAGCTTGGGACTCTCTAGTTGTTGAGACAATAGGATGGTTCAGTTGCCTGATAACAGCTGGGAAGAAACTGTCCTTGAATTTGGAGATGTGGGTTTTCACATTTTTGTACCTCTTGCTTGATGAGAAGAGGGAGTGACTGGATCAAAGGGGATCAGCCCAAATTGGAGGAATAGCACCTTATATTTTGCTTGGGCAGCTTACAAGCCAGCGGTATGAATATTGATTTCTCCAAATTGAACTAACCATTGCTTTCCCTCTCTCTCCATCGCTCTCCCATCCCAGTTCTTCGACTAGTTTCACTGACCCCCTGATTAGATTTTACAGATTGTGGGCCTCATTGTCACCTTCACCTCAGCTAACATGAACCATTCTGCATTTTCCTTGATCAACATCCCCTTTGATCTGTGTTTTCACACCTTGCACTTCCTGTCTCTCCCACTTCCTCTGAATCTCAGTCTGAAGAAGGGTCTCGACCCGAAACGTCACCTATTCATTCCCTCCAGAGATGCTACCTGTGCCGCTGAGTTACTCCAGCATTTTGTGTCTATCTTCAGTTTAAACCAGCATCTGGCAGTTCCTTCCTACACATTTTGGTTTGTGTGATGGTCTATGCTCCGTCCACAATTCTCTGAAATTTCTCAATCAGGAAGGAGCGAAGATTAATCGCGTTAAATGGTGAATAACCCGTGAAATGATATCGGAACAAAATATCAGCAAAGAAAGTGCACCGCTATAACATGTACGGAAGCATAAAATGCAAAGTCTATCCCCTGCGATTAGATGAAACTGCAGCTTGCTACCTATCTCTCGCCAAGAATGTTAACCTTGTCTGCGCCGCACTAATGCAAGAACAGAGAAGGGAAGAATATTAGTTTTATGTCACATGCAACTAGAATCCTCCCTGCCCTTTCGCTCTTATGTTTGAAGAGCTATATTCGGTATCGTTTAGTTGAGTTAACCCATTTGAGTGGATGATCCCGTCAGACCTTTAATGCAACCCTTGTCAAAACTGTTTTACTATTTCCACCAGACGACATCTCCCGAGGATGCTATGAGATCAGAGCTGCGAAAATCTTTTTGATATTTTATTTATCTTTAAATTAGATTTCTGCAGCTCCTGTGCCCTGGGGAGCGGAGAGAGGTAAGGAGCCCCCGCCGATCGCAGTGCCAGCTGCCGGCTCCGAGCAACCCTCTCCAACAGATGGCTGAGCTCACAATTCAACCATCTGCCAGCGCCGAACGTCCAACTGGTGAGCTTTAAGGGAAGATCTCTACCGGGGGAGTGGTGTGTGGAGAGAGGAGAGAGGCAGCAGTCCAGGTCTGGCAGAGTTGAAGCGTGCGAGCAATTCCCCGGGCACTTTACACCAGGTATATTCATTCACCTTTTGCATAGAGAGCAATGGGAGAAACATAACCTGGTCAGTTCGCCTATTGGTTGAGAGTAAGTGGAGCCGTTTCAATTAGTTCCACACCAAGTCGCATTTTCTTTAAACCAAAACGGAACACACGGCCAATCAAAAGTGCAGGTCTATTTTGTTTAATCCAATACTCCAACTAAACTGAAATGTTATGCATTCATCGATACAGGCATAAGCATTTTGAAAACATACACCAGTTGAAAATGTTTTTGTGTCTACACGTCGCCAGTGTTTGTGTATGAGGGCATTGGTGTTTGTATGTGTCTGCGTGTCCGTGTGTGTGTGTTCAGTTATGTCTGTCTGCATGTCTATGTAGGTGTGTGTGTGTGCGTGGGGAGGGGATGCTGTATGTGGCTGCGCGTGTCTCTGTGTGTATGTGCCGGTGTGTATCTGTGAGGTAGGGCAGTGTGTATCTGTGCATGTGTCTGTATGTGAGGGGTCTGTGTCTATACATGCGCTAACGCGGAATATACGTGTGACCCGCAACTTAACGCAACCAGAGGAAGAGCAAATGAGGTACATTGCCGAATACATGAGTGGTGTGTGTTACTGTGGGGCGGCACTGTGTATCCTCCGTGTTATGAGCGCTGTATGTCTATGTTCTGATGGTATGCAAGAGGCTTGTTTGGGAGTCATTGGAATGCTGTTGATTTTCACAACACATTCCTATAGGGTTCACTGTGTAGAATTTGAAAACACCCTGTAGGATTTGAGTGGTGATTGTGAAGATCAAATTAACCATTGAATGTGAAGACGTTGACCCGAAAACGCGCGGGTTTTGTTTCCCATTGTCAATCTCGCTCTGTTCTGAATCTACCGGTTAGCTGAGCGATGCTCCATGTCAAACAATTCAAAGGTGATGGTGCGGCTCCAGTTAGTACTTAGTTACTGGTGCTTCATTTCATTTCTCAGTATTGTCCACTTTTAAGGCTATTTAAGGCATTTAAAACAAACCTTCTTAGTTTGAGAAAAGTTACTCCTCGTCTCTTTGTTAACTCAAACTAATCGAATTTGTGTGACTAATACGTGGAGATTTGGTCCTAGGTGTCGGCTCGGTACGTCGCGGTATTGCCCAGTGAATGGCTACAATGCCATCTATAGGACATGTTGGTCGGCACCGAAATGCTATACATGCGAACATTGGAGCAAAATGCCCTTTTCTTACATTTCCAATTAGTTGGCCTCACTCTTGGCACTTTATGATATCTTTGCCCAAATGTGGCAAATGTCCAACCCCCCCCCCCCCCCCCCCCCCCCCCCCCCCCCGACCACACACACACAGACACTGTCCTGCTTAGGACACTCCGTGTATAGATTGGGCTTCGCCCATTTACTGCCACATGTATGGTAGGTGTGGTCCTGTCGTCTCTCATTTCCTATACTCACCTTTAAACCCGCTCTTCTCTCCCACTTTTGCTCATAGCTGCACCGAATGATCCCAGTTCCAGGTCTGTCTTCCATCGTCAGCAAGCTTCACCCCCATTCAGAAACCGTAGTGGTTAGTTATCTCCATGTGCCCACACCGACACCAACACCACCCTCCCAGCACTCTCTTCCCTTTTGCCACCACCACGCTCAGCATCCCCTCGCCTGTCATCGCGGTCTATCTTCTCAATTATTGTATCCCACATTCATAAAGTGTAATTGTCTCTCTTCCAAAGTGGGCGAAGTGAGGAGATTGTAATACAGCACCGCGTATGATACACGGATTTACCGAGATGATGTTTTTATTTATACATCTGTTAATCATTCCGTATGAGCACTTTGCATTTTAAAAACGCACGGTGTTCCTTGGTAACGTGTCGCAACTGAAACGGCAGTACACCAGACTAGCTTTCGTTTTCAAGTTAAACTCTATCGTTATATTCTTTTATGTTGTTCCTTCCTACTGGCCGGAAAAAGATAAAATGTGCATTTCTCATGCTTCATTTTACGACCATGGGCTATTCACTATTATCGCTGTTATTAGCTAGTGGCTGTTGGGTAAAGTTCCAAAGCAAGTTTGGGGGAGGGGGGGGGGGGGGGGGGAACCAAAGTTACCTCTGCAACATTTGTGTTAAGAATGCTGGAAAGTGCTAAGAGTGCAGTGAATTGATTGGAAATGTAAGAAAATCGCATTTGTTTTGTTTAGAGATACAACATGGAAGCAGGACACGGGAGTCCACACCAACCATCGATCATCCGTTCGCATTTGTTCTATGTTATCCCACCTTTACGTTCACTCTCTACACACTTGGACAAGTTACAGAGGTCAATTAAGCCTACTAAACTGTGCCTTCGGGATGTGGGTGGAAACAGATACATATATTTATAAAACCATTTCTGTCTAATCCTGCAACCGATAGTATTTTGCCAACATAGCCAACATAGCCAATTTGTCATTAATATAAGGTAACTTTGATAAGGACACATTTTCTGTCAAGAATAATTTCTATTAATATTTTTCAACGGGAAAAGGCAATTTATTTTGCACCATTAGATATGGACATACAATCATACTCTTCCACTCCTTGTACAAGTAGAAGGAATGGAATAGCATGATAGTAAACCCATATCTAATATGTACAGTGGGAATACAACTGAGAGGTTGACCCGATGTTTATAGGTCTGGCGTGGGATCAGCATGTATTATTGGGTTTTGTTTCGGGCATTTCCAAATTTCTGGAGATCTTGAAGTGCAGCATGTCCACGCTGACTGCTTCATTACCATAGACAGCGCTAGCAGCATCGTTGGCCCTGTCCAGGGTGCTGAAGTGCACGCCATAGGACAACCGAACACAGGCTCATGCCAAAACCGCTTTCAATTTTAACCGAAGAGAATTATATATAAACTAAAACCATTTAACTAAATCTTAAGTCAACTCGTGAAAAGGGGAAATAGACACTTGCTGATTAGATATGTGTCTTGCGGCCCCAACGAGAGCCTCGGTGCCGATGGGCAGGGGAAGACAGTGGGGACCCGGGGGGGGGGGGGGGGGGGGGGGGGGGGGGGGGGGGGGGCGCCGTGAAGAACAATGGGGAACCGGCTTGTGGGAGACACTCTAGTTTGGAATCCTCTGCCAAGGAGATAAGTCTGTGCTTGTTTGTTTGTTTGCTCATTTGTTCCAGTGTACGTTGTGTGTTGTGACTGTCGGCAGATAATTTCCCTCCGGAGATGAATAAAGTTGTATCGTTTCATATCGTCTCGATACAGGTTCCTCTTTGGGATCATATTGGAATGTTTCATTCTTTTTCCGTGTAAACACATGGGCTTTATTGTTACAGCGCTGAAAGATTATCCTGCAATTGGAGAGTTGGCGTAAACAAAAAACACCGTTAGAAATTTTGACATATTTTATGTGTGGCTTTTTAAACTGATAGCCCTCAAAGTAGATTTGTGCATGAAACATATGTAGATTACCGCGAAATATTAGTTTTAAATGCTAACTTTCAAAACCTCCAGACATCCCAAATCACTTCACACTCGATGAAGGCTGAACACTTTTTAGTGTAGGATTTATACTAATTACTAGTTGAATACATCGGCACGCGAAGAATGCCCTATGTAATGAGAAGAATGGAAATGTTTCTTTTACCCGATTGCTCCGAATATGGAACTCACAACCATATTGGATACTGAGTGGGAAACGATTAACGCAATGCATGAGAATTGCAGCTAGGCTCGTACAAGTGGGTGGATGAAATATAATATGTTGACAAGAGAAACGTGGGTTAGAGAGAGTTACTTCCTGTTTGACGTCATGCCGAATTGTCTTTCTTGTGTGTGTGTGTGTGTGTGTGTGTAGGAAGAAATTGCATATCCAGGTTTATACCGAAGTTAGACACAAATTGCTGGGTAACTCATAGAAACATAGAATATAGGTGCAGGAGTGGGCCACCATTCAATATGATCATGGCTGATCATCCAAAATCAGTACCCCCGTTCCGGCCTTTTCCCCATATCCCTTGATTCCCTTAGCCCTAAGAGCTAAATCTCTCTCTTAAAAACACCCAGTGAATTGGCCGCTACATGCCTTCTGTGACAGAGAATTCCACAGATTCACAACTCTCTGGGTGTAAAAAAATGTTTTCCTCTCCGTCCTAAATGGCCCACCCCTTATTCTTAAAATGTGACCCTGGGTTCTGGATCCCCCAACATCGGGAACATTTTTCCTGCATCTCTACCCTGTTTCTATAAGATCCCCTCTCATCTTTCTAAATTCCAGCGAATACATGCCCCGTTGACCCATTCTTTCACCATACGTCAGTCCCGCCATCCCTAGAATTAACCTGGTTAACCTACGCTGCACTCCCTCAATAGCAATAATGTCCTTCCTCCAATGAGGAGACCAAAATTGCACACAATACTCCAGGTGCGGTCTCACCAGGGCCCTGTACAACTGCAGTAGGACCCCCTTGCTCCTAAACTCAAATCTTCTCGCAAAAAAAGCCACCATGCTATTGGTTTCTTCACTGCCTGCTGTACCTGCATGCTTACTTTCAGTACAAGCACACCCAGGTCTCGTTGTACCACCCCTTACCTTATTCTGACACCATTCAGATAATAATCTGCCTTCCTGCTCTTGCAACCAAAGTAGATAACCTCACAATTATCCACATTATACTGCACCTGCCATGCATCTGCCCACTCAGCCAACCTATCCAAGTCACCCTGCAGCCTCATAGCATCTCGCAGCTCACACTGCCACCCAGCTTTGTGTCATCTGCAAACCTAGAGATGTTACATATAATCCCCTCGTCTAAATTGTTAATATATATTGTAAACAACTGGGGTCCCAACACCAAGCCTTGTGGCATCCCACTAGTCACTGCCTGCCATTCTGAAAAGGTTAATCCCTTCTCTTTGCTTCCTGTCTGCCAACCAGTTTTCTATCAATATTAATTACCCCCAATACCATGTGCTCTAATTCTGCACACTAATCTCTTGTGTGGGACCTTGTCAAAGGCTTTCTGACACCACATCCACTGGCTCTCCCTTATCCATTCTACTTGTTATATCCAAAAAAATCCAAAAGATCAGGCAAGCTTCATAAATCCATGCTGACTTTGACCGATCCTGTCACTGCTTTCCAAATGTACTGCTCTAACATATTTAATAATCAACCCCAACATCCTCCCCACTACCGATGTAAGGCTAACTGGTCTATAATTCCCTGTTTTCTCTCTCCCTACAGTCTTAAAAAGTGGAGCTACATTGGCCACCCTTCTGTCCACAGGAACTGATCCAGAGTTGAGAGAACATTGAAAAATAATCAACAATGCATCCACGATTTGTCGGGCCACCTCCTTGAGTACACTGGGATGCAGACCATCAGGCCCTGGGGATTTATCTGCCTTCAGTCCAAACAGTTTACCTAACACCATTTTCTGACTAATGTGGATTCCCTTCAGTTCCTCCCTCCCACTAGATCCTCAATCTCCTAGTATTTCCGGGAGATTGTTTGTATATTCCTTAGTGAAGACAGAACCAAAGTACTCGTTTAACTGTTCTGCCATTTCCTTGTTTCCCATTATAAATTCATCTGTCTCTGATTATAAGGGACTTACATTTGTCTTCATTAATCTTTTCCATTTTTCATACCTGTAGAAACTTTTAGTCAGTTTTTATGTTCCCCGCAAGTTTTCTTTCATGTTCTTTTTTCCCCCTCTTAATTAACCCCTTTGTCCTCCTCTGTTGAATTCTCCATTTCTCCCAGTCCTCTGGTTTGCCACTTCTTTTGGCCAATTTATATGCCTCTTCCTTGGCTTTAACTTCCCTCGTCAGCCACGGTTGAGCCGCCTTCCCAGTTTTATTTTTTCGCCAGACAGAGATGAACAATTTCTGGAGTTCATCCATGCGGTCTTTAAATCTTTGCCATTGCATCTCCACTGTCAACCCTTTAAGTATAATTTGCCAGTCTATTCTAGCCAATTCCCATCTCATACCTTTAGAGTCACCTTTATTCAAGTTCAGGACCCACGTCTCTGAATTAACCGTGTCACTCTCCATCCTAATGCAGAATTCCACCATATTATGGTCACTGTTGCCCAAGGGGACTCAGAGCATCAGGTGATATCAGGAATAGATGACCTTTCGGCTCGGAAACCTTTTTCAGACTGAAAGTAGAGATGGGGGAGGGGGGGGGGGGGTGTTGGGTGGGGGAGGGGGGGAGAGGTAGGAAAAGGTCAGAACCAATCAGGACCGGCAATAGGTGACCAATGAAGGGAGGAGCCCATAATGGCCCATTGTTTCTGGGGAAGAGGTGATTATGAGGGGATATAGGGGTGCGAACAATGGAACTCATAGAACGACTGGGAGGGGGAGGGGAGGGGAAAGAGGGGGGTTGCAGAGGTCACTCTGTCTTTATGCTGTAATGTTGCTGCAAACAGAAGTGATTGGTAACACACAAATCAGACATCTTACATATGTCTTTACCTGGACACAAGGAACTGCTCAAGTTGGAATCTTGAGCACAAAAATGTCTGGGCGACGTTGCCGATCATGGCCCTTCTTCAATCTAAACCCTCGCTTTTCCAGGTTCTCTCGAGATTCTAGATGATCCATGGAGTTACTCCTGCGTTTACCTTTCAGCAGTTTGAAGCAAGGAAAGTGCGTGCAAAATGTGAATTAATGGATGTTCCCCTCATTAAAGATAAAACAGATCAAAGGCGTCAACATTGTTTCCACGGGAACACAACAATTCATTAGCTGGCATTACGTTACATGAAAATGGGACTCGCGCGAATGGGCGAGTTGATCTCACCGACTTCTCCAGCTAAACCTCCTCTGAACCCAGCATTGGACAAATAATTAGCGGAGAATGCTGGAAATACTCAGCGTGTCCCTGAAGAAAAGTCTTCAACCTGAAACTTTGTCTTTGTTCCTCCCTTCACGGATGCTGCCCAACATAGTAACTATTTGTTTTTCTGAGCCGCCTCCCTTTACATTTCAGGTTTGCAACATCTACAGTAGTTTAAGGTAAATTGTATCCTGAATGATTCTAACACTGGGTCACAAGGAACTGCAGGTACAGGGATCTTGATCCAAACACAAAGTGCTGGAGGAACTCGGCATCTGAGGAGAGAATGGAACAGGCGGCGTTTCGCGTATCCTAACCCGTCGCCTGTCCATTCCCTCCACGGATGCTGTCAGACCTGCGGAGTTGCTCCCGCACTTTGTGTTTTGATGCAAGCATTGAAGTTGGCAGATACAAACGTGTCAAAAAGCTGAGCATATGCCAGGCATCAGCTCAAATCAGTTTCAACCTTTAAAACCCTACAGTAAGTCGGTGTTACTCCCTGAATAGTTTTTGTCTGACCCCGCTGTCGTAGTGTACAGCGTCGGTGCTCATATGTCCTTTCTCCTGCACAGCAGTTAACCGCGATATTAATTCCCTGTTGCCATGGCGCTGTCAGAGATTTAAACGGTGCAAAGGGTTCCAGGAAAGGGTGCTACGATGACCAGCGTTGTGATACAGCTTCAAGGACTGACCTTTGCTTCTAAGTTTGATCGGTGCATCAGCTGCTCCCACGTGCATTAGGAAGGCGGGGGTCTAATAACGGGACTGGTGAAATGCGTGTCACCCTCCCGACGTTACCCGGACTAGAAGCAAGTAGCGGCTTCGCAAAGTTTTCTTTTGGGAATCTAATGATTCCACTTCGCACCCACGCCCGCCCTCACCCTCGCCTCCCGGGCCGGGCAATGGGCTGCAAACTCGAAGCTCCGCCTTGGGAGTTCGGAGATGTGCGAGTCAGCCGGGCATCACACGGGCGCGTCTTTATTCCCATTCTCTATCATTGCCCTAGTTCTATACTCTCCTTCTGTCTCGACAGCTCACAGGCTTGCTAATTAAAGCATAGATCACGAGCTTTCAAAAGTGTACAGAGCTTTTGGAAAAATAAGTGGTTTAGTTGTCAATTAGCGACAAAGGACTGTATCCAAAACCATAAATTCGATGAGAAGGTTGAACCATCTATATGTAGTCTAGCCCTACAATGATCAATGTAAAGTAGCCTCTGGGGGTTAATGTATATATTAGAGCTGGGAGACCGAGAGGCTCCGTGGTGATTGGCTGTATTCGCATTACATCACCTCTGCTGGCTTGCCGGTATTTCTATGGTTTGAAAACAGATAGTCAGTAGTTGGTGAAGCAGCATCGCATCTTACTCAGTCTCAACTAGCTCTTGGAACTCAACTTAACCGCTGCTCCTTAGCATCAACAAACAAACTCGACACCGCCAAGCGGGCAGGGTTAATACATCCACAGGCAGAAGAACATGGTCGGAAGAAGTGGTTCGACTGGCGTCAATAGTGGATGAAGGTTGCCGATACCTGACAGATACGCGGGCAGGTAAACATTTACCCCCGAAGTTCTGGTCAACTGCTGCCAAGGATTGTAACCACGTCTTAGAAAATCATCGCCCTTGTGTCATGAGATGACTGAAGATTTCTGGTAAGTGTTACTTTATGGCAGGTTCCCTTTTTGAGATGGGTAAAAAGTCACCCTGCACCCGAAATGTTCACACGATACCACGTTATTAGACTGGGCACTTGAGCAATTCTCCATGCGTGTTCGTGCTGCCTATTAGTACGTTTACTTTGATATTTTACTGGTGTTAGTTTGAACTAATGTCTATAACCAGACTTGAGAAGTTTTTCTTTGCAACTTCGGTTCCTCGTGAAAAGGTTGCACAGCGCAGTGTTGCTAAAATCGGGTACTGGTTTGAGTAAAAATGTATGAACCTTTGCATTCACAGTTATTGCTAAAACTGCCCCCTTTACACACTGGAACAAGTCTTTAACGGATGTAAATCTGTTTTAACCTCGCGTCGGCAAATATCAGAAAAGCTTGTTAGGAATCATCTTATCGATAGAAGGTCTTGAATTGGTTTTCCAGGTCAATGGATCATTTAGTTTCATGTCCCTTAACCCAGTGCTCCCATAATGTTTGCCAGAATTAAACGCACGAGATAATATTCAAAAATATGTCTCCTTTAATCAAAAATCGCTCAAAAATGATTTTAAAACGCTGCCGTTCTTGTACACAGTCAACAGAGTGATTTCCCACCCTCCAGGTGTAATTAATAAATCTCAACTAATCAACGTGAAATAACTGGGACAGTGACTAACAGCCGCGACAGGCTTCACTGTAAGTCCGTGTGCCTCGTTCATCAGCAGAACTTCAATTATCATTGTCAAATAATAAGTAATACATTTAAAGATTACCCCCGAACTAAATCTTAATCACCATTCGTGAGACGGTGAATGTAGTTTATATCTCAGTGTACCTGGTAATTGAAGACGCCTTTTCTAATTAGAAATTGGCATTGCAACCAATCCACCGGACAATGCTTACATATCCTTGATCAACGGATCCAAGCAGCACATCAACCGAAACAAGTTCACCAACCAACCAAAATCCATCCATGTTAGAACCATTCGGCACCAAAGCAACCTACATCTCCTAAAAAGGAAACAACAATCTATACATATTTCAACTCATTAATAGCATAACTAATTTGTCCGTGTGCTCAGTTACAACATTTCTCAACCCAATAAGAGTAATGCCCCTGTCCCACTTAGGAAACATGAACGGAAACCTCTGGAGACTTTGGGCCCCACCCAAGGTTTCCGTGCGGTTCCCGGGGGTTGCAGGTGGTTGCCGAAGGTTGCAGGTAGTGGAAGCAGGTAGGGAGACTGACAAAAACCACCGGGAACCGCACGAAAACCTTGGGTGGGGCACAAAGTCTCCAGAGGTTTCCGTTCAGATTTCCTAAGTGGGACAGGGACATTAGACACGCGTCTAGCCAAACGAGCCTCGCCAAGAAGTAATCAAACCATGTCCAACGTAAGTAAGCACTAGGATTCAAATAGAAAAGCACTTCAAATTTCAATTTGGTCCAAAACAAGCTGGCAAGATACAAACGCCACCCATTCCTTCTCGCCTGAGATGCTACCTGGCCCGCTGAGTTACTCCAGCATTTTGTGTCTACCTTCGATTTAAACCACCATCTGCAGTTCTTTCCTACACACGCTGGCACGTACACAGGTGTGCCACATTGTTGAGGAATGAGGTATAATTGGTGCATTAAACTTACGCAGGGCGAGTTTATTAAAGAACTATTTAGAACAAATCCCTGTACCTATTGATTTTAATTATGGTGCCTTTGCGCACCAAATGGAAGCATTTCCAGTACTGGAAGTACTCTCGTGTGTGAAACATACTGGAAAGTGGCCGGGGTTCACTTCATACATTAGAACCCCCCTTCCCAACAACTGTAACTCCCTCTAAAACGCGGGACAACCCACAAATTAATATCAAATCTGGAAACGACTGCATCGTTCTGCGACTTCGTGCAGGTGTATCTGTCCTAACCCGACAGATGCACATTCTGTGGACGGTCATCTGGAAGGCACTTCAATGCACATTGCAGTCGGCATCCTAGTTGATCTCATAACTTCTGGGCATTTTCTATTGATCTCGATATAAATCACAAAATGTGTCCCCGGGTGCTCTTCGGCCAAAGCAAATCCTATCCCCTGCTTAGTGACGGTCCCCTTAAGATCCCGTGATGGAACATTACCAGAAAAGAACTGGAAAGCGGGAGGAATCTGTGCACAGCGGGAAAAGACAAGGAAACACAAGGAAAAACATAAGGAAGTTCTGCGGAAATTCACACTGTCCGCACATAAAAAGCTAGCCACGATGCCAGAAGCATCCCATTTGGGAGCCCACCCCCCGAGGCACCATCTCGGGGGAGATAAAACTTCCGAAGGTGAATCCCACGAATTGGACACAAGACGTGGAAACTCCTCCCCTGACCTTTCATGGGAAAGCGCCCGGGATGAAGACGCCGGCCACTCATTCGTTAGCTACCGATCTATTATTGACATGTTTCATGTTGTGGCAGATTGTGTACGCTACACGTCATTAAACTGATAGTTTTGTAGAGAGAGACCCGTTTACAGCTGGACATGTAGATAGGTGACTCTGTGCAGTGGGTTGAGAACTGGGGCAGTGGCTACAAGCGAGAAAGGAATGGAATTGAATAGGGATGAAAGAGGAATGTATTATAATGTCTTGGACCAGGACCATTACCAAGGTTGGGGTTATGTAATAGGGGGGAGGAGAGTTACAAATGTCAGGGATGAAAATGCTATCAGAGAAAACCCTCACATGTATCGGGAAGCCAGACACCAGTAAACTGACTGAGAACAGGTCATTCGCTGAGAATATGTACCGCTGAAATGCGGAATGGCGCAACTTGGGCGGAAACAAAGCAACCCTTGGGGGGACATTCAAGTCACGGAGACGTAGCGGAGACAGTTGTCGGTACAAGGTTCAATAAAGCAAAGTGGGGTGAAAGGGGGAAGAGTGAAAACGGACCAGTTCGGACCAAGATGAACGCAAGTGAGGATGAACAGTAGTAATCAAAATGATTGCAAACGGGAAGAAAAGACGGACGAGTGGCTGCAGCAACAAGTTTAACCCCGACCCGAACGTAGCGCGGGGTCGTCCGTCTAAAGTCGGAGGATTCGCCGTCTCAAGAGACACAGCCAATATTTGTCTGACGTGTTCATATGTTCATAACTTATAGGAGCACAATCAGGCCATTCGACCCAACTAGTCTACTCCGCCATTCAATTATGGCCGACCTATCTTTCCCTCTCAACCCCATTCTCCTGCCTTCTTCCCACAACCCCTGACACCATACTAATCCTTAACGATACCCAGTGACTTGGCTTCCATAGCCGCCTGCTGCAATGAATTCCACGGATTTACCACCCTGTCTGCAAGGACGATGTTGTAGATCACTTCTGGTCGACATTCTCGCACCACAGGTCCAGGTGGCAATGTCTGCCCTCGCCACCCACTGCCACCCACGCCCCCGTTAAACAGCCCCTCCTTCCTCCCCCCCCCCCCCCCCCCCCCCCGAAATATCCACGACTGTGGATCCACCAGTTATTTGTTTAATAATACCGCCCGTCTCATTGTTACACAAAGTTTGCCCTTCACCGTTCAAACTTGAGATTTTGGGAGTATCTAGATTTTGTGGATTGGTTGCAGGATTGCCTTTCCTATTAGCTCAACTAACAGATTCGCCAAATCAAATTTCCGTCTGTGATATATTACCTGTGCGGCTTGAGAGAACCTTTCCCAAATCGCGCGACTATATAGTAGAGAGCGCGGCAGACCTGTACAGCATGGATATTCCAATCTATCATAGAATGGCCCAACTCCATCAGATATCTATACAGTTCCCTTTCCATGACTACTATTGACTCTTCATCTACCAATGTACGGTCAAGTGCATGCCAAACTCCGGTTACTCATTGCATAACAGTTTTTTCTACGTTACCATATCAGAGTTTGTATGATATGGAATGACTGGTTATTTTGCCTATCTGTCCACGCCTGTGTATTCTTCTTACCAACCGTTGGAAACGGGTTCTCCTAATCCACTTGAACTCTTTCTCATTTTAATCGTTACCATCAAATCTTCTTCCACGGGAACAATAAGGGATTCTGCAGCTTGTCCTTGTTAGAGTTATCCCGGGGTCCCCGACCACTCCAGCCCACATATTTTGTATCCTCCCCGAAGCCGTTTCCCTCTTCCCAGCGTAGAATTTCCATAATGTTACACAGCACACCAGCTTGGATATCTCCGCTGGTCGGGAACCCTCCGCGGAAGGAGTTGACGGGAAGGGTTTCCCTCGCCACGAGAAAGGGACATCACAGAATGGTTTGGGGTTTTGTGAAGATGGATACAAAATGCCAGAGTAACTCAGCGGGTCAGGCAGCATCTCTGGAGAAAAGGAATAGGTGACGTTTCGGGTCGAGATGCTGTTATGCAGCAACAACGGTTCTTCTTAAGATTAAAGCCATTGTGCAGATCTTCCTTTGTAAAGAAAATGCACTACCATTATGAGGCTTTGCAAAGTGACTACCTGCTGGCCCTAGGGATGGAGGGATAAACTATAACTGAACAGTAAATGGAAACCCAAAAACAAAATTGCAAACAAATCAATAGAAAAAAGATAGGAATGGTAGGAAAATGATTCATCCATGATTCATCCATGGAACAATGGCTAACGTGTTAAGGGTGCAGAGTTGGCAGAATGCCACGTCAGTTAGAAACACCGTTGCCATTTGGACAATCCCCCTGAAACCCATTCAACCTTATGACTCTGCACATCTGTCATCAAGCCATAAACATCTTGGAAGTTTGTCACTAATTAATTTCTGTTGCTGCAAGTGGTTGGTACTTACACAAAATATTTGACGTTGTTGAAGATGCTGAAAATCCTTATTTTAATTTCAAAGCTTCTAAACAAACCAATTATCTCAGTTAGAGATGGAATTCATGTTCATTGGCACGGAGCACAACTGGGAGATTGAACAGAGGTATGTATGAGAAGGATTACCTGCTCGGAGAGAGGAATGGACCTTGGCCATAATCACGTTGGGATCAATTCTCTTATCTCAGCTTCAGTGGGGAGCAATGTGGTAGAGGCTTACTCTATGTGAAGAAGGCTTGAGCCATGACAGTGACCTCAGAGCAGGCCATAGACCATTTCACCATAGAAATCGATATGACCACAGCCATGACCCTTTATGTGTTTGGTCCTTACTGGAATGAACTAGAGATGTTTGCAACAGTTCACATTTTGGAGATCACTGTTACATCAAAGGTAGCAGATTATATTTCATTTCTTTTGACAGAGAGAAGGCAGGGAAAACAAGTTGAACTATGAGGAATGCAGGCATCCTCAATGCATTGTGCGGCAGTGAGTACACACCAGACACTTTATGGATGCTGCATTTTAACTCTGAGCTCACAGCAATTGAAGGGATTCCAGTCCCCCAACTTCAACTCAGTAAGTGACAGTATATCGTGTACCATGCAACTATAATGACACAGCAATTGTGACATATTCATTGTATGATAATCTACTCTGTCAGCTATATTTAAAACACTGTGACAAACAAAAGGCTTGTTTTACACATGGAGAAAACAGTATAGAAACAGATCCTTTAGTTTAACTCACCACGTCAATGCTGAGCATGAGTTACTCATCCACACTAATCCTATTTACCAGCACTCGGTGACATGGGCTTTCCATTGTTGATGTGATCTTGACTCCAATGCACATTCCTGCCTATGTGGGGAATGTGCATGCATCATCATCATCATCATCATCATTGAAAACATCAACGGGCACAGTGCCTTACAATGCTACGTATGACAGTGATCGCAACTTCTGCTGAAGTGTGGATGGCCGTTGGCTCGCTGGGAGCTCATCCGCCCTTTGATAGGTCTTGTGTTTGGTCCTGCTGGGGGTCGACAGCCTCCTCCTCACCTGGCAAACCAGGTGGGGGCGACGGTTTAGTCACCAACTATCTGACCATGGAGCAGGGAGCATGGGATTATATGGTACCCGTGGCTGTGGGAACTCCCCCCAACCTGACCTCAATGTGACCCATACACCTATAACACATGGGATAGGGCATGCTTCTGCTTCCTGGGATTGCTCTTGCAGAGTCTTGGAAAACTCTGCAATTTGTGGAATTAGATTTATACTGTACAACCTCATCAATTGGCCTTTGCCGAAACTCACTGGTGAGCAAGTGAGGAGCAAAAGGTGCAGGACGAGGAAGAGGGGAAAGACGAGGAGGACAAGGGAATTGAAGAAGGTTAGACAGACCTTCTCAAGCTGGAGAGTTTGTGAACAACTTGTCCAATTGCAACAGCAATAAACATGACCCCAATTCATTCACCCAAAAGCTCAAGCTTTGCTTGTCCCTTGATCCCAACGAGTACGTCTGCTTATTTGCAAAGCAACAATAAATGCCAATGTAGAATAAACATTGCCAATTACATTTACAGATCATAATGCAACAATAACCTTCTGCATCAACAAATCGCCCTTTCTTGTCTTCCATGTGCCTTTGCCTGTCCAGGCTACAATCTCCTTTGAACTGGGGAATCTATAGCTAGAATGGTAAGAATATAAACTGTTTACATGAGAACAGACAGAATCTGCTAGACATAAACTTGAATTTTCATGGCCGGCCAAATATATTAAATAGACCTTAAAAGCAAAACACAATGATAGAAATCTGAAATAAAGACCGGAAATAATCTCTCAATGGCTAACAGCTTAATACCTCAGCCTGTTCCCACGTTGTGTGGCTCCAAGACTTTTAAAGAGGCTGCAGGAGCAAAGGTACAATGAGAAGAACTCTCATCTCAGTCAACTTCCAAAGTTAGTGTGGGAAACAACTGATGGCAACAAAAGTGAAAAGAAGTGAATGTGTTTCTTCACTCCACTGTATTCCACTCTTCTATCTATTGCTCTGCCATCATTGAGGCACCAGGTTGTGCTCCCTGGGATTCAGAAAGATGAAGTCATGTTGTATGGAGGGTAAAAGATGCATTACGGTCCTGTACTTTCTGCAGTATGGGAATGAAAACAAATTGTGAGATGAGGATAGCATCATCTGTATCTTAGTGTCACAGACTGCCTTCTACCCTTTTGACTTTACTTTCAACATTAGAGATACAGCGTGGAAACGGGCCCTTCAGCCAACCGAATCCCCGCGCACTAACACTATCCTACAAACTAGACACGATTTGCAATTTTTATCGAAGCCAAGTAATCTACAGTACAAACCTGTAAGTCTTTGGAGTATGGGATGAAACCAGAGCACCCGGAAAAAACCCACACAGTTACAGGGAGAACGTACAAACTCCACACAGACAGCACCTATAGTCAGGATTGAATCAGGGTCTCTGGCGCTGTAAGGCAGCAACTCTTCCGCTGCGCCACTGTGCCACCTGTCACTGTGCTAATTACGATATTATGCTGCGATCGTATATATTAGCATGCAGCACTGCATGAAGAAGTTACCTGCATCAGACGCAGGGAACATAGATTAATACCATATTGTAAACCACACTATTGTTTCCCAGCCTTTCAAATTTAGCTTTGATTTGGCATTTAGAGAATGAATAAATGAAGCTGAGCATTGACTTGTTAAAGGCAAATTCTGCTTGACTAACTTGACCAAGTAGTGGAAAAAGCATTGGGTAATCTGGTTAGAGTACAGAGTGCACACACAGCTTCAAACAAATGTCTGAAAGTGAAAAGAGGTGAATGTGTTGCTTTAAATGTGGCCGTATTTAGAGTGTTTAGTTCAATTTTGGTTACCATTTCATCAGAAAGGTGTTGTCAAACTGGAAAGGGTACAGAGAAGATTTACAATGATGCTGCCAGGATTTGGGAGCCTGAGTTATAGGGAGAGGTTGAGCAGCATGGATTCTATTCCTTGGAGCGCAGGAGGGAGAGATGTGATCTTATAGAGGTTTACAAAATCATGAGAGGAATAGATTGGGTCAATGCCCAGTGTGGGGGAGTCAAGAACCAGTTTGAGGTGAAAGGGAGGCAGAGATTTGGTGAGAACCTAAGGGGTAACTTTTTTTACACAAAGGGTGATGGGTGTATGGAATGAGTTGCCGGAAGAGGTAGTTGAGGCTGAAACCATTGCAATGTTTATGAAATATTTAGATAGGTCCATGGATAGGGTAGGTTAGAGGGATGTGGGCCAAATGCAGGCACGTGGGACTAGTATAGATGGAGCATGTTGTTTGGTGTGCTCAAGTTGGGCTGTACGGCCTGTTTGCACGATGTATCACTCTATGACTATGTAATGCCATTAGCACATTTATACTGCATTGCACTTGAAATATAATGCTGCACAGTTGTAAAATTGTCTAGAAAGCATGTAATCGTGAATGGTGGCTTTTTCCCACTGGACAGAAGCAAACAGTGATGCTCCTCACTAATTAGGACCAATGCTCTTTTTAAATTATTCTTAGCATGGTCTTGGGTGCACAGATATAACTGAAATGTCTGCAAGTGATACGAAACTGAGAAATGCAGTGAAGCATAAGAAGAATTCAAGAGGTGACAACAGACTGATTAAATATGTGGGAATATGGTGGTTGAAATGTAACAAAGAGAAGCTTTTTGGTTGGAAGAATGAGGGCATAACATAAATCATATGATCCTATAGTGACCACAGGAGATGGGTTACTTGGGATTATAGGCACACGTATCTTTGGATGTGGGAGGACAAGTTCAGAAGGCTGTTAGAAAATTTGAGATTGTATTAGTTATCAGAGAAGTAGAGTCTTGGAACAAACATGCTGCGTGTTTATGAACCACTGAAAAGGCCTTAGATTGATTTATTCTAGTCATATTATTTACAGAAGTCTCCAACGTCCTTGGAAAATATTAGAACATAAAACAATGCAGTGCAGGAATGGGCTCTTTGGTCCCCAATGTTTGTGCCGAACTCGATGCCATGCTAAATACACCACGCTCATCTGCCTTATGATCCATATCCCTCAATTCCTTGCACTTCCCTGTGCCTATCTAAAGGTCTCTTAACCACCACTATTGTATCTGACTCCACCATCACTCCAGCCCCCCACTACTCTCTGCATAAGAAACTTACCCGCACATCTATATAAAATTTTCCCCCTCTCACCTTATAGCTACGCCCTCTGGTGTTGGACATTTCCACCCTGTGAAAAAGGTTCTGATTGTCTACGCTATCGATGCCTCTCATAATTTGATATATTTCTATCAAGTTTTCCCTCGACCTCCGACATTCCAGAGAATTATTCAGAAGGCATTGACTAGAATGATGGCCAGCATTGCCTGACACTTAGAGCAGAGAAGGATAGAGGATTAGACAAAGGACTTCACTCACGAGTACTGTTGATAGGGTTGATATTGAAATAGTTATTTCAGTGGCTGAAGAGTCAATAACCAGAGAGCACAGATTGAAGTTGGTTAACAAAGGTATCGCTGGTTAAATGAGGACAGATATTTTGCAGAATGAGTTTCTGTGCTTTGGAATACACCATATGAAAGGAAAATGGAAGATTAATCATAAGAACTATGCAAAGAAAAGTTGATCAATATATGAAGGCTTAAATTTTAGAGCTGTGGGAAAGACTGCCAATCACCATCCCCCCCCCGGACACTTATTATTTTTTATTCAAATCGTTTGCTATGTCGCTCTTCAAGGGAGATGCTAAATGCATTTCGGTGTCTCTGTACTGTACACTGACAATGACAATTAAAATTGAATCTGAATCTGAATCTGAAGACTAAAGGACTGAAGTTCATTGGTGAAGTCTACTAAAGAGCTGCCTTCTCTGGTCAATAAAATATCGTGAAAAATATCTCTTCTTTTCTTCTGGCAACAAATAGTATTTTCTTTACATTTGAAAGATGCTTATATTTCAAAGGCTAGCTTAGCAACACAGACATTTTTGTATTTGACTGTCTCTGACTTAAATTGCAGTCTAATTATTTATCGAGAAGTATGCACTGATAATGTCAACCATGTTCTACTTTTCCATCCAGCATATTCTTCAAGAGATGCAGTGAATGGGGGGGATATACCCCCCTTCTAGAATTATGCCATCTCAATCTGTTTATTACTACTGGGGCAGGACAGGACTATCTTAGGGTTTTAGCTGCATAGCTGTTGGGAAAGCTTAAGTCCAGTGTCAAAATGATACAGCTAGGCACGATCCCAAACAATCTCAAGCTCCAAATAAAAATGAACAACCACCTTTATACTGAAGCAAATAATGAGCCACTAAGAGGTATCTTCAAGAGGGTCTAATGCCGAGCTGTGTCACCTAAGGCAGATAAATCCCCAGGGCCAGATGGTCTGCATCCCAGAGTACTCAAGGAGGTAGCCCTAGAAATCGTGGATGCATTTTCCAATGTTCTCTCAATTGGATCAGTTCTTGTGGACTGGAGGGTAGCCAATGTAACTCCACTTTTTAAGAAAGGAGGGCGAGAGAAAACAGAATTATAGAGCAGTTAGCCTTACATCAGTAGTGGGGAAGATGCTGGAGTAGATTATTAAAGATGTTATTGCAGCACATTTGGAAAGCAGCGATGGGTTTATGAAGGGGAAATCATGCTTGACTAATCTTTTGGAATTTTTTGAGGTTGTAACAAGTAGAATGGATAAGGGAGAGTCAGTGGATGTGGTGTATCTGGGCTTTCAAAAAGCCTTTGACAAGGTCTCACACAAGAGATTAGTGTGCAGAATTAGAGCACATGGTATTGGGGGTAGGGTATTGAAATGGATAGAGAACTGGTTGGCAGACAGGATGCAAAATAATAGGAATTAATGGGTACTTTTCAGAATGGCAGGCAGTGACTAGTGGGGTGCCGCAAGGCTCGGTGCTGGGACCCCAGTTGTTTACAATATTTATTAATGATTTAGATGAAAGGAATTAAATGTAACATTTCTAAATTTTCAGATGACACAAAGCTGGTGGCAGTGTGAGCTGCGAGGAGGATGCTATGAGGCTGCAGTGTGACTTTGATAGATTGGGTGAGTGGGCAGAAGCATGGCAGATGCAGTATAATGTGGATAAATGTGAGGATATTCACTTTGGTGACAAGAACAGGAAGGCAGATTCTTATCTGAATCGTGTCAGATTAGGAAAAGGGGAAGTGCAATAAGACCTGCGTATGCTTGAACATCAGTCACTGAAAGTAAGCTTGCAGGTACAGCAGGCAGTGAAGAATGCCAAAGGCATGTTGGCCTTCATTGCAAGAGGATTTGAGTTTAGGAGCAAGGCGGTCCTACTGCAGTTGTACAGGGCCCTGGTGAGACCGCACCTGGTGTATTGTGTGCAATTTTGGTCTCCTAATTAGAGGAAGGAGATTATTGCTATTGAGGGAGCGCAGCGTAGATTCACCAGGTTAATTCCTGGGATGGCCGGACTGACATACGATGAAAGAATGGGTTGACTGGGCTTGTATTTGCTGGAATTTTGAAGGATGCGAGGGGATCTTATAGAAACATATAAAATTCTTTGAGGATTGGACAGGGTAGATGTAGGAAAAATGTTCCCGATGTTGGGAGAGTCCAGAACTAGGGGTCACAGTTTAAGAAAAAGGGGTAGGCCATTTAGGATTTCACCCATAAAACATTTCACCCAGAGCGTTGCGAATCTGTGGAATTCTCTGCCACAGAAGGCAGTGGAGGTCAATTCACTGGATGTTTTCAAGAGAGAGTTAGATTTAGCTCTTAGGGCTAATGGGAATCAAGGGTATGGGAAAAAAGGCAGAGCTCATTTTGGATGGTCAGCCATGATCATATTGAACAGGCTCGAAGGGCCAAATTTCCTACTCCTGCACCTATTTTCTATGTTTCTTTCTATGTTTCCATGCCTTCTTTCTGTGTCATTACTTTTTATTCATTATGACCAAACGGTGTGCTTGATTTCGAATTATAGAGTCATGCATTGTGGAATCAGGACCTTCAGCCCAACTTGCTCACACCGACCAACATGTCATCTACACATGTCCCACCCTGCCTGTGTTAGGCCCATATCTCTCTAAACCTATTCTATCCATGTACCTTTCAAAATGTTTCTTAAACATTGCAATACTACCTGCCTCAACTATCTCCTCCAGCAGCTCGTTCCATACACCCACACCCTTTGTGTAAAGAAGTTACCCATCAGGTTCTTACTAAATCCTTCCCCCGTTACCTTAAACCTATGTCCTCTGGTTCTCTGGTCAAGAGAATGGGCGTTTACGTATTCCTTTCATGATTTGTACGCCTCTGTAAGATCACCCCTCATTCTCCTGCGCTCCAAAGAATAGAGTTATAGCCTGTTCAACCTCTGCCTATAGCGCAGGCCCTCAACTCCTGGGAACATCGTTGTAAATCTTCTCTGCACCCTTTCCAGCTTGACAACATCTTTCCTATAGAATGGTGTCCAAAATTGAATACAATCATCTAAATTGGGCCTCATCCAACGTCGTATACAACTGCAACACAATCTACCAACTTCTATACTCAATACTCTAATACATGAAGGCCAATGTGCCGAAAGTCTTTTGACTACCCTATCTACCTGTGATACTATTTTCTCTTTAGAAACAATTCTACAGCTGAGCAGTGATTGGAATCTCTCCCCGGAATGGCCAACTAAAATCATTAGTTGAGTTTGTACCTAAAAATCAGTTTCCTAAGGAATAAGTCTGCTCCTGTCTGGAAACCATCTTCCTAAATAATGAGGTCAGTCTGGTTAAAAAATAATCTAGTTATTTGCTCAAATGTCATGGCCACTTTCTTGTAAAAAAAAACAACTTTCAGAGCCACAATCTAATTAAAGAGCAATTACACTTACTTGAAATAGTTTTCATTTTGAGTAAAGGTTTCAGTCATTTTCTTGCACTGAGTACATCAAATGTTAATATAATAGGATCTTGCAAATGTTAGACTATGAAATGGCCAGCTAAATTGTTTGTTTACATGAGCAAAAAAGTATTTATTACAATTTTAACCATAATTTTAAATTATTTTAATTACATGTGTCAATAACGAGAAATTTTATTAAGAAACCACAGCTGATGTTTAACAGCTGCATTGTTATTATAAGCCTGGGTTCTCATTTTTTAAAGTACAGCCTAGTTAATGGTAATTTGCTTTTTATTCGTTTTATTCAAATGGCAACTTAATGTCAAATAATGCAATGGTTTTAAAATGCAGAAATAGGGCAACGATGAAAATAAAGATTATCATCAGAAAAGCACAATTATTTCTATAATTATAATTGATATTTCTTATCATAAATCTTTGCAGGATTCACGATTGGTGCAAATACACACAGCGAACCCCCAGATCATATTGGCATCCAAGCACAATCTTATCTCCTGAACTCGTTAAGTAGTTGGTCGAGCATCCAGTGGCTTGAAATGTTGACCAGAAATACAAATTTGCATCCCTCCATGGCTGGGGAATTTGACTAAGTAATGAAATAAATCAGGAATTATAAAGATGGGATCGGCAACGATGAGGCTAAAACCACCAGATTATTGTCAAAAACGCATCAGTTCACAAATGCTGCCTCACAGCACCAGAGACCCTGGTTCAATCCTGACCTCAGGTGCTGTCTGTGTGGAGTTTGCATCTTCTCCCTGGGACCGCGTGGGATTCCTCCGGGTCCTCCAGTTTCGTCCCACATCCCAAAGACATGCGGGTTGGTAGGCTAACTGGCCTCTGTACATTCCCCCAACTGTGTTGGGAGTGGGTGCGAAAGTGGGGCCACATTGAACTAGTATGAACAGGTAATTGATAGTCAGTGTGGGCTTGGTGGGCAGAAGGGCCTGATTCCATGCTGTATCATTCAATCATATCCATGAAAATCAGAAGGATGTCTGGTTACCATTCTGGAATACTAATAAATATGATGCAATAACAACACCAGGACAACGTTTTTGGAAATGTGCAGGTCGATGGTAGAATTTATGACGATTTAATTAAGCTAGTCAATTTTTGCAATAGTTATTTGTTGGAAAAGAAGAGCTAGAATGAGAAAAGGCATGGTATATACGTCATTCTCATGAATACAATGACCTGGATTGTAGATAAAGGGGAGGTCTAGACCGAATGACAGCTTCACCTCTCTCTTTGTGTTTTATACATGTACGGTATAACAAATACAGTACTGCGGTGACTATCTTGGAGCAGTAGTGGGCTGTGAATTCAGGTGACCTTATTGCCCAAGATAGAATACGTGAATGATTTATAACCACCACAGACACTGACACACAGGCAGAATCATGAAATTAATCTAACTTTTTAATGTCCATGACACTTCTTTAAGATTTTCTTGTGGTTATAGATGAATCCGTAGGATAGTTATGGATGAAAGTTATAAGTAAACAAGTTTGTCACTATATTATAACCAATAACCACTGGGTGGCACTTCGATGGCAGCCTCGCCAACGGTCTGCCTGTCCTTTTTGTTTTTTTTTTGTTATATTTAGTGTGTTTAAAAAGTTTGTGTTTATTTTGTCCGGTTTGTTTTATGTGGGAGGTGGGCGGGGGGTTGGGGAAATTTTTTTTTCAATCTCTTACCTAGCCAGAGATGCAATTGTTTTCCGGGTCGTATCTCCGGTCACTCTGTGGCCTAACACCGTGGAGCTAGAGGCCTTGCCCGGTACTTACTTTGAGCCCCACTGAAAACTTTCATCCTTAATGCCGGAACGTCCCATCGTAGTTCCTTTGGATACATAATTGAAACATGGGTTCACTTTCTTAAAAAGTATTTCTGAATTATTATTCAAGATGAATTGTGTGGGTGCTAGGAAAGTGAATCCAGGAAAATCTGTTTAAAAAAAAAACAAGTAACAACTTGTCAACCCCATCACACCGACTCTTCTCTACCCATACGACCTTCCCATGAAAATTCATTACACAAGCTTCTCCTCACCAAGGTGCTGTTTGGTGATGCTTCTGTTTGTGCTGGTCAGTGCAGGAATGAATAACGTGAAGTCCGTTTGGAGTCAAAGTCCCACCTGCATGTCAGGGAAACATCGTGCTGTATGGAACTGCAATGACGCACCATTGATTGGAAAGACTCAGAGCGGGTCTGGCAGCATAAACGCAGACATCCATGAGGCAATGTGGACCTTCAGAAGCAGCAGACACATATTCTGTGATAGCCTAAACTCGTGACAAGGCAGCTCCTACAATTTACCTTGACTATCAACCAAAGGCTTCAATGGCATCTGCCTTAGCTGGTCCTAAGTTATCTGCTACATAATCGCTTTCAATGTGCCACGTGGATTTTGGTCGGCCAAGTCAAAGTTATATTTGAAGAACAAGATCTCAGATCTGGCACCAAACTCATAGTCTACAGAGCAGTGTTGACTCTTGCCCTCCTCTATCGAAACCCAAAGTACCCACACCAGGTATCCCAAAACAATGGGAAAATACCAATAACACAGTCTCCTCAAAATTTCCAAATTCATGGAAGGAAACGCGAGCTAATGTCAATGTCCTCTCCCCGACCAACACCCCCAGTACTCAGGCCCTAATTACACTCACACAGCCATTTTGATCTCTTGTCCTATACTAGTCTCCTGAAACATACTCTGAATTATTTTATGGAAAGAGATTACAAGGTGGACAAAGGAAATGAATGAAGGCTTTTCCTCAAATCTCCTTGAAGAAGTGCAGCATCTGCACTGACTCTGAGGACTCTCTGCCCCATGCTTGCTCAATGTGGAGATGTGTTTTCTGGATCAGACTTTACTTTAGACTTTAGAGATACAGGGCGGAAAGAGGCTCTTTAGCCCACCGAGCCCATGACAACCAGCGAACCCCCCCCCCCCCCCCCCCCCCCCCCCCCCCCCCCCCCCCCCATAAATAACACTATCCTACACACTAGGGACAATTTTACAGTTCTTACTGAAGCCAATTAACATACAAACCTGTAAGTCTTTGGTGTGGAGAAGGAAACCGGAGCACCCGGAGGAAACCCACGTGGTCACAGGGAGAAAGTATAAACTCTGTACAGACAGCACCAGTAGTCAGGATCAAATGGGCCTCTGGCGCTGTAAAGCAGCGAATTTACCGCAGTGCCACTGTGTTGCCTTGTTTATGCCGACTGTTGGTGAGAACCTCAAATCCTTGTGTCCGGAGCTTACAGAAACTCTGCATAAGTGAGTGAAGAATGCAGCACCTCACAAAACTACCCCCCAAGCCTTACCCCAGCAGGGAACACAAGTCCTGTTCTATGGAAGAGTCTGTGCTTCCAACACTAGCCTCATCAGTCACCTCCGAGCCCACAGAACTGGAATTGAAACACTTCAGCCTTGATCCCAGGACTTTAGTTTAGATTAGAGATACAGCTCTTCAGCCCACTGAGTCCATGCCAACCAGCGTGCACCAACACGATCCTACACACTAGGGACAATTTACACTTATACCAAGTCAATTACGTCTTTGGAGTGGACTTCTTCAAAGGGAGAAAAAGATTGTAAATATTAACTGTTTTTACAGAGAAAGGAGAAAGTATCCATCGGCTAAAATCCTGCAAACAGTTATATCATATCTAACAGAACAAAACAAAATTGCAAGCATTTATTTGATGCAGCAAGTGGTTATGATCTGTAATTTTAAGTTTGTTTAGAGATACAGCGCGGAAGCAGGCTCTTCAGCCCACCAAGTCCACGCCGACCAACGATCCACGTAGGCTGGCACTATCTGGGACAATTTGGGACAATTTACAATTTTACTGAAGTCAATTAATCTACAAACCTGCACGTCTTTGGAATGTGGGAGAAAACCGGAGCACCTGGAGAAATCCCACGGGTGACAGGAAGTACGTACAAACTCTGTACAGCCAGCACTCATAGTCAGGATTGAACACGGGTCTCTGGCCCTGTAAGGCAGCAACTCTACCGCTGCGCCACTGTGCCGTCATGTTTGAAAGAAGCTGGGAATGTTGAATGAATGCTCAAAAGGTACAACTCTCGGGGAGCAAAGTGATGTGGGACTATTTGGGTATCTCCTTCAAAGGGCCAATATGTTTGTTCCATAATTTCTTGATAACAGCACTTCTGTCAGAGACGAGCAGCAAAGACCAGATGTAAAAGATTCCTTGTGGCGTGTCAGAGTAAGATTACTCAATTACTGGTAAATTGATGACTAGTCTTACCATGGTTATTTTTAACTGGATTTATGTTTGCCAGTAACTAGATTAAACTGCCTTGTCTCATTGCACTAAATAGCTTTAACATGCTTCAAAGATGAGATTTTAATTCTATCTGTAGACTCCTAAAATAAAGGACAAACCAACAGGCACTGTTTACAGCCATTTTCAATTCCTCAGCATCCTCTAGTCTACTGTTTGAGTAGGGTATTGCTTTTGAAGAATAGAACATGATTTTGATGGCTAAATACATGAAATAGCAGTAAAATTTACGGGCATAAGGATAATAATAAGGGTAAGCATAGAAATTGGTTTGCATCCCATTTTTGGTTATGCAGAACCTTCACCATTTTTAGCACTAATGTCAAATCAGATTTCCTGTGAAACATGTGTAACTGGCCTCAATCCACCACAGGACAAGCACTAAAGCAGCACTTGCACAGATCTGAATAGGACCCTACTAATTTTGTACTCATTTTTGTAGTCACTGTTCATTTGGAAAGACATGTAGAAGTCAACAACACAAGCAGAAAATGAATAGAGTATCAGATACAATCTGTTTTCCCTGCTGTTAGTTGAGCAATGAACTGGAAAATTAAGATAACTTTCCTGCTCATCTTTAAATCATTTCATGGAGTCCTGGGAAGAAAATGATGGGCCCTCAATTTAAAATCTCTCTCCCTCTCTCTCTCTCCCTCCCTCTCTCCCTCTCTCTCCCTCCACCTCTCTCTCTCTCTCTCTCCCCTCCCCTCTTTCCCCCTCTCTCCCTCCCTCCCTCCATCCCTCTCACCCTCCCTCCCTCTCCCTCCCTCTCTCTCTCTGCCTATCTCCCATTCTCGTTTTTGTCAGAGCGGAAGGCTGTGGATTAGCTGCCTGTTATGCTGCTTGCCTATGAAGGATGAAAGGAATTTCAGATTAAACAGGGCGTATAAACAGTGGCCGCTCTGATCCCACCAATTTTTTTGCTGGCTCAAGTGGAGATTGCACCTAAAATCCCAAAGGATAATTTTCAGACTTTTAGAAAAATCAATATCCAATGTAGATGGATACAACATTATGAGAGATATGACAGGGTAGATGGCCAGAGTCTTATTCCCAGGGTGGAAATGTCATATATTCGAGTGCAGAGGTTTAATATGAAAGGGGGTTAGTTTAAAAGAAATTTACGAGGTAAGTTTTATAGACACAAAGATTGGTGGGTGCTTGGAATACATTGCCTGGGGAAATGGTGAAACAGATAAGATAACAGTTTAAGAAGCCTTTAGGCAGACACATGAACAGGTAAGGAGCGGAGGGATACAGACCATGGGTGTGCAGTTTAAATCGGCATCATTATGGGCCACAGGGCTTGTTCTGCATTGGTTTGTTCTACGTTCTATAATATATAACCAGAAATACACATTCAGATATTTTCTTAAATAATTATTTAATAGTAAAATAAACAGGTGCAGGAAGAGTTACACCTTTGGTGACCCATGCACAACAGGTGTGAGTATATTGGCTGTCATTTGAACTCGCCCCCTGATGTTTTCTGGTGTCATTGGTAAGTGGAGTCTCATCAGAAGAGACAGGTCTGATACAAGTGCTGGAAACCTAAAGCACATTCTTCCCCCACAGGTATTTGTTCAACAGATATAAAGATAAACATTTATTTCTCCTTCATAATACGACATTCCCAACTGAGATCAGCCTAGCAACCTATTAGCAATTATTTGAGAACCTAATGTATGTTTGTTCAGTGTAATTATGTTACACCAAAGTTCATCCTTTGCCATTTACTATAATGAGTGAAATCATTAAATATTTGCCTAGAAATTAATTCCAGGTCAGTATCTCTAACCACACAAGAGAAAAGTGGCTGCGCTTTCTGTATCACTAAAATGTAACCAGATTATGAATATACATCTGCTGCTATACACTATGTTCATTGTTACTGGCTATGAGTGAACTTCTAGGTAATTGTCTCCAGATTTTTAAAAAAAACTACATTTGTGCCTAAAAATGATATCAAGCACCAATCAAATGCTTAGGGAGGAACTGCAGATGCTGGTTTACACCAAAGATTGAAACAAATTGGCGGAGTAACTCAGCGGGACCAGCAGCATCTCTGCTGTTGTGTGAATGCAACACACGTGGTTATGTTAGTGGACCAGTATTCCAGACGGCTGGACAAAGGAGTTCAGAAGTCAACATGCGAGATGGAGAATGTCAATTCAGTACATTTATCATGCTGGAATTAAGAAGCTTGTTTTAGTAATGATAACAGCGTTACTAAAGAATTGTTACACAAAACTATATGTTTTGCTAATGTCCTTTACGGAAGGACACGTTTGCCTCACAGAATCACAACAATGTCAATAGATTTATTTATTGAAATCAAAGTCTATGTCGCTCTTCCAGGGAGATGCTAACTGCATTTCGTTCTCTCTGTACTGTACACTGACAATGACAATTGAAGTTGAATCTGAATCTGAATCTGAATCTGATGTGTTTCACTCATAAATAGCCCAGCACACTGGAGCACAACTTCCTCAAAGGTGGGAGTTCAACTGATACATGGAATAACTTCCGAGAGCCATCCTTGTGAAATATGTTGAACGGTACAGCTCTATTGCCATTATTTTTAGTTCCATATACGAAGACATAGAGATGAGAGATTTTTAAAGCCTAACTTCTATTTTAATGCTGTCAAAAAACAACCAACCAATAATGGTTTCCTTATATAAAATATAGGGAAATTTCTGACTGCATTATTTAAACCCATGATAAGAATATTAATTAGGAGTTGGGCTGGACATCGATTGACCATTCAAGAAGATCTGGACTAATTCACATCTTGGTTCCCCTGGGTCCTCTGTAGACCAACATTCTATCCCAGCATTGTATTTATTTAATGAATCAGCTTTACGGATTGAGATACTTGCACATTCTGTTTGGTTGATGTTATAGCCTCTTCACCCATATCCCACCTCAAGCCCGCACACCCTGCACCATTTCCAGTGCCCAACAACTTCCGTTCCATGCGGCCTTGATTCACCGCTGTCAATTCAAGAAACCTTGCACTGCCCTGTCACAGGAGGCCAGGCCAAAGATTTTGCTGGACTAGATGCCAAATATATCACCAAGATGACAAGGAACACTGGGCTGAGAAGAAACAAACATCCGTGTTTTGTATCAGTGGTTCATACTTACATTGAAGAGGTCTTTGGGAGTTTAGACCTGCTGTGGGTTTTTTAGTGGAGGTGGAGGTGGGTGTGACTCAAACTGTAAATCCACACACACTCCTCCACCATAGATGAAGATGTTTCCCCAACTCATCCTGTGACCAACAAAACACTCAGTAAACAATGCTCCCAATGCTTTTGTCTAACTGCCTGCAGCAGCTCTTTTATGGTACACACCATTAGCAGAGGACTTTGCCACCAACTGTTTACAATCTACTCTCAGTAGTTACTTCAGCACCAAGTAATGCCAAGTAAGGTAGTCATGGATTGATTGCTCCATCTGATAACCTCTTTGGCCTCGACTCTGTTCCAACTCTTATGTTAATGTTCATCATCAAAGTTTTCGACCCTTGCAATACAATCAGAAAATGTTAGCAACTTAGCGTGACTATGTATCAGATTCCTGCCTTGGCAGAAGCCCTGTCTGTCTTCACTCAGAGGTAAGAGGGGAGAACATAAATTCTGGCCAAAATCTTTGGAACAAACTGTAGGAGCAAAATGGAGAGCCCATGCAAAGTTGGGGTGCGAAGGAAGGGGCGATTTATTTAAATGGGGGTGCACCAGGAGCTGACCTACCAAGTGCCACATTGGTATGGTTTTTATATTCTCAGATGACAAGATTACACAGTAACTTGATTTAAACAAGGTCTTGTTTACTGAATGGAGATTATAGAAATACTTAATTAGGTAACAAGCATAATTAAATGATTATCCACAAGTCTAGTTGACATTTGATCCAGTTTTCTGTTACTATGATGGGTGCACGCTATAACATAATCACTGAAGTTCCTGAAACTTGGGTGTCATCACTGCTGCATTCCATGCCTCTACTTTAGACTTTTTAGAGATACAACGTGGAAACAGTCCCTTCAGCCCACCGAGTCCGCACCAACCAGCGATCCCCGCACATTAACACCATCCCACAAACGCTAGGGACAATTTACACTTATACCAAGTCAATTCGCCTACAAACCTGTGCGACTTTGGAGTGTGGGAGGAAACCAAAGATCTCGGATAAAACCCACATAATCACGGGGAGAATGCACAAACTGCCTACAGACAGCACCCGTAGTCTGGATCGAACCTGGGTAAGGCAGCAACTCTACCGCTGCGCCACCAAAACGTTAGGTTTTGTCTGTGGTTCCCTGTCACCTTATTAAGTACAAAGAACTTTTATTGTCACATACAGCAATTGGTGCAGTGAAATTTGAGTTACCATGCAGCACACAAATAAGATAAACACAACACTATAGAATTTAACATAAAACATCCCCGACAGCGGAATCAATGTTTCCCACTGTGAAGGAAGGCAATACAAGTTCAGTACTCTTCCTCTTGTTCACCCGTGGTCAGGGCCTATTTGAGGCCTCCACAGTCGCCACTACGGATGGCCCAATGTTTCAGGCCCTCTCGATGGAACTCCGGCTTCGGAAGAACACTCTCAGCTGCTTGGAGTTTCTGAATCGGCCGCTTCCTACCGGAGACCGCGGCTCCCGAAGTCCACAGGCCGAGCTGGGTGGAGATTCAACGCTGGCGATCCTCAGTGAAAGAGCCCAGGCCTCCGCTATGTTAAAGTCAGTGCCGCCCGCGGCTGGAAGCTCCGCAGACCACAGCTCCACGGTGTCAAAGTCGGCAGTCCCAGCACTCCGGAACTCCAACACGGCGACCCTAGCAAGCATCGGCCGCTCCGCGATGGTACCTCAGTGCTGCGCCACCGCTGAAGCTGAAGTTCTGGCCGGTCTCCGGCAGGAAAGACCGCGCCAATCCAGATGGTAGGCCACGAAGAGGGGGCGAAGATGCGGCTCGGAGGGAAGATGTGTCCTCGACCCAGGTAGCGACAGTTTCCCCCTCCCCCCCCACACATTAAAAGACTAAAAGACCTTCACAACAACATTTTTTGACGGACTAAAAAAAAAGGATGAAAGTACAAACAGCTGCAGGCGAGGCCACACTGGATGGTGTCACCACTCGGACTAACATAATTCACATCCCTATTTACTAGTTAATAGCCCTTTAAACACAAACCAAGCTGTGATCAATTATTAGGGATAGTATTGATGAAAATCACTCATGGATCAAAGTTGGCTTACATGATCTGAGAAAAAAACACAGATAACAATGCTATTGAAGTGCCCACTGAGTTAAATGGATGGCATCAATAACATCCATGGGAACTGGTGGTTAGTGGGTTGTGCATTTAAATTATTTTTGAGGAAATTAGTCCCCTTAACACATTCAGCTTGGTCAGCTTTGCTGAGCTTTAATGCCAGCCTATCTATCATTAAAAAAGCGTTGATGCTCTCGAGCCTCCGGCGGTTCTTGCCTCCTGCTGTGCCGCAATGTGCAGCTTGCACATCATGGAACTTTATCACCATGAGTCTCAGCTTATGAGATGAATGATCATCTCGTCCCTTGCCTCCGGGGCCCCTGTCAAAGACCTTTCTCTCCAACATGCTTTCTCTTGTCACTGCTGTGTTATGCTCTTAGTCAGGGAGTAACAATCCTCTGTTCCTCACCCTCCTTCCCCATACACATCCTTGGGGTCAGATGTAGGATATGATCCCGAGTGAGATTTTGCAAATGATTGAATGATCTATACAAATATGGAACACATCTGACAACAGAACCAACATCATCTGTGGTGGTTATTTTTATAACGAGAGCACTATTAAACTACAAAACATTCAGCACAAGGGAATTTGCATCTGTAAAAAGCACACATTATGCCACGGTGTATTTCTAGCATGCTCTATATTTTCAATTCTAGTTTACAGTTTACAGTTTTTTTTCTTTCACTTGAAAAGTGTGTATCCAAACAAACGTTTATGAATCACAGGCAAACATTCAAGATCATCTGTTTCTGCTCTGCATATTTTGCTACCGTGTATGCCCTCATAAATAGATGATAAATAAATGATAAAGAGTCAGGGAGTCACGGAAAGATACAAGCTGAATAATTCCTATTAATTCATTAAATCAGAACGCAACCATTTCCAAAATAGAGGACGAGCTAGCCTGAATCCATTTTACGGTATATAATGGCTCCATTCATCATTGCAACATGAAGAAATGTTATGGACTTCAATCTCTCCTGCCACTTTTGGGAGGACTATTTTAGTCAGTTGTATCTGGTTTCAAGTCATTGTTCATTATCTGAAACTTCAATGACCTGTTTTTTTAATTGGCCTTTTTAGTTATCATCCCACATTCACTTCTTTGTGTTTTTTATGTTGAAGCATCAATCTCGTGTTTCCTAAAAGTAAAATCTAAAATATTTAGCATTCCACTTTACACTCAAATATTGCAAGATATTTTACACAACTGGTCAGATCACAAGTGAATGAGAACATATGTTCCAACAATGTTCCAGCAATGCTGCAACTGAGCTCTGTGTGAACCGGTTCCAATGCAGTAATATTATGTCTTGACAAATCGGTTGTGTTAACTTAACCGATGCATATTATAAGTTGATTTTGCCAAATATTTCACTATGAAACATGTAATATCATAATCAATATAATCATAATCATAATCATAATCTTTCAACATATGAGGAATTTGATTTGCCATACAATAAAAAGCAACAGAACACACAAAATACATTTTAACATGCACATCCACCACAGTGACTCCTCCACATTCCTCACTGTGATGGAAGGCAAAAAAAAGTTCAATCTCTCCCTTCTTTGTCCTCCAGCGGTCGGGGGTCTTTAACCTTCCGTTGACGGGATGATCTTACTCCCGTAGCCGGCGGTGGGCCTCCTTGTTTGGGCAATCAAGTTCCTGCATCTGGGGGGGGGGGATCTCAACTCACCCGAGCCAGGCGATCGACCCCGGGTTGGAGCTTCTTGACGACGGTCTCAACCTGAGACTGCGAGCTCCTTGATGTTAAAGTCCGCGGTTGGAATTTCGATCCCAGGCAAGGAAAAGGCTCCGATGGTAAGTCCATGGCCCCGCGGTGGGGCTCAATGTCAGTCCCGAACAAGGCCTCCAGCTCCACGATGTTAGGCTGCAGAGCAACCGGAGATACGGTCTGGAAAACAATCACTTCTCCGGCAAGGTAAGATTGAAAAAAATTTCCCCCGACCCCTCTGCCCACCCCTACAGTAAACAAACCAGAATAAATTAACACATACTTTTTAAACACACTAAAAATAACAACAAAAAAGACGAAAAGGACAGTCAGACAGTAAGTGAGGCTGCAATCGAAACGCCACCCGGTGGAATGTTTATTACCCAAATAATAACATTTGATTAAATGCTTTATTCTTATTCATTTACTCAGTGGTGCACTAACTATCCAGTTAGATGGAGCTTTTAAATGGCACAACTGGAATTACTGGAATTAACCTTTATTAATTACTCAGTCCCACTGCAGTAGCAGAAGTTAAATGATGTATGAAGGTTCATTTTATCCCAGAAGCATTAGCTTCGGTTTGAAGAGAGTAAATAAGAGTAAAGAACAAGCCAGATACTGGCACCAAATGACAAGACGATGGTAAAAATAAGGGTACATCTCAAGAAGAAAAAGGTGCCGTTGAGAATGCACGGCAAGATGCTGATGCATCTTGAGAAGCTGGTTAGAACATTATAGACAAACAAAGGGATCTTCACCACCCTCTCTGAATGTCATCTCCTTACAAGTGGCACAGTGGCGCAGCTGGTAGAGCCTCTGTCTCATAGGGCCAGAGACACGGGTTCGATCCAACCTCGGGTGCTGTCTGTGTGGAGTTTGCATGATCTTGTGTAACCACGCAAGTTTCCTCCAGCTGCTCCGGTTTTTTCCCACATTCAAATGACATGGAGGCTTATAGGTTAATGCAAGTGAAATACCCAGCCATGGTGAAATAGACCCAGCACCTGTGGGTGTCATTTAACCAAGCAAGGGTGGCATTTTCTCATGGACATTTATGCATTTAGGACTATCATCATCATGCTCGATGCTCTTTTCCACTTTCAGAACTGAAATTGGTGCAACAATGTGCATGAATAGTGCAGAGGTACCAAAGGTGTACCATTCATGGTTACTCAAGAAAGACTCATTCGGTCACGGGGAGAACGTCCAAACTCCATACAGACAGGACCCACAGTCAGGATCAAACCCGGCTCTCTGGTGCTGTAAGGCAGCAACTCTACCGCTGTGCCACAGTGCTGCCCGTTTCATAGCAATGGGGTAAATGTAGATGTCACGAGATTCACAAAATGAATTCTTCCCTCTCATCACACTATAATTTCACACAATCAATAATAAATTTGGCAAACTTGTCACTGACCATGTGATTGATTTGAATATGTTATAGAAATAAGTGAAGGCATCATAGGAAGTAGTGATGTCACATGTCTGACGTAAGAACAAACTGCGTGGAGTTTCTCAGGGTTGAATAAATTGAGCATGCCTACATGAACTTCACTGCATTGCATTTGTTATTGAAAATGGAGTCTTGCATATCCAAGGTCTACCTTAACACACATTACAGGCTTAAACAAGTCAGTTCCAGCTTCTAAAATCAGTTTTTATTAGTGATCTGCGGATGGATGCATTGCACCTACGATTAATTTAACAGCACAAGTGTGCATTCAGGTTGAAACAAATGCTTTGTGCTAAATGTGCTTGATCTTTACCACAGCCATTACTATTGCTGGCCTCCTTCCAAGACAGAGATTAAGTATGTGTTAGTGATACAGGAAGAGACTCCATACAATGTGGTCAGGGTCTATTAATAAACATGGAAATTCAACCCAGATTATGTTACAGTGTTCAATCCCAGAACTATATTCTCAGTAATAAATTGAGGCTGTGGTTTTAAAGCCTGTAAATGTAATTAGTTTGTGGTAAGCATGGAGTGACTGGGCACAGATTTGAAGCTTTGTGTCCTGACATGGTCCCCTGGCTCTGGTTGACTGCCTGGGTGAAAGATAAAGAGCAGGGCGAGTGAGCTGATGAAATTAGGAATGTTAATCAGAGCAGATAATATTGTGATGATAAAAATACAGAAATATCTACAAATACTCAAGAGGCTGAGCACCATCTGTGGAGAGGGCAACAGAGTTCAAAGGACAGATGGGAGAAATCAAAGCGAGTTGTATAGCATGGAAACAAGCCCTCTTGTCCCCCAAATTTGCACCAGCAATCACGTATCCATTTATGCCAACACTATTTTATTCTCCTGCATTAACATCAATACCCCAGTTTCTAGCACTCACCTTGCAGCCTAGGGTCAGTTTACTGTGGCCATTTAACCTACCAACCCACATATCTTTGGGATGCGGGAGGAAACCAGAGCACTTTGTTGCAGGGGGATTAGAGGGAGAACGTGCAAACACCACAATGGCAGCATCGGAGAGCAGGATTAGACCTCAGCCACTGGAGCTACGAGGCATCAACTCTACCAATCACACTGCTGCTGCCGAAGAGCGATAAGCAGTTGAATTTGATAGACGCACACCAATAAGAACTCACAATTTCTACCAGTATGCCCCTGAGGACAACCTCCCTAGGGCAGGTGGGGCTTCATTTGATTGGCAGGAGGTGAAGTACGAGGAGAAAGACCATTCATAGTGCGATAGTCAGATTCACCACTGAATGGCCTTCCCCTCTAGTGAAACCTGCCTCCAACCTCACTCACTGTCCATGTTGACCCAACCGCTTAATTATATCAGAAAGGAGTTATTTTGGGGGGGGGGGGGTAGATTGTCCAAAAGCTTTACCCAATTCTCATGAGGACATCATAAGAATAGTAACAAGGGTAGACCATTCAGCCCCTGATATTTTACCTCAGTAACTAAACCCAAATCATTTGATCCCCTTTAATGTCTGGCATCAGACTGAAGGCTGAATTGTTTAAAAATTAAACTGCAGCAAAGTTGAAGCTCAGACTGCTTCCTGTACCACTAAATGATTCCAGCATTTTGTGTCTATCTTTGGTAGAAACCAACATCTGCAGTTCCTTCCTACACAAAGTTGAAGCTCACACTGCCTCAACTGATAAGTGTTTCTAACATTTTCTAATTTCAATACAGACTTCCAGCATCTTCACTGAAAGGTCTACATCAGTTTATGAGGGTAGCTCTCCACCACCTTCTTTGGGAATGGGCAATAAATCATTGCTGATTGCTTTGTGAAAATTTACTTTTTAAGGAGTCTTTAGGTTTAGCAGGGGCCTTGATTTGGCATTAATGTTAGGGCAGCAATCCAATTTCTAGGCAACTGTTTCTGAATTCTACCTAACTCAATGCAACAAATTACTTTCATTTCACCTCGCCTCATAAAGCAAAGCGTGCAGCTTGTGTTTCATGGAGCCTGTGGGGAACTATTTCAGTGACTGAGTTTTTAAATCTCAGGGACAGATTCACTGGGGAAATGGAGGAAGGTAACATTGAATCATTAAAATACAAATTAAAGAGGTTGGTTTCAGGAAGTAATATGTTGTAATACAGTGTACAAGTAAGCTGAAAATGTGATATACCTGTGCATGCTGAGAATGAATGGTTAATATTGGGCTTATGGGTCACAAAGCACTCCTGCAGGAGTTTGCCTTGCTTAACGTTTGGATTAATTGTGGATTATTTGATAGCAATTGATTGCTATAATTAGTCAAGTCAAGTCAAGTCAAGTTTCATTATTCATTATTAGTCAACGGTTTCATTATTGTAGTATCATATGGCTACTTGGATGGTGGAAGTTGAACTCAATATATGCCAATTTTCTCATTTGACTTTGACTGTTCCCAAGACATACAGGGGCTGTCCCACTTGGGCAACCTAATCTGCGAGTTTAGAAGAGTGTCTTCGACCTTCAAACTTGCAGCATGGTCGACACGTGGTCCTACGAGGTCCTATGTGGTCGCTGGAACTCTCCTTCATGCTCGAGGGAAGTTCCCGAATACTAGCGGCATTAGCTAGGTCGCGGACAAATTATTAGCATGTTGAAAAATTTTCCGCGAGTAAAATTTAGTCGGTATGGTTCCTTTGAACTCGTAGTGCAGTGGAGTGGGGTCGCTATTTAGTTACAGGCAGTCGAGGGCAGCCGTAGGCAATCTCCTTCGCTGTCCGGGCATTTTGATTGGCTCAATGGAGTTTTCAGGACCAAGGAAAACCGACCGATAGGTTAAATGCCCGCTAAACTTTATTATACTTCTTAAAAGTGTCTCCCCCCATTCTCCCCCCCCCTCCCTTCTCCTCCCCCCTTCTCCTCCCCCCCTTCTCCTCAAAAACAGGAAATCAGACTATTATCTAAATGGTGGCCGACTAGGAAAAGGGGAGATGCAGCGAGACGAGACCTTGTCATGGTACCCCAGTCATTGAAAGTAGGCCTTCAGGTGCAGCAGGCAGTGAAGAAAGCGAATGGTTTCTCCTTTCCTAGCCCGATTTCTCTAGGCGCAGGGAGGTTCTACTCAGTTGTACAGGGTATTGGTTCTCACCCCCTACCCCGCACTCAAATCTGAAAGGACATTATTGCCATACTGTTACTGAAGGTTCAGATTCCGTGTCAGGACAGTCTTATGAAGAAAGACTGGATAGACTCTTCATACTCTGTGTGGATTTGAGACTTAGTGCTACCCCCTTTTAAGGGCCCCCCGCCTTTGCGATGATTGTCCCGTGTGTGTGTGTGTGTGTGCTGCTGAACTACTCCAGCTCTCTCTCTCTCTCTCTCTCTGTGTGTGTGTGTGTGTGTGCTGGGGATGGGTAATAGACTGTGTGTGCGTGGATGTTTTCATGGGTGTGTGTGTGTGGGGTGTGTGCGTGCATGCATGCAGAGTCGATCCAGCTCGCGGTTTCAACGGGGACGGTCGATCCAGCTCGAGGTTTTCCAGGCGAGTGCCCTCGAGCTTGATGGTCGAAGACACTCTTCTTAACTCGCAGATTAGGTCGCCCAAGTGGGACAGCCCCTTTAGTCATGTATTTGGAGAGATGCATCCCTTCATTATGGACCCCAAAAGGTATTGATTGTCACTGATGTTACAAAGTGGTGAGGAATGCACTGGGGAAATATTTCATGTATTAACCCCCTTCCTTCTTTGAATTTTAAACGTGAATACTTGTTGAACTAATGAATGATAATAAGTATTATTAAGGGCTCAGCTAGAGGGAATTTGGTGCAATTGCTGAATTATTACAAATTGTAGTTTTGGAAAAATGTGCATTTATGGTGTTAAGTCCTCATGCCTGAAGATACAGCAATCAAAATTGTAAATATATGCATCACATTATTAAACTAAATTATAATTCTCCAGAGAGTGAAAACTCAGCGATGCATTAGATTCCCAACTGTTCACAGAGATCCTGTCAGAGCTGGATAGATTGAATGGAGTGAGAATGTTTCTGTAGGCTGGGGAGTGTGGAGCAAGTCACAGGTCTGAGAAGAGAAGAAACTCCTTCACTCATGTGGTGAGCCTGTGCAAATTTCAACCACAGAAAGGCAGTGAAGACACATTACTGAATGCAGTTAAGGAAATTATAGATTTCTGGACACAAACGGCATCAAGGTCTTTGGGGAGAGAATGAGAACATTGTATTGAGATTGAGCATCAGTCATGATTGTACTGTATGGCAGAGCAGCATCAAAGGGTCAAAGATTCTACTGTTCCTATTTTCTACGTTTCTATGAATCTTTGATTTGATCCGCTGCAGTAGCACTTTGGTCCCCAAGTCCGTAGGTTATAGTTGTAGGTTTCACTTGAGCATTAAATCTAAGTTTAAACGTCAAAGATCAGTGCTGTACTGAGGGAATGATGCCTTGTCAGAGGTGCTACTTGCGACGAGGCTTAAAACTAAAACCAGCGTCATCTCGGTGAGGTGGGCAAGAATGACTCAATAAAAAAAGACACAATGTGCTGGAGTAATTTAGCGGGTTAGGCAGCAACCCTGGAGGACATGGATAGGTGATGCTTCTGTGCCTTGGGTCGCAGAAATTCCCATTTCTGATATTACACACATTTAGCCAGGAAAGGCTGATTGATTGCAGAACTTATAGATGGCCATGAAACTCCACAGGTTCCCAATGGACGTCTGACAAATGATTGGCAGATGTTTCTATCACAAATAATAGCAGATGATAGCAGATGTTTCTATCATAAGGCAGATCAGGTGGTTGAGTATATTTTTTAGATCATGGGCCCATTTCTCACCTGGAATTCACAACGTCCCATTTTAGATTTTAGACTTTAGAGATGCAGCGTGGAAACAGGCCCTTCGGCCCACCGAGTCTGCACCAACCAGTGATCACCCCATACACTGCACTATGATACAAACCAGGGACAATTTACAATTTTTACCTGTCAATTATCCTAAAAACCTGCACGTCTTTGGAGTGTGGGATGAAACCAGAGCACTTGGAGAAAACCCACACGGTCACGGAAAGAACAAACAAACTTCCATACAGACAGCACCCATAGTCAGGATCGAACCCAGGTGCCTGCCGCTATAAGGCAGTGATTTTACTGCTTGCCCACTGTGCCACCCAGGTCTGGACCCTTTTCCAGTCAGATTCACTTTGCGTTTTGTTCAAGAATAAACACTATTCTGTGCCAAAAGTCACACCAACACCTCTACTTCCTCAGCCGTTTGACCTGTCTCCAACGTCTCTTACCAACCTGTACAGATGCACCATTGAAAAGCATCCTATTGGGAGGCATCTCAGCTTGGTTTGCTAACTACCTGGCCCGACCTCAAGCAATTGCAGAGTTGTAAATGTAGCCCAGTCTTTCACACATCCTCCCATCCACACCTCACACTGCCTTGGGAAAGCACCCAACATCATCAATGACCATTTACATCCTGATCATTCCCTTTGTCTCTTCTCCCCCATCAGGCAAAAGATGTCAAAGTCTGAAAGCACGTACCATCAGATTCAGGAAGAGCTTCCTTCCTGCTGTTATCAGAACCTATAGGTGTCGTCCGATCTCCCTATCTACTTAATTGCTGCTCTTGCACTTTTTTTAATCTACCATTTCACTGTAACTGTACCCCTATAAAACTGTTACATTACATTCTACAATCTGGTATTTTTCTCTTTATATTGTATATGGCTTAAACTGTATGATTTGATTAAACTATGATTTGACTGGATGGCAAGCAAGCAAGCTTTCCTTTGTATCTTGGTACATGTCACAATGATAACCCAATGATGGTAGGGTCTGGTCTGGTCTGGTCTTCAGGAGGGAATTGGTTCAATAAATGCAGAAGAAAGAATTGCCAAGCTATGCAGAAACGGCTGAGTGGTGAAATTAGAGAGTAATTTTGTTAGAAAGCTGGCATGAACACGATGGGCCAAATGGCCTACTTGCTGCTGTAACCATTCTACGATCACGATAAAATCAATTGAAAGTGTCTTTTGCCGTATAATTTGTGTATGTAATCAGGACAGAGGCGGTTCCAAGCCAATGTAAATGGATAGAGTTTGTGGACCACTTCCGTTACCTTCCCTATGGCACTTCTAAAAGGTGTCATTGCTATCTACATATATATATATAAATACAGAGGCAACAAGATGTAACTGATTCAATGCACAAGAGCAGATGGTTACCCTGTGCTAAAATTAATCACTGATGACGTCTTGTGTGTCCATTTGAGTGTTCACTAACTGCATTAGATCTGTGTTAGCATGTTACTGTAAATTAGTAATGACAGATGTCAGCACCAAAGGAAAATCCACTCTTAGCAGGGGTATGTTTTACAAAGGAGATCCTTTCATCTGAAGTGCTACAGATGCCATTAGCTCCCAGTCTTTGCTCTCATGCTTTATGTTGTTCGAACCACTGGTCAGTGCTCAGCATAGGAGGAGACATTTTGTAGATAATTTGCCAGAGACTGCAGGTAATTCTGTGATTGAATGAGGGATAAACATTATCCAGAAGACCAGCATCTTCTTTGATTTTGTGCCAATGTGATTTGATATTGTGCTACTTAATTTGTGCCAAGGAGTCTTTACTGCCCACGTGAGAGGGCAAATGGAGGCTTGGTTTAATATCTGATATGAAATTAGCAGATGACAATAGGGTGAACTCCAATCAGTATTGCAATGTGACTACAGCCTCAGTCTTGACCTTAAGATTTAGTTTCATTTTTAAATTTAAGATACAGCGCAGAAGCAGGCCTATACCACTCATAATTTTGGACACCTCTGTCTGGTACCCCTCCAACTTCTCCACTCTAATCTCCATTCCACTCTCATCTTGTAACTGAAACACTCCCTCCCAGGGAACGTACAGTAATACAGTGTGGAAACAGGACCTTCAGCCCAGCTTGCCTACCCTGACCAATATGTCCCATCTACACTAGTCTCACTAGTGTCGATGGGGCATGTTGGTCAAGGTCAGCAAGTTCTCTAACTTTAGATAGCCCTTGCTTTCTCCTCCTTCCCCTTCCCAGTTCTCCCACTAGTCTTACTGTCTCAGCCTACATTCTATCTTTGGCCCTGCCCCCTCCCCTAGAATCAGTCTGTAGAAGGGTCTCAACCCGAAACGTCACCCATTCCTTCTCTCCATAGATGCTGCCTCACCCGCTGAGTTTCTCCAGCATTTTGTATCTACCTGTGCCGAAACCCTTCTTGACCACCCTATTTACCTGCGATGCCACTTTCAAGGAACAATGTACCTGCACTATGCGATCCCTCTGCTCTACAACACTCCCCAGAGCACCTGCCATTCACTGTGAAGTTCCTGACCTGGTTTGACTTCTCAAAATGCAACCCCTCGCAGTTATCTGTATTAACCTCCCTTAACCATTCCTCAATCCACCAGCCTAACTGATCAAATTCCTGCTGCAATTTGTGATAACTTTCTTCACTATCTACGATGCCATCCACTTTGTGTCATCTGCAAACTTGCTAATCACACCTTGTACAATCTCCTCCAAATTGTTGGTGACATCCTTGTGATTTTTGCACCCTCTCCAGTACATTCGCAAGTTTCCTAAAGTGTGACACTGCACCCGATATTCCAATACATTATAATTCTGTACCATAACTTCCCTCCTTGTCTGTTTTATGTCCTGGTTAATGAAGGCTGGCATCACCCATGCTTTATTTTGTAAACCAACCTATCTACCGGTACTGCCATTTTCAGGATTCTTTGGACTTTGGACATCTAAGTCCCTCTGTTCCTCAATATTCCCCAAAGGTCCTACCTGAAAAATTGTGTTTGTCCTACCCTTAGTTGACCTCTCGCAATACATCACCGCATTTTTCAAGATTAAATTCCATCTGCCATTCCTCTGCCCAATCTACCAGCCGATCAATATTGTTCTGTAATTTGAGATTATTCTCCTCACTGCTTGCAACACCATCAATTTATTTGTGGCATCTACAAACTTATCATGTTGCCCACGTTAACATCAAATTCATTCATAACATAGCAAGTATAAAGGGCCCCACATGATCACTGCAGTGCACTACTTGTTGCAGGTTCCCACTGATTAAACTAACCCTCCACTATCACGCTGCAAATCCTTTTACCAAGCAAATTTTGAATCTGATTTTCTTTAGATCCCATGTCCTCTAACCTTATGGACCAGCCCTCCATATCAGATCTTGTCAAATGTCTTCCTAAAGTCCATGCAGACTACATCAATTGTACTTTGTAACCTCTTTGAAAAACCCAATCAAATTAGTCAGAGGCATTGATACCTCCACATGAACCAATTAACCAAATCTATCTCTGCATTATACAGATGGGCAGTTAAACTAACCTGTGCTTGTTGGTAATTAAACATTTAAAAAAAAACTCAGGTGCTGCAAATCTGGTCCTGACAAAGGTCTTCAACCTGAAACATTACCTGTTTTACTCTCTCCACAAATGCTACCTGACCTGCTGCGCTCACCATGGTTGGTTACCAGCATTAGACAAATGCAGAGTAATCAACAAGAAATAAGATTTCTTTCAGGGCGGCACAGTGGTGTGGCTGAGAGAGCTGCCTCCTTGCCAATACAGTGACCTGTGTTCAACCCTGACATCCGGCACTGTCTGCTTGGAGTTTGCACGTTCTCTCTGTGTCTGCATGCGTTTCCCCATGGGGTTCTGGTTTCTACTGAAAGATGAGCTAGTAATTATCTTCCATAAATCACCCCTCACCGCAACTAAATGGCAAATGAATTAAAGGGAATTTTAAGGAGATGCGAGAGAAAATAAGTTGTGTGCCTGCCTGGATATAAAGAGAAAGGAGATGAGACAGAATTGCATGGATTGGCAAAGGCCCAATGGTCTGAAAGGCCTCCTTCTGTGCATAGCAAATAAGTCATTGATAATTATATCGGCACCTTTCAAATCCTTAGATCATCCCAACATTCTTCCCAGCCAATGCTGTTGCTGTTGTCGGGGTGGTTTTGTGCACAGTGATGAGATAAATAACCAATTAACATGCTTGCTTTTTGAATAATAGTGGTCAGGCAGCTTTTAGATTCATCTGATTAAGTAGTTTTGTTTAATATCACATCTCATAGATGGTTGGTACCTCTGCAGCACTCCCTCAATTCCTCCCTGAAGTTCTGACCTATGTTATGTGGTGTCTTCTTGCACTGGGGCTTTAGGTAAGGCTAACAAGTATTTTTATGCAGAGCATTTGTCATAACATTCCAGAGCAGCTGCTTCTCACACCAGTAGAATATCTACTTCAGCAAAAAGTAGATCATGAGGACAATTAGGTGATAAGAACATCCCAGCAAAGAGGATTAGTGGAGAGGCTCCAGTGGAAATGTCTGCAAACTCTCTGTAGTTATCTTGCTTCACCCGTAGCTCTGCCTGTTATGAACACCCGGACCACTTGTTATTTTCAGTCCCATGCACAAGTAACCACTTCAAAGCACATCCATGGTGCCCCATTAATGGCTTCCTGATCCATGCATCCCCCAATGACAGCAAGTAGTTCTTCAGTTCTCATGAAATCAATAGGGTTAAACTGGTTAGACTTCATCTGTCCCCCAAACATATCATTGTTTTCATTACAATGTGGCCTCTGTACCACAAAGTAATGTATTATATACAAAATACTTTGAGACATTTCTGAGAAATGTTCTGGGCATCATATAGATTGATACATCTTTAAGTCTTCCCAAATACATTATGCCGTGCTCCTATTATGGTGAAAATTGTACTTAATGTTTTTTTGCTAAGTTCGCCACAGTTGGTCAACATAGGTTGCCACAGTTAGACTTTTGTACCAAGTGGAAGCTATTCCACTTTCCCATCCTCCAAGGCAGGTGAGGAATGTGAGGGTTACCATTTTGGATGGAACAAAAGAAAAGCAGAGTACTCTCTAAATGGATTGAGAGTCTAGAATGGTGAGGGACAGAGGGATCTGGGAACATGAATCACAGAGACAACACAAAATGCTGGAGTAACTCAACGAGACAGGCAGCATCTCTGGAGAGAAGAAATGGGTGACCTTTCGGGTCAAGACCCTTCTTCCGACTGAAGACTGAAGGGTCTCGGCCCAAAACGTCACCCATTTCTTCTCTCCAGAGATGCTGCCTGTCCCACTGAGTAACTCCAGCATATTGTGCCTATCTGCGATTTAAACCAGCATCTGCAGTTCTTTCCTACACACTGAATCACAGAGAGTTAGGATGCAAGGACAACAAGTAATTCCAAAGGCAAATGGGATATTGGAGTTTATTGCATGGAGTACTGAGTATCAATGCAAGGATGTCTTGTTGCAACAACTCAGGCATATCTGAGACCACACCTGGGGTATTGTATACAGTTTTGGAATTCTTGCGTAAGAAGCAATATAGTTGCATTTAGATACTTCAGAATGATTCACTTGGAGATTTGGATGAGAGATCACCATGAGAAAAGATCGACCAAGTTGTGTCTATATTCATTGGAGTTTAGAAGAATGAGAGAGAAAGTTATTGAAGCAGTAAATGTTCTGAAATGGCTTGGCAGGGTGGGTGATAAATGTTTGTTTCTACTCATGGCAGAATCTAAAACCAAGTTGCGCTATCCTAGAAAAAGATAGAAATGAGAAGAAATTTCTTCTCTCAGAGGTCGCTAATGTTTGTAATCCGCTACACAGAGACTGGTCGAGGCTGAATCATTGAAAGTATTCAAAGAACAGCCATAGCAGAGCAAGCCTGAGGGGCTGTGTGGCTTATTCCTGCTCCTGCTCCTGATGTGCTTATGGGGACATTTAAAGATTAAGTTAAATGTGCTACGTTAACGCCATATTATAAATTTATCAAAGATGCTATTGAAAGCTTTTTTCTCCCTGGTGATTAGATGTTTGGTGATCTAAATTGCTTGTTCTCTGAGCGTTGTTCTCCAGAAATGCCCTTCACAGGCATCTTTTCTGAAGTTCACCAGTTGTTCACTTAGTTTTCTCCGTCTTGTGGTCACTCCTGGTATGAACAAGGTCTCCAGTGGGGGGCACCACATCCCCACTGTCAAACAACCACTACAAGAACACTTGATACCTTAATAGCAGTCCTGTGTAAATAAATGATGAATCCCAGATGCTGGAACAAATCCAAGGCTAATAACCACCAGAGCTAACAAAATACTTTGGATCAACTGTTGATTGTTTGCAAGTGGTGTAGGCATTCTGTTAGAGTAAAATCATTGGATTTAAAGCCTGCAGGATTTAATTTCCTGATAGTAAAGTAATCTTGTTTCAAATTGACCAACTAACAACACATGAGGAACACTAGGATACAAAAAGTAATACGTCATCTGGCCGAGTTATATTCAGCAGCTAAACCCCAGAGAAGTGTTTCTGCCTCAAGAGCAGGTGACGTTATGAGCTGCAGAAATATTGCCAGCCCTGTTCTCGAAGGACTAACTATCACAGGCAAACAATCACAGGCAAACTAGCCCCCAAATTCCCAGACACATGCTGATCTCACCTCCCCCCGCTGATGTTGTGTTTGTGGCTGCTCCTTATACTGACATTGCAATAAATATTTAAAGTTGTTGCTCAGAAGGCCGGGAGGGGTTTGGCATTAACTAAAGGGAGAATTGACTGGGGAGTGGGATAATGGCGCCTGGGCAGAGGAACACAAACTAGAGGAAAGAACACAGAGCGCTGGAGTAACTCAGCAGGTCAAGCATGGACACAAAGTGCTGGAGTCAGCAGGCCAGGCAGCACCTGTGGAGAACATGGGTAAGTGGCATTTCAGATGGAGACCCTTCTCCAGACTGTCCCGTCTGAAGAAAGGGCTCGACCCAAAATGTCACCTGTCCGTGTTCTCCACAGATGCTGCCTGGCCTGCTGAGTTACTCCAGCACTTTGTGTCTTTTTGTGTATTAACCAGTAACTGCGGTTCCTTGTTTCTACAAACCAGAGGAAATTGAGGTGCTGCATTTTAGCCGCGACACTCACTCTCAGAGGAAGCTGAGATACTTCAGGAACAACAAGCTCTTTTTCACACTGCAACAGATCCATCATATTGTACAGTGGCAAGGCCGTCACCATGGCAACAGTCTCCCCAGATATTCACCAGACTAAAAAAAATTGTTTTAACCCTTCGTCAACCCATCCATTCTGAGCACCATCCAATCCCAGATTCAATACCTCAAACCAACTAGCCTACTTGAAACAAGCATATCACACTCATCTCATATGAAACCATTGACACGAAGGGTCTCGACCTGAAACGTCACCCATTCCTTCTCTCCAGAGATGCTGCCTGTCCCACTGAGTTACTCCAGCTTTTTGTGTCTATCTTTGGTTTTCACCAGCATTTGCAGTTCCTTCTTACACATATGAAACCATACCTTAATCTGTCCTGGTTCTGACACTACACTTTTCAATTACATAATATATTTAACATAGCAGAACATTTGCAAATGCATTACAAAAATAGGACCAAAGTCAGGCCAAGCCATTAAGGCAAAAACTAGACCAGATGGTCAAAGCTTGACCAATGTGCAAAGTTTTAAAGAGTAATAAAACAGAGGTGGAAAGGTTTCAGAAGGAAATTCTAAGCTTAGAGCCTTGGTAGGTCAAGGTACCATGGTCAATATTAGAATGATTCAATTCTACAACGAGCAAGAAGCCAGAATTAGACGCGAGCAGTTATCTGCCAAGTGATCTTAAGGAATACCGCACCAGTGATTTCAGATCAGAAATCTCTCAACAGCAATTCACACTCTTCTAATGTGTCAATACTACCCAGCAAACCTTTCACAACAGTCGACCAAAATTCCAGCAATTGTTCACCATCCTCCCCCTCCAAGATACATTCCCACTCATCAACCGCCCTATTATGCAATGCCATCAAAACACTTCCCACATCTTCAAATCCAATACATCGCCCCACCACTTAACCTTAGGTCCAACATCTCCTAACAAAGTCTTTCCAAACCATCACTGAAGCAATACCATCAAACAAATCCCATAAAGATCTGTTTTTTCTAAAACTTCTTACAATCATGAAGGCACCTAAATAAACCTCCCATTTTAGATTATTAACAGTGACAAAGGTAGACAAGAATAAGGGCTCATCATCATCATCATCATCATCATCATCATCATCATCATCATTGAAAGCATCAATGGGCACAGTGCCTTACAATACTATGTACAACAGTGATTGCAACTTCTACTGAAGTGTGGATGGCCGTTGGTTCACTAGAAGCTCATTCGCCCTTTGACAGGTCTTGTTTTTGGTCCACAGCCCCCTCCTCACCTGACAAACCAGATGGGTTTTGCCACCTATCCGACCTTACAGCAGGTGGCACGGGATTACATGGTACCCGTGGCAGGGGGGATCTGCAACCTTTACAATGGCTGCACAATCCACAACTCTTCTACCCTCGAGTTTCACAATTTGAAAACCTTTATCCTTTTTGGCCTTACTCCTTACACCATGTTTTGTCCTGTCCCTCCTCTTTTCTGCGTTCTCTCCCACGCCCCTGCAAGCATTCTGAAGAAGGATCCCAACGCATAACGTCACCTACCCATGTTCTCCAGGGATGTTGCCTGATCTAGAATAGAACAGTTATTCTACAATTCTGTGTCTTTCTTTCATTTGTATAAACCAGCATCTGCAATTCCTTGTTATTACAGTTTCTATGCTGTAGTAATGTGTATTATGCATCTTGAAACTACCTTATTGACTATCAGGTGCTTAGGCTGCCTCAGGAACATTGAATACAATGTATGTATAAACCCTATTCATAGAACATGCTATATTACAGGATATATAATATTTTGAAATAAATATTGAATGTCGGAAATGTGGCGCAGCGGTAGAGTTGATGCCTTACAGCACTTGCAGCGCCAGAGACCCGGGTTCTATCCTGACTACAGGTGCTATCTGTATGGAGTTTGTACATTCTCCCCCTGACCTGCGTGGGTTTTCTCTGAGATCTTCGATTTCCTCCCACACTCGAAAGATGTACAGGTTTGTAGGTTAATTGGCTTGGTATAAGTGTAAATTGTTCCTAGTGTGTGTAGGATGGTGCTAAGGTGCGGGGATCACTGGTCAGTGCGGACGCATTGGGCCGAAGGGCCTGTTTCTGCGCCTTATCTCTAAACTAAACAGCTTTCCACCCACAACTGGTTGCAAAGCCGGACCTAGACGTTCTGTTTTGTTATCCCAAACACATCCCCACCCACCATCCCCACTGTCGACTTTCCATCCTCTGGAAGGGAGATGCTGGGCCTTTTCAGAATTGGAGGTAAAAATGTATACAGCAGGGGGTACCATTTATAATGTGGGGATTTTCTCTATTCAAGTAAAGTAAAGGAGACGCAAGCAAGAATAAGCCAAAGACCTACAGGTGTGTAGGTTAATTGGTTTGGTGCATGTGTAAAGTTGTCCCTAGTGTGTGTAGGATGGTGTTAATGTGCGGGGATCGCTGGTCGGCGCGGACTCGATGGGCCGAAGGGCCTATATCTCTAAAACTAGCATATGGTCATATATTGTCCTATACAGTGCAGTACAATTAAAGCTGCATATTGTATGTACCAACAGATTAGAGACAGTCTAATTCATCTTTTAGATAATCTATATGAAACACTGACAAACTCCAGGTTGAAACATTTACAACATCATCTGCTGATTGGATTATGGAAAATAATGTTTGTTTTTAAAAATTCTGCAATGCTCCTTGGGGCTTGTGGACAACATACAAAACAAAATATTAAAGCCTTGGGATATTATTTGACTTTGTTGGAGGGTAGCAGATTTATCAAAATGATTCTTGGATTTGAAAGGAAAATTACAATAGAGATTACCAAATCTATCCCAGAAATTCAAAGTTAATTTGCATTTCTGCAACAATATTAAACCGGTGATAATAAATCAGTAGCCCAATTTTACATGACTCCGAATAAAGATCAAGTGCTCAACAGGTCAGGCAGCATCTCTGGCGAACATGGATAGGTGATGTCGGGACCCTTCTTCAGACTGATTGCAGAAGGGGGGGGCAGGGCAGAAAGCTGGATGAGACTCAGTGTGGGACAACAACTGAGAAGTAATAGGTGGGTAGCAGGAAGGTATTGTATTGGCAGATGGGTGGACAAATGCCAGGGATGAAAAGATTAATAAAAAAGTGAGAGGTAGGGAGATAATGATAGAAGAGGTGTGAAGAGGTCCGGTAGGCGGCGCGGCTCTGGCCAGCAGCGGCCTCTGCAGCCTGTCCGCGTTTTTGTTATTTTTTGTCTGTGTTTCTGTGTAGTTTTTGTTATTTTATGTTGGGGTGTGCGTGTGGGGGGATGGGGGGTGGGTGGGGGGGGGGGGGGGAAACTTTTGAATCTCTCCCTGCACTGGAGACCCGACCTTTTCTCGTCGGTTCTCAGGTGTCGTTGAGGCCGCAACGAGGAGCGGCCTCCAACGGGAAGAAGCCGGGGACTCTGGTGCCGACTCACCGTTGCCGTCGCGGAGCTGGCCGAGACCGGAGCGGGTGGAGCGGTGGAGGAGCGCTGCCACTGCCGCTGCTGCTGCTGCTGCTGCTGCTGCCGATGCCGCTGCTGCTGCTGATGCGAAGGCTGCTGCTGCGGGTCTGCGGTCGGCTCGGACGACCCCGCGCGGCTCCCTGGAGGGAGACTGCTTTTCGGGGCTCCTGCAACGGCGAATTCTCCCGCCCGTGTTGCGGGGTCGAAGAGCTCCTGGAGCGGGGCCTAACACCATTGCCCCGCGCGGCTGGAACGGCCGCGGGACTTTGCGAGCACACACCGGGGGGCTCCAACACCAAGACCCGGTGTGCGACCTCGCACCACCCGGCGTGGCTTCAATGGCCGCGGGACAATCGCCATCGCCAGCCGGGGGCTTTGACTTTGACTCTGACATCGGGGGGGGGGGGGGGGGGGCAGTGGAGAGATAAGTTTTTTTGGCCTTCCATCACAGTTATGTGATGGATGTTTATGTTAAATGTAATTATGTTGTGTCTGGGGTCTATTTGTGTGTAATGTATGGCTGCAGAAGAAACGGCATTTCGTTTGGACCTCCAGGGGTCCAAATGACAATTAAATTGACTCTTGACTTGACTCTTGAAAAGTGAGGACAAAGGGTTACAGGTCGAATGGGAGCGGGGGGATGGGGCGGGGGTGAGTAACTGGTGTGCATTCAGGATGAGCATAGGAGAGAGGGGGGGTGGAAAGGAGGGACAGATCAGGAAGGGTAGTGGGGGGGGTGGGGGGTGGTGGTTACTTAGAATTGGGAATACAGTGCTCATACTGTTGGGTTATACAGAGTGGTGATTCTGCCTTCCTCCTTTGAGGTGAAGTATTAACCTTGGCCTGGTTTTACCATCAAGCTCTTTAATCTACACCAATTTGAATGTGAGAACAGGTTTGTGTAAGTAGGGGTTTCGATGTTTCCCCTCAGCATAACAATTCCACCCCAACAAGATGACTAAGATGAACTGCTTTAAATCCAGGGCCATCTGCACCGCTGAAAGAAAGGACAATCTGCATGATGGATAGCCTGTCAGCCCTTCCTGTCTCATTAATAGTACCCAGAACATCAATTAACCATCCCAAAGAAATTTAAAGTTGTCTGCAATTAATCATCCGAAGCTCTGCCTCCAAAAATAGCCACAGGCAATGTTGGTTAAAAATATAAATCCACACTATCCCAATGACCTAAAACCCAATCTTTGATCAGGGGGGAAAAATTATTCTCTGTATTTCTTATCAGGCGAGGTGTGTAATGATATGTGTTTGTAGATTGAAATCTATAAGGTTAGGTTGGTATTTTATGTAGATGCAGTATGTGCATATGTATGATGGGTGTTTGTAAGGGGTGAGTATGTGTACATGTGCATCTGCATCTATGTATGATTGTGTGCATTGGTGTTAGTGGGAGGGTTAAGAGGTGCTGTATAGGTGCAGGTTTGTTTGTGTATTTGTATAAATATATTTATATTAGGCTGCAGATGCATTGGATTTGAGTATGTTTGTGGTCGTATAGATATTCCCTTCGAGTATAGAAACATAGAAAATAGGTGCAGGAGGAGGCCATTCGGCCAGCACCGCCATTCATTGTGATCATGGTTGATCGTCCCCAATCAATAACCCGTGCCTGCCTTCTCCCCATTTCCCGTGATTCCACTAGCCCCTAGAATAGAAACACAGAAAATGTGTGAGAGAGAAAGAGATTGTGAGTATGTGTGTGTATGTCTGAGAGAGATAAGGAAAGAGAGAGCGTGTGTGCGGTGATTGTGTGTTTGGAGGTGGTTTGCATGTGTTCATGTGTGTGTGAATCTAAGATGGATAGCGTGGGTGGAGCGTGCAGGTAAGAGTGTATTAGTGTCTTGGTACATGAGTGGGCTCAGACATGTATATCTTATGCATGTGTTTTATGTTTTATGTTTATGTGCTTAGGGCCCAGACTTAACTCTAGCATAAAAGACAGCAGCAAACCCATGATGCAGAGCAGAGAGTGGTTGGTTAGCAGTGGCCTAAAGCAGGGGTTTAGTGTGACTCCGTATTCTGATAAAATGATGTTTTTCATATTGATTCCAACTGCATTCAGGTGAATTAAATCAGGACATCAGATATTGATATTTGATATGGACATCTTCTGACTTTGTGGACACTTACCATGAGAAAGGACACACAGGACAGTAACTTTGACTAGAGAATATCAACGAGACTTGGGATATCAGGAATGTTAAGGGGCCACACGATTGACTGCAATGGAGGAATTTGCAGGAATATCAACTGTGATGTTGCACCCATTGAATAATGAGCTTTGTGGGAAAGGTTCAGCTCCTTCCCATTTTACTGTACACAGCACCAGTGTCCAACCTGCCCTGATTTGCAAAAATATTACCTCCAAATATTCCCTGTGTTATTTCATTGTCCACACGTCTCCTCTTCCTCAGCATCATTACCTTTGACCTCCTCTCACAAACCTGTAAATAATAGATCATTTTACTTAAAGAATAATGGTGCATCTGACCTTAAGTTGCTAGGCAGTACTTCAGTTCCCTATGTTCCACTGACTCTAATAAATCACGCAAGCTTTAGCTGATATTGTTAGCCAAACCATATAATTGAATTACATCCTTGCAGCTGGCATCTGTTATTCTATATACAATCTGATATTTACTCGATAGAGAATTCACTTTGATAAATTGGGCTTCCCTCTTTTACCTATCTTTCATGCTGTGTGCAAATTCTTTCAGCATTATTCACATCAAAGCCTCGTCTACCTCTCATCTAGCCATTAGTTATAACAAAACATTTATCAATGTTGAGTTTAATCCAAGATAAAGATGCAAATGAAATTATGTTTCACCCTGTCTTGATAGAAATATGTTTTGAAAGCTTATCTCTTCCCTGATAGTGTGGATGCTTGCCGTCTCAAAATCATTTAAATTTGTTGTTTCTAAGATGGATATTGAAATCCTCTTGTCTCAGTCCATTCCAAGGTGAAACCCTGGATCTTCGTTCCAAAAAGGACATTTATTTGGGCAGAGGCTTTTTTGAGAATGGAGAAGTTTGCCACAGGGTATGAGGGAGATCAAGGTTACTGCAACAATTGACGCAAAAGTCGATAAACATTTCAAGTAGTGGAAGGCGCACTATTGTGAGGAGAAAATAGAGAACAGGACCAGCATTTGAAGTGCTCCAACAAAAAGCCAGCACGGCTTTTTGAAGCATTTGAAGTGCTCCAACAAAAAGCCAGCTCTACAGCCCTCTGTGCTCTCTCCACTCTTCAGGTGCTAGCCCTTCAATTGTCACTGAGTTTAATTACTTCCATTTCTTGCCTTGATGTTCCCTGCTAAATTCAATCTTCGATGCTGTTTAAACATGGGCTGTGGACTCCACATTTTATCTAATCTCTATATACTAGCTTTCTGTAACAACAGTTGAAAATTGTTCCAAAGACTAACCTGGATATTACTTAGCTGCAATAGAAACATAGAAACATAGAAATTAGGTGCAGGTGTAGGCCATTCGGCCCTTCGAGCCTGCACCGCCATTCAATATGATCATGGCTGATCATCCAACTCAGTATCCCGTACCTGCCTTCTCTCCATACCCCGATCCCCTTAGCCACAAGGGCCACATCTAACTCCCTCTTAAATATAGCCAATGAACTGGCCTCAACTACCCTCTGTGGCAGAGAGTTCCAGAGATTCACCACTCTCTGTGTGAAAAATGTTCTTCTCATCTCGGTTTTAAAGGATTTCCCCCTTATCCTTAAGCTGTGACCCCTTGTCCTGGACTTCCCTAACATCGGGAACAATCTTCCTGCATCTAGCCTGTCCAACCCCTTAAGAATTTTGTAAGTTTCTATAAGATCCCCTCTTAATCTTCTAAATTCTAGAGAGTATAAACCAAGTCTATCCAGTCTTTCTTCATAAGACAGTCCTGACATCCCAGAAATCAGTCTGGTGAACCGTCTCTGCACTCCCTCTATGGCAATAATGTCCTTCCTCAGATTTGGAGACCAAACTGTACGCATACTCCAGGTGTGGTCTCACCAAGACCCTGTACAACTGCAGTAGAACCTCCCTGCTCCTATACTCAAATCCTTTTGCAATGAAAGCTAACATACCATTCGCTTTCTTTACTGCCTGCTGCACCTGCATGCCTACCTTCAATGACTGGTGTACCATGACACCCAGGTCTCGCTGCATCTCCCCCTTTCCCAATCGGCCACCATTTAGATAATAGTCTGCTTTCCCATTGACACACACCCCTCCATTCCCTTTCTGAACAAAGATCTCCAGATCTCATTGATGAAAGCTTCAAATGACCAAATATTCATCAACGTTTTGGAAGAATGCTTTAGATTTCTGTCAACCTTGATATGACAAATTGGTTCCTGGTTTCACGTCAGGATGCATGATCTTCCATGTTAAAATGTTGGCATCCAATTGAGTCTATCCAACCTATTGTCTTCTTAACTAACTTAATTACATTGGCTTTCACTCTACATATAAACAAATATATGAATACGTTTATGCCACATATTCCGTTAGCTTTACCATTTGGTCCATGTTATCATTTTGTTGTGACTGTGGTGTCTGCTTCCAGGGTATAAGATCATTATTGAAGCCTCAGCTTAGACATGGTTAAAGGCTGCATTTAGCCATGTAGCATCTGGAAGCCCTGCTTAGGTTTAAAAAAAAAGAGAATAAAGAGAAAAGCATTCGTATTTAGCTGAAAGGATGTTGGTCATTCTTGTTAGAGGCCAATCACCTTAACTTTAGAAATTCCACATGGCAGCATCCAATATCAATGTCATCCCTCCTCATTGAGCCTGAAATAGGGAGGATTACAGTGATTCATTCCTTTTGCAACTCCTCTGTTAAGAATGGCATCCATGTCCAAATATTCGGGAATGGTGAGAGCAGTGTGTGCCATCCATATAATTCCCTCTGGCAAAGGTGTTATTGACAGTAACGTTAACCCGTGACCTCTTGCAGATGGAAAGACAAGGGCAATAGGGGCAAGAGAACAGCACCAACATCCTGATTTCACCGTTCCCCTTCATCATTAGTGGATCAAAAGCCTGGAGCTTGTTACCTAACAGCTCTGAGAGACTTTCATCTCCACACATATTGCAAGAGATGTTGAGGTAGATCATCACTACCAGCTCATGGACAATTAGGATTGGTCTTGAATGCTGACCTTGCAGGACACATGCACATTCCAAGAAAGGATTTGAAAAAGTCTTCCTCAATACAAAACAAAATACAATACAACAGATAGTTTGACCAAGACCCTGTTCACTCAGAGCATCACTTGCATGCTCTTCCATTCAAATCCATTTGTGATATAGGTAAAATTTCCACTCGTCAATTCGATTACTTTGTGCAAAGTGATTGTGTCCATGCATTTATCGAGTGAAACATAGACATCCAAATTCCTTTGCCCATGCAAGACTCCCCACCATTTCACTCAGCATGGTTCATTGCATTCATGAATGCTACACAAGTGAAAATCGCTGTGGAAGAATTGGTCTGAGAGGAAATCCTGTATCTTCCCTCAGTACCTTGTCATTCATTTTTTGTTACTGATAGAGTTCAAAACCGAGAGAAATGACCATCTGAACAATAGTTTATTTTTCGCAATTTTGGTCAGTGACTATGTCGGATTCATCTTAACCTTCCAATACACTTTCCAAAACTGGTCTTGAATGAATTATAGAATAATCTAAAGGAAAATAATCCTCAAGGAGGATTGTTTGAGTTCTACACAAACTGGCATCCAAACATTACATGTTATTTCTGCATGAAATGTCCACTTACACAATTTCCCCACTGGGTTATGGATAGCAAAGCTCTAACAATACTTTACCGATGGCAAATGACGTTACAGAAATAGGAAAATCATTTCTGGATTGGATCTGAAAGGGTCATTGATTATATTTCCAATTCTATTTACGTATTCTTCACCGTGATTTTGCAATGAGTGGGGGCTGGGTGTTGACCATGGAGTAAGATTCACACAAAGGTTTAATGCCTTCCTTGCTTTCCCCTTCTCTGGTGTTTGATTTTCTTCAAATGTCGAGAGGCATCCTTGTTATCCAGCAACAGAAATGGGAGATCATGCTGGCTAAATGGACAAACTTGCACAGACAGCAAACCGAGAGAAGTAAAAAGCATTACATTTAACTAACCTTTGGACTCTTCTAGAACATAGAGGTTGGAGTAAATACATGAGATTAAATTTGTTCTAAAAATATCATTGAACTTCAAAGAGTATAGCACGGAACCTTCAGCCCACAATATCTGTGCCGAACATAATGCCAAGATAAACTCATCTAATCTGCCTACAATTGATCCATACCACTTCCTTCCCAACATATCCATTGGAAAAAGCTTGGTAAATGCCACTATCGTATCTGCTTCCACCATTACTATGAAAAAAACCCAAGTAAATTAACAATGATCCTCTATTATTTTAAAAAACAGGGGTCCACAAATTGGTAGATTGGTAGAACGAATGTGCTTTTCAGGAATAGCAGAACGTTGCTCCTTGCGTCAGAAATTCATTCCATTGACTATTTAGGAAGGTCAATGCTACCAGTAAACAATGAATTTATACACCATGAATTTATATATTTGAAGGAATAACGTTATATTTTAAGGACCAGATAGTTTATGAAACAATAAGTACTATCTTGGGTTGCCTTAAATGTTCAGACATAACTGACGTAAAAAATAAACATTCTCTGGAAATGTTAAGGCTTAGATCATAAATACTTGAATTGCAATTCAGTTTACTAATTTCTGCTGATCTAGATTGCAGTGCCCTATCTGGTGGGAAAACGCCAAACTTCTTTGCATGTTTGCAACTCTAGAAGTTGCTGTCAGATTTTCTGCATTATAACATTGAATGTTGACAGCCTAGTTATTGTTTCTCATTTCTCACAATGATCGTGGACAGTCTCCGTATTCAGACTCCGTCCGACATCATCACAGCAGCTACAATGCTGAGGAAACACCCAATTCCCCTTCACCAACACAGCTCCTCCATTGGTTCCACTGCTATGGTTCATCAATAGTTTGCTACATGTACAGATGGACCAGATGGTCCTAACTGCAACTGTTCCTTTCTAACCCATTTTATGATGTGTGTACAGACCTTTACATGTTTACAGAAGGAAATACATGAGCACCATTTCTAGCAAGCCAAACACTGGGCACCAGCTCAATGCCTGTGTATACTGTGGATGCCTGTGTATTATGTTGACTATGTCATAATGAAGTCCTAAATAACTAATTGTTAAATCACATTGAACGTGCAAACTACAGCTGCAACCAACACTATACTTTCTAATTTATTTAGGCACAGTGAATTATTTAGTAAATTAAGACTTATTAAGGAGTTTAAGGAGATGAGGAGGAATTTCTTTAGAGAGTTGAATCTGTGAAATTCCTTGCCACAGAAGGCTGAGGAGGCGAAGTCAATGGATATTATTAAGACAGAGACAAACCCCCACACTTGATAGATTCTTGATTAGTAAGAGTGTCAAGGGTTATGGGGAGAAGGCAGGAGAATGGGGTTGAGAGATAAAGATAGATCAGCCATGATTGAATGGTGGAGTAGACTTGATGGGCCGAATGGCCTAATTCTGCTCCTATAACTTATGAACAAGAAGACGGCACAGTGGCACAGCTGGTAGAGCAGCTGCCTCACAATACCAAAGACCCGAGTTCATGCCTGACCTCTGGTGCTGACTGTGTAGAATTTGTACATTCTCCCTGTGACCGCATGTGTTTCATGATCTGGGTGCTCAAGTTTCGTGGATGCCTCGCAGCGGCTCGTACGAGTAGCGGTAGGTACTCGGGAAATCCGGTAAACTCGTGACGTTTTTTCAACACTGTGAAAAATGTCCACGAGTAAAAAAATACTCGTGATGAATAAAATTGTTACTTTTTACTCGTACGAGCCGCCACGAGACATCCACGAACTCCTACGGACCCGCTACAGACATTCTCTGAGTTCGAATCAGCGGAAAATGCGGGAGAACTCCTCAATTACCTCGTACTGTGGGACAGGCCCTTAACCTCAAAGCACCCCTCATACATCACAGGATTTATTGTCTCTGAACTTATTGTGGTGACTAAATTGCCTGGCAAAGGATACTCAGCTCTGGTGGCTGAGTGGCAAAGATGTATTAGCCGAGGATTATAAAATGTGTAAAGAATTGAAAGGATTAAATTTGAAAGTACAAACCTAACATCAATTTATAAGGAACGCGCAGATTTTTGCAAGAGTTCCGTTGATCATATATTCTGCTTTACCTCCAGGATGTGGTAAAGAATAATCACAGCCAGATGATATTTTCACATGGCTGGCTTCAACGGAAATTAAAATCCAGAGAGATCTAAAAGGGGCTGCTGCTGCTGCTGACTACAATCATGCTTACATTGTAACGGAGAGTCGAAACGAATCCCTGTGTTTGCAACCACTTGAATTTTAACTAAGTATAATTAAGGGGGTACAGAATTTTTAATAACTTGCAATGGGAATATTCACCTGAAATGTTGGGAGGGTTTGTTTGACAGCAATTCATTGTGTACAGAACCTAAGGAGTGCTTTAGATTTCTAATGAAACCTTCTCATCAACTTTAGTCACATTTCAAGCACAAAATGAATCATCGCGGTTACTGTTAATCCAGGCATGTACCCAGGAGGCAGCAGATTGCACAAGTGGGAGCCGGAGACAGAGTTTGCCACATTTAACCAGAACAGTGAAATTCTGCTTCAGATCAGGTTATTTTGATGTGGTTTACTGGGCATTCAGCAAGGTGTTTTCAGACGGTGATTCAGGCTGTGGGTGGGCCACATATTAATTAGTTTAAAACTTCAGTAGTTGCTAGAGGTCCGGAAAACATCTGCTCAACGTCAATACCTGTGCCAGATTTTACCATTAGTTCATTTTGAAGTCCCTCCATTTTTTGCCTCAGGCGTATCCATGTGGCCATAGATGATGGACCATGGACATGATGCATGTGATGGGAAAACTTCCAGGATAAAATGTGATTTGGGGGCTAATCTTCAACAAAGAAAGATGTTCTTCCTCACTGACAATTTGATATTATTCACTCCAATGGAGATGGCACAAAATGCTGGAATAACTTAGCGGGTCAGGTAGCATCTCTGGAAGGAATAGGTGATGATTCGGGACGTTACCCTCATACCGACCCAAAACATCACCTATTCCTGTCCCCCTGACCCGTTGAGTTACTCCAGCATTTTGTGTCTATCTTCAGTGTAAACCAGCATCTGCAGTTATTTAGTGTAGGAAGGAACTGCAGATGTTGGTTTAAATCGAAGATAGACACTAAAAGCTGGAATAATCAGCGGGACAGACAGCATCTCTGGAGAAAACGGCTAGATGACAATTCAGTTCGAGACCCTTCTTCAGTCTGAAGACGGGTCTCAACCCGAAACATTACAGATTTATTTTCTCCATAGATGCTGTCTGATCCGCTGAGTTACTCCAGCTTTGTGTCTATCTGCAGTTCTTTCCTGCAAATAGAATATGTAGCTGCCAAAGAATGGGAGTGCCCATGCTGCGTCAGCTGAACAGGCCAAAAGATATTTTCCTGCATGCTCTTTTCTTCTTCATTTTGAAATTCTTCAGAATTTCCCATCCATAATTTTCAAAGGAGCTGTGTGCCGTTTATTATCCAGGTCTTGCTGCATTTGGATGTGGATTTGTGAGTGGTGCTGAATATCGTGCAATCATCAGCGAGCATCCCTAGTTCTGACCTTACGATTGAAAGGAGGCCATTGATGAAGCAGCTGAAGATGTTTGGTCCCAGGTCACTGCCCTGAGGAAATCCTGCAAAGTTGTCCTGTGGCTGAGAGGATTGACCGCCAAACACCGCAACCATCTCTCTTTGTACTAGGTGTCAATCCCAATTCCAACCAACACTCTAATAAAAACCAATAACTTAATGTGTAGGTTCATACTGACGATAGACACAAAAAACTGGTGTAACTCAACCAGTCAAGCACCATCTCTGGAGAAAAGGAATAGGAGGCGTTTCTGGATCGAGACCCTTCTTCAGACTGAAAGTCCGAGGAAAGGGAAATAAACAATATACACGGTGATATAGAGCAAATGAATGAAAGATATGCAAAAAAGGAACGATGATGAAAGAGACGGGCTGTGGGATAACTTCATGTTGCCAATGCCTTCCTCTTGAACAATTTAAACAGCATGACCTTCCTAGCATTTACAATTTTTGTGCAGAGAAAGTTATTTTGTATTGATCGATAGTATTATCTTTTTTTATTTTAATGCTCTGGCCTAATTACCCTGGTTTCTTTTAAGGAAATAGCAAGCATTTATTGCTCAATAAAACGATATTGAATGTGTTCATCAAATTTGCTACCGTTCAGACTTGAGCTAATCTGGCCTTTCTGATGCAGCTAAATGTCCATCATAATTTGTAATGCTTGCCATTATTTAAAAACTCCTTAATAATAATAATAATAATAATCTTATTTATATAGCACATTTTTAGTCAACTTGCATTGACCCCAAAGTGCTTCACATAATTACATTACATTTACACACAGGCAAAGGTGGGTGAAGTGTCTTGCCCCAAGGACACAACGACAGTATGCACTCCAAGCGGGATTCGAACCGACTACCTTCCGACCAGCCGAACACTTAGCCCATTGCACCATCTTTCACCCGCAGTAGACTGTAACAATGTTTGTGACATGAACACTGGTTTAACTTTCGTTTAAACTTCAATCACTCTTGCTAAACTCTCTTCATCTCATATTCTAAAGACGTGCAGGTTTGTCGGTTAATTCGCTTCTGTAATTTGTCCCCAGTGTGAACTAGTGAACAGCTGATCGTCGGGCCGGCGTGGTGGACCAGAGTCTTTTTCTCCTCATATCTCTTAACTAAACGTTGACAAAACCTTTAAATATGTAAACTATATAAAGATCCACATGCCTTCTTAGATGCACACCATAGATTATATCTGATATATCAGGATTATATATCACCCAACCATGTTCTTTTTCCCTATCAGTCTAAATCACTGTCAGTTTGAACATGACATAACATTGGTGTAATTGCATTGCTCCTTCATTCGGAAAGAATCTTGAGATCATGAAATGCATTACATGAATATAATTCCTTCCCTCCCCTCCTTTCTTCCTTTACTTTTGCTCCCCTTTCCTCTCAAACTTGTTTTGTCACACAGTGAGATCATGTCTAGTCTGTAACCTAATTCCATCTGTCCTTATCAGTTCACATAAATCTATGGTCTCAGATCTATAATTATCAATTGGCTTAGCATCAACAGCAGACACTCTTTCATTTCCATGCACTATTCTGCTGGTGATGTTCTTAAGATGTTAGGTGCCTCTGCCAATTTTAGCACAACACAGTTCCATAAAGGCAAGATGATAATAATTGATGTTTAAGTATTCATTGGCTAGTACGCCAGGTAGAAATTGCCTGTTATTCTATGAAATAATGGTACAGGATTCATCCTTGCTACTGAAAGCTCATTTTCTCTCTTTCCCAGTTTTGACTTTGAGCTGTAACTTTAACTCTTGTTCCTCTTTCCACAGATACTGCCTGACCTAATCAGTGTTTGCAGCATTTCCTGTTTTAATGTCAAGATCTTTGTTGCCCACCCAAGTGCACAGATGAGCTCCATGGAATTTTACAATCTGTAAAGTTTTCATCCAACTTCATAAAATGATCAAAACAGTTAAATAGTTATAAAAATGTTATAACATTTTATAAATGCGATAAGACCATGAGAAAAATAAAGTTGCAAACCAGTCATATAGGTGCCCCATGTGAAAAAAAATCATATATTATAATATTTGATGCTTTTAGGTCTTTAAAAAAGATAGGAAAACGGAAAGTGAAAGAGGGGCATGTTATTGATGAAAATTATTTCCAATATTGCAAGAGAGGTTGCATGGAAAAGAAAGCAAACAGGTCAATAGTTGGCTGTGAAGATTTGAGATAGACATAATGGGAATTATCTACAGAATTCCAGATAATAGTAATAAGTAGCAGGATGTATTGATTCAAAGAATAGAGAGCAGGGTGGCAAAACTGGAACTGTTTCAAAGGGAGCCTTGAATATTTTGTTGGAGATGAGCAGCATTGCTCATCTGAAAGGAGTGAATTACTTGCGGCTTAGAGATACAGTGTGGAAACAGGCCTTTCGGCCCACTGAGTCCACGGCGACCATCAATGTCCCCGTACATAAGTTCTAATTCCTACACACTAGCAGCAATTTACAGAAGCCAATTAACCTACAAACGTGCAAGTCTCCAGAATGCGGGAGGTAACCGGAGCACCCGCAGAAAGTCCACACGGTCACATGGAGAACGTGCAAACTCCACACAAACAACACCCATAATCAGGATCGGACCCGGGTCTCTGGCGCTGTGAGGCAACAGCTCTGTTGCACCACTGTAGTGAAGTTAATATTCTGGACCAATAATGTTTGTAACCAATAAATAGCAGGGCACACTAACTTTAGCAAAGAGACAGATTTGGTTAGTTATTAAACAGCCATATGATAAAACTCAATATTACATATGAAAATGTAAGACATTACACAGTTACTAAGAATCTAAACATTGCTATGGCTAACTTTAACATAAGGAGCTAAAAGATTCGAAATAGATCAAAGCTGTCATCAAATAAAATTGTAGATGATAAACTATACAAAATGTATTTAATTTTAAGAAATACGTGTACAAAAAAACCCCATATATTCTCATAAAGTGCAGGGACAATGTAGCAAATAGTGCATCGTGAACTAAAGAAATGAGAGATACCAAAACACTAACATTCACAAACAACGCGATCTCTTGTGTATGTCCAAGGGTTTGGGAGTGATATAAAGATCAACGAAGGAAGACAAAAAAATAAAGCAGTGAAACAGAATATAGAAAGTCTTTTGTGAGAGCTCTAAAAATCAATACGGAAAGTTTGAGAAAAGAATGGATATTCAAAGATAATGTGTGCTCTTTAAAAGACAAATTAGATAATATCACCAATAAATACAATACATGGAAACAAAAGAGACGGAATAATTACACTGTCTCATTCTTAGTAATGGAGGTAGAAGATGACAAATCGGATATTCTCAGGGAAATAATAATAAGGAATGATGTTCAATATCGTTAACATAACCAAGGAAACAGCAATATTTAAAGAAATTAAAGCACTAAACATTTACTTATCTCGAAGATAAACTATTTCCCAGCTGATTTCAAAGGGATGACGCAAGGAAATTGCAGATACCTAATCCACTGAAGCTTCTTAATTCAGGATTTTTGTCTTTAGATTAGGAAATAGCACATAATTTAGAACATAGAATATAGAAAATACGGCACAGGAAAAGGCCCGTTGGCCCACGATAGTTATGCTGAATATATTGCCAAGTTAAACTAATCTCCTCAGCCTGCATGTGATCTGTATTCCTCCAATCCCTGCACATCCATGTACCTATCTAAAAACCACTATCGTATTTGCCTCCTCCACCGCTCCAAGCACTCAGCAATCTCCGTATAAAAAAAACTTGCCCTGCACTTTTCTTTTAAACTCTTCCCTCTGCCCTTCGATATTTGACATTTAAAACCCTCGCCCTCGCCAAAGCTTCCACATTCTTCCTGTAATGCAGTGACTGCAAACAATACACAAAATGAGGCATAACTAACGTTTTATAAAGCAGCAACATACTTTTTTTACACTTATACGCAATGTCCTGACCAATGAAGGCAAGCGTATCATACTTCTCCTTTATCACTCTATCTACTTGTGTTGCCACTTTCAGGTAGCTGTGAACTGGGATCCCAAGATCCCTTTGCAGATCAATGCTAGTAAGCATCTAACCATCGACTGCACACTTTCCTTTAACATTCGAACTGCCAAAGTGCAACACCTCACTCATGCTTAGATTAAATTCCATCTGCCATTTCCCCGCATTAGATAACAGATCGATATCTTGCTGCACCCTTTGACAGCTTTCCTCACTTTCTGCAACTCTCTGCAAAAGATATATATATATATATATATATATATCACAAATAATCAAGGTCCCAGCATAGATCCCTGCGGTCAAAGATCTCCAGCCAGAACACCCTTCAAAAACTCCCTCTCATCTATGGGTAAGCCAGTTCTCAAACCAAACTACCAGTCACCGTGAATCCCATGCATCTTAAGTTTCTGGATCGCCATTCAATAGGAGACTTACTTAAAATATACATAGACAACATCCACTGCACCACCCTCAGTCAATCATCTTCATCAGCTCCTCAAATAACCTAATCAAGTGAAATTCTGCAGACAAAGCCATGTTGACTATTTCTAGTTATCCAATTCTCTTCTAAATGTGAATAAATCTTATCCCGAGGAATCCTCTCCAATAGCTTCCCTCCCATTGATATGAGGCTCAATCGCCTAAAATTCCTCTGTTATTTCTGTTCTTCTTCAACATTTGAACAACATTAGCTATTCTCCAGCCCTCTGGGGTGTTGCCTGTGGCTTGGGAGAATACAAGGGTTTTCATCAAGACCCCTGCAATCCTCTTGATAGCCTCCCTCAATAACCTGGGATTGAGCACTGGGGATTTATTCACCTTAATGTTTTTCCAATACCACCTCCTTCTTGCTATCAAACTGCCCTTACATATTAGAATACTCCACACCATTCTCTCTATCCTTGGTGAATACAGGTACAAAGTAATCATATAGTACCTTGCCTATACCCTCCACCTCCAAGCATAAACCCCCCCCCCCCCCCCTCTATTCTTGCTGCTATCTTCTACTCTAATTCCCCACTTGAATTATTTTCTGCCTGCAATATATATCTCAAATATCCTGTCTGATTTCATCTTCCTTACATACACTTTCTTTTGCTTTTTCATCACATTTACAGCCTCTATGGTCATCTAAGATTCCCTTGCGTTGCAATCCTCATCCCTCCTCCTTAGTGGAACATATCAGTCCAGAACCTTGATCAGCTGGTCTTTAAATGACTCTCACCTATCAGACATTGTCTTAATAACAACTGCTCCCAATTTACTCTCCCTAGCTTCTGTCTAATAATGTCGTTATCTGCTTTATCCCAATGTCGTACCTTCCCCCAAGATCACCTTATTGTCACTCCAAACCTATGGAGTTGCGATCATTATTCTCAGAATCCTCTTCCAATGAAGCACCATTCTTGATCAGTACAGGTGCCAGGGTGATGGGGTGAAGGCAGTAGAATGGGGTTGAGAGCAAAAGATATACCAGCCATGACTAAATGGAGGAGTAGACTTGATGGGCCCAATGGCCTAATTCTGCTTCTACAACTGATGGACGTAGGAAATTATGAACCAGCAACCTGGCCAGGCTCGTCTCCTAATAGAAAGTCCTGTATGGGCCCCTCCTCGAGTTAGATTATCCACATATTATTTTCAAAAACCCTCTTGGATACACCTAATAAAATGTGCCCTGTTTAAGCCTTTTGCAGCAGCAACAACATTAATTAAGGAAGCTGAGTGAGTGAAATCAAAGTGGATGGAGCACCTGTTGTGGTTGAGTTACTGGCATCTATAATTAAGGATAAAATGACAGAACACCTGGAAATATGAGCAGATCTGAGAGAATTATCTCAGGTTGGGAAAAAGCGAATAAAATCTTTAAAAAATGATTTTTGTTTTGAAGAAGTGCACAGGGGGGATATCTTCAGATGTAGTGGATTTGAATTTCCAGTTGTTCAATTAGAAGTGAAGTTTTTTTGATCGAAAGATTGATTGAAGGATGCAACATGGAAACAGGCCCTTCGGCCAACTGAGTCCACACCGTCCATCGATCACCCGTTCACACTATTTCTATGTTATCCCACTTTCGCATCCATTCCCTGCACACCAAGGGCAAATTACAGAGTCCAATTAATCTACAAACATGCCTGCCTGCCTGCCTGGGACATGGGATGTGGGAGGAAACTGGAGCACCCGGAGGAAACCCACACGTTCACAGGGAGAATGTGCAAACTCCATACAGACAGCACCCGAGATCAGTATCAAACCCGGGTTTCTGGTGCTTAGAGGCAGCAGCTCTACCAGCCATGTCACTGCATTCTTAAATGGAAACCACATCTGTAGGAAGGAGCTGCAGATGCTGGTTTACGCCGAATGTAGACACAAAATGCTGGAGTAACTCAGCGGGACAGGCAGCATGTCTGAAGAAGAGTCTCAACCCGAAACGTGTCTGAAGAAGGGTCTTGACCCGAAACGTCACCCATTCCTTCTATCCAGAGATGCTGCCTGCCCTGCATAATTACTTCACATCTGTATTGACTCTAGAACAACTGCCATTGAAAAGCAGCAGGCAATAGATATCACGGTGGGCTTAAAATTAGATAAATCTCCAGAGCCTGATGAGAGAAAAGGGAAGAGTCGGCTGTAGCCCCTGGTGGAGATTTCAAAATCTATGCCGGCCACAGGTGAGGTGGCTGATGACTGGAGCACAACAAATGTGGTAACTTTATTCAAGATGGATAGCAGGATGTGAATCTAACATCCGTGAAAGGGAAGTTATAGGGAAAGAAATATAAGCAACAGGATTCATCTATATTATAACAGCAGAAATAGTTCCATCATAGTTAGCAAGGATGATCCTGTCTGACCAAATTGATTGCATCTTTCAAAGAAGTAACAATTGTGATTGAAGTAGTCTACATGAAGCTCAGCATGGTCTTTATCAAGGTCGCACATGGGCGACTCATCCAAAAGGTTGTAGTCTGAGATCCAGAGATTCAAAATGGAAGTGAACAGGGAAAAGATGATGATGTTGAAATGGTTATTGTTATGTTTGGAAGCCAGTGACCAGTAATGTACTACAGTGCTTGGTGCTGGGAATCTTACTGTTGATTGTGTACATTAATGATTTGGTTGTGAATATAAGAAGTAAGATTAGCAAGTTTGCAGATAACATGAAAACTAATGGTGTTCTTTATGATGTGGAGGGCAGTCTTAGGCTACAGGATGGTATTGATCGGTTGGGAAGGGAGAGGTTGAGCAGGCTATGACTTTATTCCCTGGAGCACAGGAGGATGAGGGGTGGTCTTATAGAGATGTAATAGATCACGAGGGAAACAGATAGGGTAAATGAACAATTTTTTACCCAGAGTAGGGGAGACAAGAATCCGAGGACCTAGTTTAAGATGAGAGGGAAAGTAGTTAATATGGACCTGAGGGGCAACTTTTTTAACTCAGAGGGGTACATAAACAAGCTGCCAGAGGAGGTAATTGGGGCCAGTACTATAACAGCATTTAAAATATACTTGGACAGGCACATGGATAGGAACGGTTTAGATGGATATGGGCTAAATGTAGGTAGATGAGATGCTTGTATGGGGCATTGTGGTCAGCATGGACAAACTGGGCTGAAGGACCTGTATGCAGTATGACTAATTCTAAAAAAATTAAAATGTGAAATTCATTTAGGCTGGACTAAATAGGCTAGGATTAATGGATAGTTCAAGGGAGTACTGAGGAACATGTCTAATAATCTCGGATGGTGGCAGCAGAGATAGTATAGGTAATAATGGCTTACGGGATACTTCATTTCATTGTTGGGATGTAGAATATTAAAACAGAGAGGTATATGCTAGGTCCACACATAGAGTACTGTGTGCCTTTCTGGGATTGCATGGGAGAGGGTACAGAGCAGATTCGCCAGGATGTTGGATGGGATGGAATATTTAATTTATGAGGAAAAGCTCAATAAGATGGATTTGTTTTTCTTGGATCTCAGGAGGCCGAGGGGGACATGCTTGCAACACACAAGATCATGAACATGATACATTGTTCTGATATTAATGGGCCTGTCCCACTTAGGCTATTTTTTAGGCGACTACAGGCGACTAGGCTGTTGCCACGTGGTCACCGGGGTGTCGCCTGTATGGTCGTGAATAGTCTCCTCAGTCGCCCAAAGAGTCGTAGCGTCTTTCTGGTCTCCGCTGGATTTTCAATGTGTTCAAAAAATGCTGGCGACAGTGGGTTGACGCCAGGTGACGTAGGTTGTCGCCGGTGCTGACTTTGGTGAATTCCATTGGCAACTACCTACGTCAACCAGTGACAGAATTGTCTTCAGGTGTCGCCGACAGGGTCGTTGCTTGTTGTAGCTTGTCGCGGGTGGACATAGGATGATTTTGGTTATCATAGGTTGTCGCCTGTGTGGTCGTAGGTTGTCGTAGGTGAACGTCCTGGATCGCTGGTTGTTGGTAGCTTGCCGTAGCTTGACGTCGACTAGGTGGTAGGTTGTTGTAGTTTGTCAGAGACATTGTCGTAGGGGGGTCCAGTTGCCTGTTTTTCGGCGACCTGTTACGCCAATGACAGTCGCCGGCAGTCGCCTAAGTGGGACAGGCCATTAAGCATTTTATTCCCCAAAGCAGAACCGTCAAAAACTAAAGAACATGGGTTTCAGGTAAACTATTAAGAGGGGATCCAAAATGGATTTATTTTACCCGGAGTGTGATTGGAATTTGGACGCAATTCCCAAGGGCATAGTGCAGACTCTCATAATACAGCACCTCCCCTAGTTACAGGTGACCTGACCTATGGAAATCCAACTTTACACAAACTCTCCCACACATTTCTAAAGCATTTTTCAAGACAATAAAATGTTTTACGGTGTTCATTAATACTTGCATTCCGTATATATTGCATTAGTTTCATTATGGCTAGTGTTAGGTTGAATATGTGATGAAATGTCAGAATTATCAAGTGCAAGTAGAGTGATACGTTACATATTGCTATAGAAAACAGATGTTTCAGTCCTACAGAAACATCGGCTTATGGACGGCTCTCAGGAAGGGAATCATTACATGACACATGGACTGTCTGTATTTAAGATGTATCTGGATGTGCAACTGACAACAGAAGCCAATAACATAGAAGACAATAAGATAAATGTGGAGGTTGATTAAAGATACAAACAAACTATATGGCTGGCATGGATGCAATGGGCCGAAGGGCCTGTTTCTGTTCTGTATAATTTTAACTCTATAAGTAAGCATATATCTTAAATAAAGTTCAATATCATGGAGTAGTCAACAAATTATTGACTTAGTAAAGATATTGATCACCGAGTTTAAGACCAAAAGTGGGGGATATGAAATTTCTACTTCACTACAGGCACGTGACTGGCTGGCTGTGCTCCACAAAGATCTGTACAATGGCCTGAACTATTCACAGCAATTCATAACAACCTAGATAGCACAAGAGGTCATACATCAGTGTCAATGACACAAAGACTTGTCGCTGCGTAGTGGAGAAGGCAACATAGAATTACCAAGGGGCAAGTGGGCAAAATCATATCCAATGGAGTTCACTGCAAGTATGGGGGAAGTCATCATCTTGAAGCTATGAGGAATAGATCCAGGTATCTTTGACTCGTGAAAATGTTAACGCATTGGGGCTCCAAGGAATGGTCGTGATACAAAGGAACAAAATAAACATAAAACCTGATGAAATGTTAGCATATTTAAAGGACCAGAAAATAAACGGGAGAGCATTTTTTTACAAAGCCGTAAACTACGTCTGGTTTATAATGTGTTATTCCCGCCACTGCATTGTAAGAAGGATATGTTGACCTTGGAAAGAGTGCAAAGGAGATTCAACAAATCATTACCCATGCACCAAGTGATATATTATGAAGAGATTACATAAACCAGGCTTGTATTCTCTGGAATGTGAAAGGTCAAAGGGTGATTTAATTGAGATATGGTTTTAGGATTTTGACATAATTGAGAGAGTGGACAGAGACAAATATTTTCCATTGAAAGGAAAAGTCAAGAGCAAGCTATTTATACTGCTCTGGTTTTTATATTAAAGCAGTACCATGCCATGTAGGAGATATAGAATAAAGAACGCTAGACATTACAATACAGGAACAGGCCCTTCAGCCCAAAATATCTGTGCAGAACATGATGTGAAGGATAAACTAATCTCATCTGCTTGCAAATGATCAATATCCATCCATTTCCTGTATAACCATGTACAGGGTACTTAGCTAAAAGTCTCTTAAAGTACCATTGCACCATGTTAATTGTACATTGTTAATTGTACCATTCCTGGCAGCACATTCCAGACACCCATCAACCTCTGGGTAAATTACTTGTCCCGCAGCTCCTTTAAACTTTCCCCCATTCACCCTAAAGCTATGGTCTGGAATCTTTGACATTTCTGCTATGGAATTCTACTATGGACATTCCTGTCAATGCCTTTCATAATGTTCTATACTTCTAACAAGTCTTCCATCAAACTCCTGCATTCCAGAAAAAACAGTTTAAGTTGGCCCAACCTCTCCTTATAGACAATACCCTTATTTATTCATTCAAAAGACCGAGGACATTCTGAGGGTTTTTTTCTACGACAAGGGATGTAATTGATGCTATGACTTAAATAACTTAACTTCTAATCTTAAGTTAGCCAAGGATATTAAAAGATGGCATCAAGGTGGACTGGGGTTCAGGACTATGGGTGTCGGGGTTATGGAGAGAAGGCAGGAGAATGCGGTTAGGAGGGAGAGTTAGATCAACCATGATTGAATGGGAGAGTAGACTGGATGGGCCAAATGGTCTAATTCTGCTCCTATGCCTTATGACCTTATGAATGAGAACTTTGGTATAAAAATCCGTGGAGATGGCATTAAATGACAGACCAATCCCAAGGCCTTGAATGGATTGTTTCTGTTCCTCTGCCCTTCCTAGTTCTTTCCTTCCATTAACATGCCTCAATGTCTCTCATGTCCTTACAGTAACTAACAAAAACACACCTCACTACCATCGCTGGGCCGTGACGATAGAATTTCCCATCAATTGACCTTTAAACAATGAATGAAAGGCATGAAACAAAACACTGGCAAGGGAGCAAGTGTCTAATCATTACTTCTCGGTGTGTTTCAGATTCTGTGCACAACTCGTCTGGAGAAACTTTGCTGCTCAAGATGGAGAATGTCACTTTGGGAGCCGACGTAAATGCGAACTTAAGCGTACAGGGGAGTCCTTACAAGACTGTTGAGATTGTCTTTATATCTGTGGTAACCGGCTCTCTCAGTCTGGTCACGGTCGTGGGCAACATCTTGGTCATGTTATCCATCAAAGTTAACCGGCAACTGCAGACTGTGAATAACTACTTCTTATTTAGCTTGGCCTGCGCTGACTTGATCATTGCAATCTTTTCTATGAACCTGTATACCATCTACATCATTAAAGGCTTCTGGCCGCTGGGCGCTGTGGTCTGCGACCTGTGGCTTGCTGTGGATTATGTTGCAAGCAATGCCTCGGTCATGAACTTGCTCATTATCAGCTTCGACAGATACTTCTGCGTTACTAAGCCATTGACATATCCAGCTCGCAGGACCAACAAAATGGCTGGGTTGATGATAGCGGCGGCTTGGATCCTATCCTTCGTCTTGTGGGCTCCTGCTATCCTCTTCTGGAAGTTTGTGGTTGGGGAACGCACGGTGAAAGAGGGCCAGTGTTACATTCAGTTCCTCTCCAACCCCGTGGTGACATTTGGCACGGCCATAGCAGCCTTCTACCTGCCCGTGGTCATCATGACTGTCCTGTACATCCAGGTGTCGGTGGCCAGCAGGAGCAGGATAAGAAGCCACCAGGCTGAGAGCAAGGTGGAGAAGACCTCCCGATCTTCCAACTTGCTCAAGAGTTACTTCAGCAGGCAGCAGAATAACAACAACGCGGCCAAGGCTTCCCTCCGCGACACTGTGAAGAATGGCCAGTTGGAGGACAAGGCCTCAGCCAACCCCGGCTCGGCCAGCCACCAGGAGAAGACTTCCAATGAGTCCAGCTCCGCCAGCACCGTCCAGTCCATTCCCAAAGCAGACGTGGTCCAGAACGCACAGCCTCCTGCTCTCAATAAGATGCAAAGCTCCAAGTGGTCACGGATCAAGATAGTCACCAAGCAGAGTGGCAACGAGTGCGTGACCGCCATCGAGATCATGCCCGGCAACGCCACCCACAACACGGTGGAGAGCAAGCCCGGCAACGTGGCCAGGAAATTCGCCAACATTGCCAGGAGCCAAGTCCGAAAGCGGCGCCAAGTGGCTGCCAGGGAGAAGAAGGTCACCCGGACCATCTTTGCCATCCTTCTGGCGTTCATCTTGACCTGGACCCCTTACAATGTCATGGTCCTCATCAGCACTTTCTGCGAGCTATGCGTGCCTGAGACCGTCTGGGTCATTGGCTACTGGTTGTGTTACATCAACAGCACCGTCAACCCAGCCTGCTACGCCCTCTGCAACATTACCTTCAAGAAGACTTTCAAACAGTTGCTGCTATGCAAATACAAGAATATCAATGCAAGATAAAATGAGACCGTGTGTGTATGCCATGGCTTTAAAACTGGACGTGTTGTAAAAAGCGGATTCCCAAGGCTTTGTGCTTGTTCTTGTGCTTTCATTCAAAATACAAACTTCCAACCTCACTCCCCTTCAAGCGAAGCATGTACATGCCATATAAGCAAAGACATGACTGTGTGTAAAAAAGAATTATAATTCGTCCCAGTGTGGTGCGGGTGGTGGGAAGAGGCAAGACCAAGTTGGAGATCCGAACGTGTCGAGCCACCGAGACCTCCCGAGCCGAGAAGCCTGTACATTATTATCACCAATAAAACAAAAGCTTATCTGTATGATATCTAAGCAACTGAGTAAATGCTGTGGTTGAAATTTGAAAGATGAGGTCGAAGATCCCAAAGAAGGTTTTTGACCTTCACCCGAGTATCCAGGTTGAATTAAAGTTTACCTCGCACTCCCAGTCACCCCAGCGTGTGGTACACAAAAATGTTGGAGAAACTCAGCGGGTGCAGCAGCATCTATGGAGCGAAGGAAATAGGCAACGTTTCGGGCCGAAACGTTGCCTATTTCCTTCGCTCCATAGATGCTGCCGCACCCGCTGAATTTCTCCAGCATTTTTGTGTACCTTCGATTTTCCAGCATCCGCAGTTCCTTCTTAAACACCCCAGCGTGTGACTGCATCTCCACCCCTTTCCGCTGAGACTGTTCCCTCCGCAACTCCCTGGTTCACTCATCCCTTCCCACACAAACTACCCCCTCCCCAGGCTCTTTTCCCTGCCACTGTAGGAGATGGAACATCTGTCCCTGTACCTCTTCCCTCAACTCCATCCAGGGACCCCCCCCGACTGTCCTTTCAGGTGAGGCAGAGGTTCACTTGCACGTGCTCCAACCTCATCTACTGTCTCTGTTGTTCTCAGTGCGAACTCCTATATAATCAGCGAGACCAAGCGCAGACTGGGCGATCATTCCGCTGAACACCTACGCTCAGTCTGCCGTGGTTTACAAGATTTCCCAGTTGCCAGTCCTAGGCCTCCTCCACTGTCAGAGTGAGGCCACACACACATTGGAGGAAGAGCACCTCATATGTCACTTACACCCCAGCAGTATGAATATTGATTTCTCCAATTTCAAGTAACCCTTGGTTTCCCTCTCTCTCTCCGTCCCTCTCCCACTCTAAGTATCCTGTTAGTTTCGCTGCTCGTATCCCTTTGTTATCACCTCTTCCACAGCCTAAAGGGGACCATTGTGGGCTCCACTATTCCTTGGCGATTGGTGCCAGCTCTGATTTGCTCTGTACCATTTCATACCTCTATTTTCCCTCGCCCCTGACTCTCCGTCTGACAAAGTCGCAACATGAAATATCACCTGTTCCTTTTCTCCAGAGATGCTGCCTGACCCACCCGAATAGGCCACATTTTGTGTCTACCTTCAGTGTAAACCAGCATCTGCAGTTTCCTCCTACAAACCAGTGTGTAACGTGATCTTTACAAATCAAAGCATCCCGAGTGAAAAGTGAACAAAACAGTGGCGCTCACTGCCAGATTCACCTGGGTGACCTGACCCACTGTCATAATCAACCATAATTTATTCCCAAATTGAACCGTTTTATCAATGAAACTGTAGAGGTTGGACCATATATTACAGTGTATTTATTGTAATCTTCACATTCATGCTATAACTGATGTAAGTTTCAGCGTTTAATATTATTTACATAAATATCTGAAACATTCATCCTTGCTGCAGCGTGTGTTTGTGGCTGTGGGACAACGGGACTATTTATCCCAATCTGCGCTTTCATTTTCCGCAATGCTGCCATATTGAGGAAGGTGGCGAGGATTTGGCTGCCTCGGTCCTCAGATGTTGACACGCTCAGACTCCAAGAAAGCCTGAGCAGCAGTAACCAAAGGCGCCCCCCAGAATGGGATGGTTTAGGGAGAAGACGGATTATCCTGGATGCAGTGAAAGGTGATTGGAAATTAATTACGTCCCAAACTACTCAATGGCTATCATCTCCACTTGTTTTGTTTTCTTGCAGCGTGCAAGCACTTTGCCCAACCAGTACTCAGCTGTTTTCTAAATCAATGGAATTACCTGATAGTACAAGGCACTGACGAGAAAAAGCACAATTTTGAATGAACGGTCTCTTGCTTTGAAGCCAACTTGACCACCATCGCTGGTGAATAATTGCCATTCCTATTGAGCCCTTCACGTAAAAAGGAAATGTGCACCAATGACATTATAGAGCAAAACAACCTGCCCCAAGACGATTTTAGCAGGTGAGGTTTCACTCAAAGTATGATTCACGCAGATAGTCCGGGGTAAGATTAGAAAGCAGCAAAGGTTTGCGGCAAGTATGACAAACCTGCCACCAAAAATAGAGTGGTCACCGCCAGATTGCAGGTTACAGTGCAAAGCTATGAAAGGATTTAAATACATTAAGATGCTCCAGTTCTGCATTGCTGGGGAACCAGGAGCCAAAGAGAATTGATGAATTCAGAATAACTGGATTTACATGATATAGGACTAGAATACTCCAGTCGTGATGTTATTGATTAAATAATAGAGGGGAGGAACAGCCTACTTCTGATTTTGGACGAACTAAAGTTTGCAGAAAATGTATGGTGATCAGTTGTTCAGCATTCGAATAGTGTAGAGGCGAAGTGGTGAGTGTGTGGAATGAGCTGCCAGAGGAGGGAGTTGAGGCATGTACGTATTATAACAACCTGTAAAATACTTTTGGACAGGTAGATGCATAGGAATGGTAGAGGTATATGTGCAAAATAGCAGGCAGGTGGGACAAGTGTAGATGGAGCATCTTGGACAGCATGGGCAAGTTGGACCGAAGGGCCTGCTTCCATACGATTTGACTATGATGTGGACGAAGGCTGTTGTGGAAAAAAGGTGTCAGAAACTTAGTTTGGGCCAAATGGAATGTCAAAGAAGCAAGCAAACTGGCTCATGCTGAATGGATACAAGGGAGGAATCGAATTATTGGCACTTTAGAGTAGAGGTAGAAAGACACATTTTTTATCCTTCTGGAGTGAAGTAGAACTCATTCAAGGTTGGGTATCAGACCACACAGATTTGGAAATTAGTCAGAAGCATACAGCAAATATGGTTCTTCAGCCTGTTGAGTCCACACTGACCATCAACTACCCATTTACACTAATGATACATTAATACTACTTCATATTCTGCCCACATTCTCATCAACTGCCCTCCGATTCTACCACTGTCCTACACCGCAGGGGCAGTTTACAATCAAAAATTAATGTGCTAACTCACATGTTCGGTTTGGGGGAGGAAACCAAATCATCTGGAGCAAACGCACGCAGTCACAGGGAGAACATGCAAACTCCACACAAATTGCACCCAAGATATGGACTGAACCCGAGCCATTGGTGCTGTCAGGCAGCAGTTCTACTGGCTGTTACAGTGCAGTTGCAGGTGAATATGTTGAACATAGACAGGAAGCTTGCTGATGATGTTTTAAAAGGGAAGAAATGAAGAGGGAGCCAAGGACAGATTCATGGGACCCAACAGAAATGTGAAACACTCCCACACAGACATAGAAGGTCGGCGTTGGGGGGTGGGGGGGGGGGGGAGGGGGGGGGGGGGGGGGGGGGGGGGGGGGGGGGGGGCGGGGCGGGGGGGGGGGGGGGGGGGGGGGGGGGGGGGGGGGGGGGGGGGGGAAAGGCGGGGGCGGGGGGGAGTGGAGACAACTTTAAATGACAAATTTTAAGAAGCCAGAGATACACGGCTGTGAAGCTCGGCGGACATTTAACATTACCGGTCGGTTCCTTGGTTCTGAAAACTACTGCTTACCTTTTTTTCCTCCCCAATGAGCCAATGAAATTCACCAGTCAGCACCAGCTCCAACCTACGAGAACCTCCGACCTCCTGGCAACCCACTAGAACCTCCTTGCGACCCACCTACGGCTCGAGAATTTGCGCTACTCTCCATGGCGATTTCATTCTAGTCGCCATTCAACGTTGAAAAATTCTCGGCGACCATAATGAGGCCACGACTAGTTCCCAAAATGTGGGAACTCCTCACAAGCATGAAGGCAACTCCCCGGCAACCACCCACAAACATGTGGCGACTGCAAAGTTTCCTGCAGTCGCTTAAAAAGTCGTCTAAGTGGGACAGGCCCATTAGAGATGGCTTGCTTTAGCTTGCGTCGTTAGATTCAAACACAGTGAATCAGTATTGGAGGTGAATGGTATGGGTTAAAATGGAATGTATTTGAGGAATGTCTTTGCTAAGTCAGCATGTCACAGAGAACGGGACAAAGAGGCAGGAAACTTCATGCACAAGACGAGCTGTGAGATGGGGTAAGATTACCAAGTGGAAAGCCAAAGAGTTGCAGGCTGAGGCCAGGGAGTGGTTTGGTGCAGCAAGGACAGGTGGTCTCTATGGCAACAAAATCCACAAGGTCCTCATGTTAGTGACAAGGACCTAGAAGTAAAGGAAGAAAGGTGGAAAGAAGAGGTAACAGTAGAGAAAAGAAACTGAGATTATTATTGCACTCTGTTAAACCAAGAGCACCATAATGTTTAATAAAACACTGCCCAATGCCACTCCGGACAGTGCTGACATGGATCTGGGAGAAGCAGCAATCAAAGAGAAGCAGGGAGAAGAGCTTAGTGGCTGAAATCTATGGGAAAGGTGAGTCAGAGGGGAAAAACAGTTTAAAACTGAGGAATTTGATTTGTAAATTGGCAAATTATGCAATTTATCAGCCAATATAAGCAAGGCTGCTCTGGGGGTGCCGCCTTGTGAGTAAAGTGTGAGTCCTTGGCTCGAGAGTCTTCGGTGAGGAGGCTGAACAGAGGAGACTACACAAAAAGCTGGAGAGGACGGGATGCGGTGAACACATGAAGGGTAAGATGAGACAGTGTGATGCTTGCAGAATGTGGGAGCCAGGGACACGGACGGAGCCTCTGGCTGCTACAACTGTGGCAAGTGCGTCCAGGTTCAGCTCCTAAAGGACCGTGTTGGGGAACTGGAGAAGCAACTGGATGACCTCAGGGCCATCCGGGAAAACAAAAGTTTCCTGGACAGGACCTACAGTGAGGTTGTCACGACGAGGATACGGGAAGAATGAAGGTGTGTGACTGAGAGAAAGGGTGGAGTGCAGGAGACCCAGACGGCTGTGCCTAATGAAAACAGGTAGGGGGAGTCGATGCTTCCAGACTGAGCGGCGGACACGTTGGTGGCTCCAACCCTAGAGATGGGACTCGACCGGCTAGACAGATGTCGGGCAGAACCATAGCGGTGGGTGACTCCATTGTCCAAGGAGAGGACAGGAGATTCTGTGGCGGCAGGCGAGACGCAGGGATGGTCTGTTGCCTCCCTGGTGCCAGGGTTCAGGATGTCACGAGCCAAATTCAGAACATCCTCGAGAGATAGAGAAGGTGAACAGCCGGCAGTAGTTGTGCACGTAGGCACAAACGACATCGGGAAGAAGAGGAAGGAGGTTCTCCAACGTGAGTTCAGAGAGTTGGGAAGAAGACTGAAAAGCAGGACTTCTAGGGTGATTATCTCTGGATTGCTTCCAATACCTTTTGCTAGTGAGGACAGGAACAGGGAGATGGGGGATCTGAATGTGCGGCTGAGGGGCTGGTGCAGGGAACAAGGATTTAGATTTATAGACCACTGGGATCTCTTCTGGGGTAGGGGTGACCTGTACAAAAGGGACGGGTTACACCTTAACTGGAGGGGGACCGGCGTTCTGGCAGGCAGGTTTGCTAGGGCTACACGTGTGGGTTTAAACTAAATAGTTGGGGGGGAGCGATTGACAAATTGGGAGTACAAAGATGGAGTTGAAGGGGGAGTAGCTACAGGAAAAGTTACAAAAGACTCTCGAATTAATGGGAAGGAAGGTTCGAGGAGGGATAAGAGAGTAAGGTCTGGGCCAATGTGCGCGCGGTGAGAGGAGGTGAATACTGAGGTCAAAGTGTTGTATATGAATGCGCAAAGTAAAAGAAATAAAGTGGACGAGCTTGAAGCTCAGTTAGAAATTGGCAAGTATGCTGTTGTGGGAATTACAAAGACATGGCTGCAAGAGGGCCAGGGCTGGGAACCAAATATTCAAGGGTATACCTCCTATCGAAAAGACAGACAGGTGGGCAGAGGGGTGGGGAATGGAATTCAGTCCCTTGCAGGGGGTGACATTGAAACAGGAGATGTGGAGTCAGTATGGATAGAACTAAGAAATTGTAAGGGTAAAAATACCCTAATGGGAATTATCTACAGGCCCCCAAACAGTACCCTGGATATAGGGTGCAAGTTGAATCAGGGTTAAAATTGGCATGTAGTAAAGGTAATGCTACAGTTGTTATGGGAGATTTCAACATGTAGGTGGACTTGGAAAATCAGGTTGGGACTGGACCCCAAGAAAGGGAGTTTGTGGAGTGCCTCTGTGATGGATTCTTAAAGAACCTTGTATTGGAGCCTACCAGGGATAAGGCAATTTTGGATTTAGTGTTATGTAATGAACCGGATTTGATAAAGGAACTAGGGGTTAAGGAGCCATCAGGAGGTAGTGACCATAATATGGTCAAGTTTAATCTACAATTGGAGAGGCAGAAGGGTAAATCAGAGGTATCGGTGTTACAGGTGAATAAAGGGGACTATGGAGCCATGAGGGAGGAGCTGGCCAAAGTTGACTGGAAAAATACCCTAGCAGGGGTGACAGTGGAACAAAAAAAAGATTCCAAGGAGAGTACGGGGCGACCATGGCTGACAAGGGACAACTATAAGATTATTAAGGGTTTGGACACGCTAGAGGCAGGAAACATGTTCCCGATGTTGGAGGTCCAGAACCAGGGGCCACAGTTTCAGAATAATGGGTAAGCCATTTCGAACGGAGGGGAGGAAACACCTTTTCTCACAGAGAGTTGTGAGTCTGTGGAATTCTCTGCAGCAGAGGGCGGTGGAGGTCGGTTCTCTGGATACTTTCAAGAGAGAGCTAGATAGGGTTCTTTAAGGTAGTCGGGGGATATGGGGAGACAGCAGGAACTGATTGGGAAAGATCAGCCATGATAACGTTAATAGGCTCGAAGGGCCGAATGGCCTACTCCTGCACCTAATGTCTATTGTCACTCGATATGGGTCCAACAATCCAGCTGCCCACCTATTCTGCTTAAATCTGAAATACAGAAAGTGATGGTCATGTTTCAGCAGGACAGAGCAGGATAGCAGGTAAATCACGACAAGCAAGCAGAGATCTAGAGCATTAACCCAGAGGCACAAATTAAAATCTTACCATGCCATCTACTGATGAATGTACGTAGTAGATTTGGGATTTTTAAAGAAAGCCAGGCACAGCAATGGTAAAAATGCATCCAGTCATAGAGACCTACGGCTTAAAAACAAGCTCTTCTGCCCATCATCCACATTGACCATAAACCTTCCATGTACACTGATCCTGCATTACTCCCAGTTTATTGTCCCCACATTACCTTCAGTCCTGTTCCCCTGTTTCCACCACTCACCTACACACTGGGAGCAATTTAAATCAGGCAATTAGCCTACACATCTAGAAAAAAAACTAGATCACCCAGAGGTCATAGAGTGATAGTGTAGAATCAGGCCCTTTGGCCCAACTTGCCCACACCATCCAATATGTCCACGCAACACGAGTCCCACCTTCCCGCATTTGGTCCATATCCCTCCAAACCTGTCTTATCCATGTACCTGTCTAACTGTTTCCTAAATGATGGGATGGTCCTTGCCTCAACTACATCCTCTGGCAGCTTCTTCCATACGCCCACTATCCTTTGTGTGAAAATGTTTCCCCTCAGATTCCTATTAAATCTTTTCCCCTTCTTATACCCATGTCCTCAGGTCTTCGATTCACCTACTCTGGGTAAAATGCTCTGTGGATCTTCCTGATCTATTACTCTCATGATCTTTATGCACCTCTATAAGATCACCCCTCATCCTCCTGCGCTCCATGGAATAGATTCCCAGCCTACTCAACCTCTGCCTATAGCTCAGACCCTCGAGTCTGCGCAACATCCTTGTTAACCTTCTCTGTACCATTTCCAGCTTGACAACATCATTCCTACAGCATGGTGCCCAAAACTGAACACAATACTCTAAATGCGGCCTCACCAACGTCTTATACAACTGCAGGGTCACAGTGAGAATGTGCAAACTCCACACAGACAGGACCAGAGATCAGGATTTGAACCCAGTCTTCAGCACGGAGAAGATTTCTTAAAATCGCATCTGGCTCAGCAGATGAAGGGGTCTGGCATCCTTCCAATGCAGTGCGCTTTGTGACTCCTAAGCAATGATGCATTGACCCTTAACTGCTACCTCAGTTCTGGGTAATTAGGGCTGGGCAATGAGACTGTCAGTGACACGACCATCCTGCAGTTTTTAGAAATGATGCAGGTGGAGAGATGATATACACAGGAAGTCCACATGACCACTGATCAGTGGGCAAAGAAAGATCCAATTACACATTGTCTTGATGCATGGGGCATGTAACTGTTAAGATGTTGGACAAGTAATAATTACATCCAAATCTCAAATGATGGGGAGACCCTTCATGTTCTCTTCCTTTCCCTCTTCATTCACTGCTGATCATGGAGATAGATGGTAAAATACACGTTTTAAGTTCTGTTTCCTATAGCTGTTGTGACAGCCATTAACAAATACTCCCCACGCCAGGCTCTAACCCCACCTGACAATTTGAGGGCTTTACATGGTTTCCTTTCATCCCAAGAGAGCAAGTTGTCACTAGCCTAAACCCAGGACTAGCCACGGATGGGTAAGGGTAACTAGCCCATTGCCCAAAAAAAAGCCAGGGATCTTTGTTTCAGGCTAATAAAGGAATGGCAACAGGATGTAGGATTTGCAGAAGGTTCATTACGTTTTTTTGGGGCTCCAGAAATACAAATGGTATCAATCTTTCACCAAGCATTGCGAGCATCCTGCTCTGAAAGAATTCTGTTACATTCAGCAAATAGATCAGAGCTTTGCAATCCTTCTCCTGATTCCTAGAATACAATGGAAAAAAACAAGGCCCCAGTTATAGGATCTTGGTTCTCATTCATCCATATCTTCTGCTGAATCAGTTGATGGGAACCATCTCGGTCAAGTCCATTTGGTGCAGTTTGTTATGGTGGCACTGGATTGCCACAGAACAACGTTATGCAATGTTTTAGTTTTAGAGAAACAGAATGGAAACAGACCCTCCGGCCCACTGAGTCCATGCCGACCAGTGATCACCCCGTACACTAGCATTGTCCTACACACTAGGGACAATTTACAATGTCTATCAAAGGCCTGTATGTCTTTGTAGTGTGGGAGGAAACCGGAGCACCAGGGGAAAACCCACATGGTCACAGGGAGAACAAACAAATGCCGTACAGACAGCATCCATAGTACGGAACAAACCCGGGTCTCTGATGCTGTAAGGCAGCATCTCTAATGCTGCGCCACTGTGCTGCCCTTAAACAGAAGTAACCAAGATACTCAGCACTTATTCATTACAATCCAGCAAACCTGGTTCTTCATTACTTCTCACACCTTCTTCGTTCAGTCCCCATAGAGTTATTTTTATATGGTAACATTTCACACTTTAACAATTTAGTAAGTTTAAATCTGCATAGACTTGTGGAAATGGCATCTTAAAAATCTTCTTATTGCCATTTACCCAGCAATTGTTGCATTGACACATCATGTTCTAGTCCAAGTATTGCTTGATAAGCATGTGTGTCCCTGCAGAAGCTGCTAATCGCGCCTTTGGCAATCATCCTAGCCATCCCTTCACACGTACACCAGCACAAATCTCAAGCAGGGACAATCCATCCATTGTCTCAGAGATATTTAATATCTAACTTGGCTCAATTTCACATCATCTTTGTGATTAGCCCCAACCTTGACAGCCAAACGTTAGCTGACAGCATTATTAACAACAGTTCATACCCTGATCATTCTCTCCTCTCCCACTGAGCTGAAAAGATATAAACACTTGAAAGCTTACCACCAGGTTAAATAATAGCTTCTTCCTCCATTGTGTTCAGAGTTGTGAATGTCTCATATGCGAAGTATGAATCCCTGATCTTCCAATCTACCTTGCTGCAGCCCATGCACTTTCTCCGTAGATGTAACACTACATTTTGCACACTCTTTATTTTCTGTATTGCCCTCTGTTATATGTACACCATGTACAGTACAGGGAGGCACATTTAATGCATGATCTACAAGGTGTGACATTATGGACAACTCTAGGTTCAGCAGTGACCACACCGACACACAGCATGGTGGACTTGCGTGATGTTTTATTGACAATGACAAGTAAGTCCAGGACCTCATGGGCGCACTGTCCCTTGCCATCAGTTCAGTGGACTGTTGATCTCAGGGTTGTCCCTAATAAAGTTTAGAAGGATGAGGGGAAGGGGGGGGGGGGGGATCTTATAGAAACATATAAAATTATAAAAGGACTGGACAAGCTAGATGCAGGAAAAATGCTCCCAATGTTGGGAGCGTCCAGAACCAGGGGCCACACTTAGAATAAAGGGGAGGTCCTTTAAGGCGGAGGTGAGAAAAAACTTTTTCACCCAAAGAATTGTGAATTTATGGAATTCCCTGCTACAGAGGGCAGTGGAGACCAAATCACTGGATGGATTTACGAGTTAGATAGAGCTCTGGAGGCTAGTTGAGTCAAGGGACATGGGGAGAAGGCAGGCACAGGTTATTGATAGGGGACGATCAGCCATGATCACAATGAATGGCAGTGCTGGCTCGATGGGCCGAATGGCCTCCTCCTGCACCTATTTTCTATCTTTCTATGTCCTGGCAGCTCAGTCCTGGTATCAAAGGAGGAGGCATGGTGATCTCAGGCCTCTCCCTGCAATTCACCCTTGCCTTGAGAGGAGGCACATGCAGTCCCAGGATTATCCTGGCAGCTCAGCTGTGGGGCGTACAGAAGCAGCACTGGGGATCTCTGGATATTCCTGGTGGCTCAGTCTTTGCAACTGTGTACGGACACAGCCTCATTGTCCATGGGCAGGAAGAGGCTCTGGCATATCAGGCTTGCCCCAGCCCTCAGTAGAGACACTGGCAATCCAAGGCTTCTTCCCAGTAGCCCAGACTTGACCACACAGTGGTCTCAGGATTGGCCCAGTGACCCAGCCATCCTCAAACCTGCAACAGGAAATCACAGCCAGCAGAGAAGCACCCTACTCTCTGCCCCCCCTTCTCGCTCCATCTCTGCTCCCCTCTGGCTGGACTGCCTGGGTTTTATAAGTGGTAAGGCTAATGAGCCCAAACTAATATCAGCTAATTGGTCTCAGTTGTCACCAATGATGCTGGGGATTAGCCTCTCCTGGTCAGTCAGCCAGTGATAGGGATCAGAGCAGCATCCGAGAAAAGGGGCGCTGTCATGCTGGATAGCACGCAAAATCATTTTTTTTCTTTGTATCTCAGCGTAGGTGAAAATAATAAACTAATACCAATACAAACACCAAAGCAGAAACTCTTTAATATTTCCATATTTTTGCAAATAAGCCACTTTTGCTTGTTCCAACTGATAACACTTGGCTATAGAATTCCCAGGATACACAAAGGATGGGGGGGGGGGGGGGGGGGGGGGAGGGGATAGATGCAAGTCCAGGTGGGGCTCTCTCTCAATGTCAGCAAAACTAAAGAGATGATCGTGGACTACAGGAGACAGCAGGGGAGTGGACACCTCCCCATCCACATCGGTGGTGCTGAGGTTGAAAGGGTCAGCAGCTTCAAGTTCCTCGGTGTGCACATCACTGAGGACCTCTCTTGGACACTGCACACGGACACAAGCCTGCCAGCGCCTCTTTTTCCTGAGAAGACTGAGGAAGTTTGGCATGAACGCCAGAATCCTCACAAACCTCTACAGTTGCACCATCGAGAGTCTGCTGACGGGCTGCATCACAGTCTGGTACGGGAACTGTTCTGCCCAGACGCAAATCACTACAGAGAGTGGTGAAGGCGGCACAGCACATCACTGGCAACTGTCTCCCGGACATTCAGGACATTTTCCACCAGCGGTGCCTGCGGAAGGCACACAGCATCATCAAGGACCGCAGCCACCCAGCACGCAGACTGTTCTCCTTGTTACCGTCAGG